>NW_028145467.1:1505000-2105000 GCF_977016875.1 Pavona decussata
TAAGGATTAAAGCTTATATAAAAAAGTTAAGTCTCTAAAGCTTACTAGCTTAGGATAGGTCATTGGTGACAACACTCGATGCAGTTCCGTATTCTGGCGGACATTGGTTCCGTGAATTGACTACCTTTTATTCTTCTAAAAACGAAATGAGGCAAAAAAAAATACAAGGTACGAGACAATATATTTCCTTGAACTAACAAATTTTTGAACTAAAATATGCACGATCTTACTATGAACACCCCCGCCGCCTTTCATGATGGGTGTCAGTAAAACGCGGGGTCGGGGCTGGGGTCGGGGTCGGGGTCGGGTTCATTTTTTTTTCATTTTTTTTCTTTTTTTTTTTTTCAACTTCACAGGTCATTTGTGGGTCAAATAAGGATTAAAGCCAATATAAAAAAAGTTAAGTCTCTAAGCTTACTCGCTTAGGATAGGTCATCGGTGACAACACTCGATACAGTTCCGTATTCTGGCGGACATTGGTTCCGTGAATTGACTACCTTTTAATCTTCCAAGAAACGAAATGAGGCAAAAAATACAAGGTACCACAAGATGACCACACTCATCAGGCAATTTTTAACGACGTTAAAAATTGCCTGATGAGTGTGGTCCGATAACTTCGAACCATACGAAACAGTATTGTCGCAATAAACGATGAAAACTCCTGAAGCCTGAACTTTCTGTCAAGAATTATACATACATACATACATACATACATACATACATACATACATACATACATACGTACGTACGTACGTACGTACGTACATACATACATACATACATACATACATACATACATACATACATACATACATATTTAGACTACGATAGGGTTGATAGGTCAGAACAAGCAGTCTCTTAATGTAATACAAAGAAATGGGATTCCATTGCCTCAATTTCCTGATCTCATCAGCTGGAGTGGACATAGGTAGCTTGCAGACAATCCTAATTGCTCTCATATGAATGCGTTCAATATCCTCCATAAGTGATGGGGAGACAGAGCCCCAAACAACAATATTATATACAACACTAGGAATACTTGAACTGAAATGAATAGATTCCAAGGTTGACTAAGGCAGGAATTTGATTGGTTTGAGAACAGCCAATTTCTTGTTAAAAAAATTACAAACATATTCCTAATATGTGCGAGGTGCCCCCACGCACACGCGGCCAGTGCAGGGGGGGGGGGGGGGGGGAGGGGGCTGGGTGGGGGCACCCAACCCCCTAGGCTTGACACTTGGGTACACCCAGCCCCCTAGGCTTGACACTTGGGTACACCCAGCCCCCTAGGCTTGACACTTGGGTACACCCAGCCCCCTAGGCTTGACACTTGGGTACACCCAGCCCCCTAGGCTTGACACTTGGGTACACCCAGCCCCCTAGGCTTGACACTTGGGTACACCCAGCCCCCTAGGCTTGACACTTGGGTACACCCAACCCCCTAGGCTTGACACTTGGGTACACCCAGCCCCCTAGGCTTGACACTTGGGTACACCCAACCCCCTAGGCTTGACTCTTGGGTACACCCAACCCCCTAGGCTTGACACTTGGGTACACCCAACCCCCTAGGCTTGACACTTGGGTACACCCAACGTAATCTCGTACCCAGATCTCCCGACTGAGATCAGGGTACGAGATTACACCCAACCCCCTAAGCTTGACACTTGGGTACACCCAACCCCCAGTGGAACTACGAAAAGACCATGCTCATCAAAATAGTTGCTTTGTTCAGAAACCTTTTAATCTCCTTATTTGATTTTCAATACGGGTATTAAAAGAGGGCTTTCCACCCAGCCCTAGCTTCGCGGGGTTTTGCGAGTCACGTTTTTCTAGTTGAGGACAATATAAGTAGTTTTACATTGGGTATTAAAAGAGGCCTTTCCTCCCAGCCCTAGCTTCGCGGGGTTTTGCGAGTCACGTTTTTCTAGTTGAGGACAATATAAGTAGTTTTACATAAGGTATTTATCCTGGGGAAAAGTAGACTGAGAACTAGGGTCCAGTCGTTCCTCGGCTCGTGTAACCAAGCACCGATTCTAAACATACCCGGACGGCGGGAAGATGGTGAGAAAATTTTCTGTTTTTTCACTATAAATTTCTAAACAGTAACATATTTAGCTCTTTCTGTAGATAATAATGCAGTTCTCCCGCCCAAAACTTGGGTTTTTTAGATTTGATAAGTGATTTTACGAAAGAAACTTCGCATCTAGACTGCGAGCTTGCAGTTGACGACTGTGGGAGGTTTCGTTCAAGATTAGGTTATTTCTGCATGGTGATCGTGAATAAGCTGTAGTTAACGTTTTCGTTATAAAGGTATTTTTTCCTATCAAGCTCACAAATATCACGTTTTTTTATCATTTAACAATTCGATGACTAGGATCCAATGTAAAGTCTAATTATATTCGGAATTTGTGCTGAAAACTTCAACAAATGCACAATCACCGGCTGGTCTATTCCGGGGGTGAGGGGTAGGAGTTAGGGGGAGAGATGTAAGGGATAGGGAGTGAGGGTAAGGGGTAGGGGATGAGGGATAGGGGGTGAGGGGTAAGGGGACATTCAGTGGCTTGTTTAGAACTGCGTAACAAGCTCAAAGAGCTTATTGGCGTTGACTTGCTGCTATGAATAGAGTAGTTTTACTGTACAAAACCTGTGAAACGAAATGAAACAGTTATTACTAAATAGGCAACGGCAGACAAAAGAAATCAATTGCATTAGTGCAGTAACCACTGCACCTCCACAATGTTTTGAGCTCAAGCTGCACATGAATAGTAGGCCTTGCTTTATTAGCAGCACAAGGATACATACAAGGACAGGTGCACTTATGTGAAAATGAACAGCATTTGCAGTAGTGTTAGACCAATAGTTAACAATATTAGATTATGAGCTTGAAAGTGAATGAAGATGACTTCCACTCAGGTTGTCGAAATGTCAGTCAATGTCACCTCAAACAGTCTTTCTCAGGACTACACCGGATGATCATAGTTTACGTACCGTATTTTCTCGATTAAACGCCACACCCCGATTAAACGCCGGCTTCGTATAAACGCCGGGTCAAAACTGCCAATTTTTAAATAAACTCTGGGTGCGTTTAATCGGGGCCCCAGTGTTTGTTTGGGGTCCCGGCGTGTATTAGCATGTAATTAAAACTTAAATAATAATTTTGCACACATTGGCTGACACAAAGGAGGAGGACGTTGGCGACATTTCCGTTTATAAACTTAAAACTTTGTACTCATATCATTTACTTGCTCCTACATCATTCATATATTGTTTATGTGCTGTTTGTTAGTGATACAAATCTTAATAATTAAGATGGTATACGTGCCGTATGTACGGTGCCATGATACTATAACTTCGGGTAATCCAGGAGAAAATTGTCCAGCACTGACAAACTGCCCCTAGGTTTCCGAGGATCGGTAATAATAAATCAACGTGGAAAAATGGCTGAAAATCGCATTTCGTCAATAAACGCTGGCCTGGCTGGGTCAAAACTGCCAAATTTTAAATAAACGCTGGGGGTGTTTAATCGAGAAAATACGGTACTTATGACATGACTCCTGGGTTCAAGCCATTTACATTTTTGTGCTAGTGTTATTTGTTATAAGTAACCTCATAGACATAAAATTGAATTTATTTTTGTTATTTACAGCCTCCTAAAGCTGCTGCCAAAGGGAAAAAGAGTGCCAAGCTTTCAAAAGCAGAGAAGGAAAAGTTGAAAAAGGAAGAGGCTGAGAGGAAGGCGAGAGAGGAAGGTGTTTGTTGCTTAATATTGTATCCAATGATAAATCTGTGATTGGAAAAAAAGAGAACAGGGTTAGAAAAAATCTAAGTTGTAGGGCTGAAAGCACTTTTAAAAAACCTTATGTTCAGCTCATTTTTTTTAAATTTTGTTCATTTTTACCTCATGTTGTGTATGTGGCCTACAAGGTATTCCCTAAATGTTGCCCATGTTTCAACTTTTTTTTGTTTGAAAGATTCCTCAGTAAAAGGTACTTTATAAATCACAAGTTGTATTTTTTGTAACCAAATTTGCAAAGATATATGGGCAGCAAAGCAGTGCAAGCTGTAATGAAAATAGTATGAAACTTCTCAGCCATCTCCTAACCGGAGGAAAACAATTATTATTGTCACTTTCAGAGGAAGCCAGGCTACAAGCTGAACAGGAACAAAGAGAAAGAGAAGAGCGAGAAAGGCAAGAAAGAGAGGAGAGGGAACGACTTAGACAACAGGTATGCTAAAATCTTGAATGATCAAATGCGTTCTTTCTACGTCAAATACAATAATTCAAGATAAGAGCTTGTATATATTGTACCACAAATTAAAAAGGTGCATGTAAAAAAAGACCCTTTTAAGTAAATTCAGGGAAATTTTGAAGTGGTCAACATAACAATCTCAGGACACCTGTATCCCTCAGATCCATTGCAGTAACTATTACATGTGAGTTGGTGTAATGTACATTATGTACAATATATTTTTGTATTCTTTTAGTTGAACATACTATTTTTTATTTATTATAATAATACAATTATGCTTATTGCAATGGAATTGAGATGAAAGAATTTTCTGCAAATTAACGTGAAACTGTTGTCAACATATTTTTGAAGTAAGAATTTGTAATTTTTGATGTTGTAGGAGAGTGCACGGCACCAAGCTGAAGTGGATGAACTCAAAGAAAAGGTTGAAAATAATTCTCAGCAGCTTAAAAGTCTGCAGCAAAATGAGAGAGCAAAAGCAAAGGTCAGTGCAGCTGTTAGTTGTGATTAAGGTATTTTTTTAACAAGGGTAGCATTACATTTTTATGTCTAAACATTCATAGCAAACTTCTTGCTTAAGAAATCAGCATTTGCAACCCTTTCAAAATGTTTTTAACTTTAAATTAAGTAAGCAATAATAGCCAGATGTGATCCCCTGCATGGAATTGTCTGGCAGGGGAGTCCCACTAATAGTAAAACCTAATAAAACAGCTGTGATCAGTGCATTCACCAGCTGCTGACACTGCTATCCCAAGGTCATCCAATCACTTCAGTCTATAGCTGCTTAGAATCTTCATGGATGCCTCAATGAATAATAACTATGATAAAAGTGCCAAAATAAACTAGATTAAAATGATAATTCCAATTCGATCTGAAATCCGAGGGCCACAGGTTTGTCAGTCGTCAGACTGTTAAGTGTCACCCTTGTTAAACAAAGTTATTTATTTATTTGATTTATTTATTTATTTAAAATATCTAGTATAAAATATAGTTTCAAAGTTTATCACATTTTTCTCTTGTGGTTGTAAAATCCAATTCTTGATAAACACTTCTTGCAACATTTAGAACAATACTGTAAGTTTATGCATCCAGTGGTTTCTTTTGTGTCAGGTGGTGCTGCCAAACATGTAGATGCCCAGAGCATTTTCTGGGGCATCCCAGACAGCAGCATTGAGAAGCTTACAAAAAAATAAATAAAACTAGGAATACGTGACTCGCAAAACCTCGCGAAGCTGGGGCTGGGTGGAAAGCCCTCTTTACTCGTATTGTAGCATCAAATGAGGAGATTAAAAGGGGCATAGGATTTTTTTTTATGAGCATGGTCTTTTCGTAGTTCCACAGGCTAGTTTGTGGTTGAAAATCTATTTCTGACGCGACGTAATGTACAACGGGCGTGCAGCGTTGTCATGTTCGATGAATTTATTTCCCACGGAAAATTATTTTACCGCGGCCACAAAACGTGTAATTTTTCAATGCAATCTTGCACAAAAAAGATTTCTAAAAGAAAGGGAAAAGATTCTGGAGAGATAGTTCTGTATCCAGTGAATATTGATCACAAACATTGCAGTTGAAATTTGATCATGCACGCATATTTTTTCCGATGTATGCAAATTTTGCTCCAGACGACGCCAGACAGTCTGGCGTCATTCATACTTTCTTTTTCACTGTTGCCAGGCAACAGCGCGGACACCCTCAAAGATATAAACATATACACATATATATATATAAATATATTTTTCGCTTGAATCCGCGCGGCTTAGCTCCGCTCGGGCCGGCTCGGCCAGACAAATTTATTAACCTCGCTTCGCGAGGAATTATACATTAATTTTTGAACTGTATTTTAGTGGGAGAGATATATGCTATGCGACGGAAGCCCTGATCTGCTCAGTACAAGTGAACTGAACACTTTCATGAACCTCTGGCGAGACGACAAAGAATCCAAACCATTTGATATTGTGCTCAGAGAGGGTGAAGACACTTTGAAGGTAATCTATTACAATTTTACTGTGATATACATATCACTGCTAATGTCACAACTGAAGGTCATTTCCCTTTAGGCTATTTTATTTATGCTGGCTACCTCAACAAACTCATACTTTCTCAAACAAATTACACTATAACCTTATGAAAGGCTAGTGGTACTAAGAGGGTACTGTGAATTTTTGGTCGTAGAATCCAAATCAGTTTGTTGTACAGACTAGATGTAAACATTTTGTAAGGAACAATTAGTTACGCAACTGTTTAGTTTTGGCCTAGGGTCAATGACATTGATGTCAATCAGCCTGTTACTTTAAGTTAATAATAAACCAAATTAAAGAATACTCTTAAAAGGGAGCGAGTTTACTTCATGTTGCAATTTGTTTCAGCAAAAATAAAAGAAATCACCAAGCATCAACTCCTTTTTTGTCTTCATAGTTAATTCTTTGAACTTATACCTTTAGGTCAAAAACTAAATATGCAGTCTGTATGCCAAAATTGAATTCATGGGCAAAAATGCACATGGTCCCTAGCAGCTCTTGCACCAAGCACTTACTTAAGAGGTCATTTAATGTAATAAATTATTTTAATTAGTAATAGTTTAATGTCATTAGAGCAACTGACAGTCATGTAGTCATCTCCTTAAATTAAAAGGGTTTGCTTTGACACCCATTCAAAGTTTGTTTGTTTGTTTCTTTGAAAAAGCTTATTCAAGAACTGGAGACTTTTATTTCTAATTCTGAAGAGGAAGGCTTTACAGAAGATGACATACAGAGGCTTAAACAGGTACAAAATCATCTGAAATTTAAAACTAGAAAACCCTCTTCGTAAGAGATAAATACCGAGAACGGAGGTATTAATCCATATACATCCCGAGGGCCGTAATCTGACTTATTTCATGAATAGCGATCCTTTGTTCAAGGGGACAAACGCCGGCTAATTAGTACCGTCACACTTAGGTGAGAAACGGAGAACAATAGAAGCAACCTGATGTGTGCCTTTCTCGCAGTACTGCTAATGTAAATGAGGGATTTATCTGTATAAATCCCTCGTTTCAGTTAGTTTAATATTCATGAAGGATGTAAGTTAAATAAAGGATGTTGAATAACAAAAGAAAATGTGTGATTCATGAAATAAATGCTTGTATAAACAGATTTACTGGAGAATACAGCATGTGAAACTGTTGGTAATTTCTTTTACACATAATCAAATATACTGGTTTTTTGAAAAAGTAGAGATCATCTAGAACTAAGATAAAATATGTTCAGTTGATGATCATGTATAAACAAATTCTGGAGCGCAGAGATGAGAATATGCTTTTTGGTGTTGGTTTTTCAGGGTTAATTCAATGGTACAAGAGACAAATGTTATCTTTGTAATTTTCAAGCAAAATTTATGGTATTTTCATAAATTTTGGGTTGTAAAAACATGGCCGACTGGACTAGCTAGTCAGAGTGTTGGTCTCAAAAGACTTTTTTTTTCATCATATTTTTGTTTTCTCAGTGCAACTATTGAATGGGGATGTTTCCTAAATGGTAACTGTGTGATACAGTCAATCCACATCATGCATGACTGGTATTTTTGAAATCTGAACAGAGTTTTGAAATTTACATGCCAGTTTGAACATTGCCAACGAGATTTCAGAGTTCCCGTAGAAATTTCCCTAGTTTATAAAAAATTGACGGTATACTGTTATGAATTTTTCTTTACATTACAGCATTGAGTTTCTCAAGAATAACAATGTTTCCCAAGTATTTTAAATCTTTTTTTTCTGTTAATGCGTCTTTTTCAGAAAGTTTTCCAGAGAAATGTTCAACATTCCATTCGCATGTCGGACATTACAAAGAGAAATTCGAATGTTCATTTCATTCTCGGAAATGCTGGTCATGCGTGACGTGAATTGACTGTAACAGTGTAAGGATCTCCTTGCGGAGATCAAAAATGGTGGAGCTTGACTCCTTTTCATAAGCATGAAGCAACAGCTGGGAGTATTCAATCCTGTCCAGGGGGAGGGGAGGTGTGTAGAGGGGTCTCTCTTGATCACTCTTTTAAAATCTTTATCTCCCTTTTTAAGTGCTTTCAAAGTTTATTGAACGTTTTGACGTCTAATTTGAACTTGCAAATATCCATCTCTAAGACAGGAATATTTATTTATTTATTAATTTGTGTTTTGGCATATTGAGCAAATACCATGCTGTAAAGTCTCATTCAAATTCTGAAAGTACATGCAGTGTAGTCTGAAGTGTGCTTATTAATAAAAAATCACTGCAAGGATGAATTTTTTATTTCAAATATTATTTGACATCACTGTAAATGTATAATTTTCATTGTAGTTTCACTTGCACCTTTATTTTAACTTCTCTTTTGCAGTCAATCATTCAGCTGGAACAGTTGATAAGCTATAAACTGGATGAAGCCACCATGAATCTACTGCAGGTTAGTTGCCCTGTTTTTGCGCAAATTTGGTATAAATTACAGTGCAACGAACTCAACCGGGGCCACCCAATATTGATCAGCCAATCACAGGTCATGTTTACAACACAAGAGTCTGGCTTTGGTAGTTTGTAAACCAATCAAAAACAAGAACATTTCAATCTTTAAATTTCAAAGTATCGGGTTTTGTTTTTTTGGCGGCCTCGGTTGAGTTTGTTGCACTGTAATTAACACAATCATGCAAATGCAAACATACAGTATAATTTCAAAATCAATTATATTATGTCTGAACGTATTGAGTGAGAATTTATTTTTTGAGTAGAAATTGGGTTAGACTTGACAATAAAACAGCTTAAAAAATAATGAATAATCTAAAAGAGCTAATCTCATCAAATCTGGAGCTAATAATTATCTTAGTGGGCTTATAATTTGACTGATCACAGTGTTTGCATCCAAGATTGGGGGCTTTATATTTTTTGGAGGAGCTTATTTCAGAAGGGCTTATATTTGAATTTTGTGGTGTACAAAGTGTACACAAGTTTTGCTCCATCATGTTTTAGCGTAACAGCAACTAGGTGACTTTAAAATAAAAAATATTAATAATTCCTTTTTTATTTTATCAACATATTTAGAATGCTTCTGGTGATGTAGATCCTGACACTCAAAACTTGCAGTTTAGATGTGCCTCTGAAAATATGTCAGTTTGTGTCTGGGGAAACATAGCCAAGAATCCAAGGTACCTACTTGTAATACATTGACAGTGGTGTCTCAAGTTGTCATCGTCATCACCATCACCACCACCATCATCATCATTATCATCATCATCATCGTCTCAAGTGAAACATGTTGCTGTCATGGATGGTCATCATTATTTTTCAATTTGCTTTCACTATCATTCATAACCAGCATTTTCACTGTTGTCATCAAAATAATGTTAGGCTGGGCAGCGCTATATAGTCAGGATGTTCTTGTTATCATTGTTATCATCATCATTGTCATTAAAGTGCCCCTAACCCTTCAATTTGTTTTCTTTTGGTAGATTTCCATATCTGTGAAGAACTCATTTTCGAAAATTTTTTTTAGAAATATTGAATCCTTTTTATTTTACGAGCGCTAAAAGTAACTGAAATTTTTAAATTTTTGCGCCCTTTAAGCCCCGCTGGACAAATTTTTGTCTCGTGGGCTCATTAGGAACGAGCCAATGAGAAGCGTCCGATATTTGACACTTTCTTAGCTGTGACGTAAGAAAAGGACACCAGAAGGATTCAGAAGGAATCTTTTGCATGCTGATTCCTTTCTCTACATTTCGAGAGTTGCTGCATCCAAAAACCACACATTTTTCAACTATTTTCTCTGTTTACAATTGAAGCATTACCGCAAATCTTCGGATATTTTTGCACAATGTCCTTTTCTTACGTCACGCTCCATATTTGGCCGAGTGGGGGACTAATGCGAACGATAGGTGAAAATATCGACAAGACTGCTATCACTTGTAGCGCTCATAAAAAAAAAAAAGGATTCAACATTTCTCAAAAATGTTTTCGAAAATGAGTTCTTGAAAGATATGGAAATCTACCAAAAGAAAACTAATTGAAGGGTTAGGGGCACTTTAAGTAATGTATTTTGGCAATGTAAGTATAATTTAAAACTAGTAATAATCAAAGATTAGGGATTGCGTTTGATAATCTTGATCCCAGGCTCTCTTTCCTTTGCCAAGTTGGTGATGATGTCATCTGCCCCTACAAAATCTGCGGGGGATGCCAGATACGCATCGTAAATCCATCCATTCGCTGATCAACTGTCCCATGCAATCTCAACTCCAATCTGTATTAGGAGTGCATCCTTTCCACATCGAATGCAATAAAAACAAGCAATAGCTATGTTGAATGACATTTGGAAATGTCATTCAACATTGCTATAGTGTAATAACTGTAATTTGAAAATATCATTTTGAATTCTTCGTGCTGCTTGGACAATTTCAAATTCTTCATGTGATTATTCCCTTCCCATTGATCACATGGTTTTCACTGCTACTTTCTTGTTCCAGGGTCAAGTCTTTCTCCTTTGAAAAGATGGGTTTCACGATGGAAATTCCCAGAGTTCTTGCTGTTGCAAATGTGGCAGTACGCGTCATGCACACCAAGTACAACCATCTGTCTCCCCTATCCAAATCGTTCTACCCTAAACGCAAAGCTAAAGCTCCAGAAGTAGTTGTGGAAGAAGCGCCAACAGTGGAAGAAACTAATGGAGATGGGGTGAATTTTTTACTCCATGCACTTTGTTCAGAGTTTAATTCTACCTAGCATAAAAACATAAGAACACTGTGGACAAACTACATTACTTTTATTTTGATCTGAATTAGATTTAAAAGCCCATCAATTTGAATAAAATGTTTCCTTGAATATAATACAACCAACTCAACCAAGTTTGAGAGTTTCAGGATGAACAGGCAAAGTGGCAGGCTTGTGAAATTGCAAATGCTCATATAAACTCATATTTTCCCAGTATTTCAGTTAAAGCTACCATCTGGGTTAATTTTTATTTTGCTTACAATAGGCATAAGGGTTAGGATAAGGGTTAGGTATTAACATTTTTTCATTTTAGTCATCTCATTGTTTCGTCCATGATCATGCATGGTGACAAGGTAGCTACGTTCAGTGAAAAGTCATGAAAAAGACCTTTTTTTCAAGGTCAGAGAAAGTCAGGGCCTAACCCGAAGTCATTGAGAAGTCAGGGAATTTCATTTTTGGCTAGCCACTGGGTTTGCAAACAAGTTTCCTTGTTGGCAAAGCGAAATAAATCTTGTTCCAAAGATTATCTGCAAAGGAACTGATTTCTGTCTTTATCACTTTTTTGGTCAGTACATAGTCTGGGAAAAATCATGATTTTTTTTTATCCTTGTGAATGGCAACCTTGAGTGAACTTCTATTGCATCCACAAGTGACAGCCAGCAATGCTCCTCTGAAGGTGACTTTCAAGTTGTATTTAATCATAAAAACATTATTCATGCCATTACTGTCTAAATCTAAAAAGCATAAAGAATAAGTGGAATTTCTTTCAACTATGACTGGTTGCTTTCCTCCTGAAGCCAGCTTTTCCAATTGCTATAGTAGCAGCCAGGCTGACTAACCATTTTTCTGTGTTTCCATCGACAGACTGGCGAAGGAAATGAAGGAGACAAAGAAGGAGGAGATGATACTCTGGATACCATGCCACCCAAATCTGCGTCACAAGCAAGCAGGTCGAGCAAGGCTAGCAGGAAAAGGGTGAGAGAGTCTTTCTGCACCGGAGGTCATTATAATTGAACTTCACTTAAGGAAGGTGCCTACTAATATAACTATGCCGGAAAAGCAGATTTTAGCAAGGCCTATTGGAATCCAAAAAGAAAGGGAGGGGGGGGGGGGAACCATGCATTTTTCAGAGATAATTAAGCAACAATAATTCAATAAAGCAGTAAAATACAAAGCAATGTATGGCATTTTTTTTCCAAATTGAAGCTTTACTATCACTGAAAAAGGCATGGCTACCCCCAATTTTCTTTTTGGATACCAAGAGCACTTGCAAAGTTCTGCTTTCTCTGCGTAGTTTTAGATCACCCAGAAATATCCCTGTATTAGCAGGCACCACCCTTAGGAAACCTGAGTATCTCAAGATGCGCAGAACGTATGCGCAGTAACAAAAGTAGGCACCATCCTTGAAGTAACTTCTTTCTTCTTTACTTTTACAGAGTGGAAGAGCTAGCAGTGGTAAAAGCAGTCGAAGTCGCAAAGCAAGCGCCAAGAGCATTAGAAGCCAGACCAGTGATAATGAGGCTCAACAAGACAAAGAAGGGGAAGCAAAGGATGGGGAGCAGGAGGGTGAAGGGGGTGAAGACAAACCTGGCTCTGCTGATCAAGCAGTTGATGAGGTTGCGGCAGCTGCGGAGGGGATACTGGAGGAAGAAGAGGAAGAGGATGATGATGTTGTAGATTTGAGAGCATTCAGTGCCATCGGTCCAGTCATGTTTATTGAACTGATGGAACTACCACCGCAACCTAAAGTTGTCAAGGGGTGGACTATACAACAGAGTAAGTGGTTTGGGTTTTTGCTCAGAACCCATGCAAGTCATATAGTTTATTGTACAAAGTAACCTTAGGGAATAATAATATTAAATACTACTGAGAATTTAGCAAAGGCTGGGTTCATTAAATGAAGACAATAAGGAAAGCATAGCCCTCAGAAAGAGTTTTATTGTGGTTATCCTTTTTATACAGTGGAACCCCATTAATACGATCCCCTTCGGGTCGTGGAAATGACTTGTGGTCATAATAATGGGGTTGTCGGATTAACAAGGTCACAAAAGTAAGGAAATGACTGGACTTTCAATTCTTTCGGGGCATAAAATAGTGGTCGTAATAACAGGCTGGTCATATTAACAAGGTGGTGGCAAGGCAGGGTTCCACTTTATCTGTACATAAGCCAGAATTAGCTCTTCCTCTTGTAATTGTTGGAAGGAAGCATTTTTTAAGCATGACAATCGCAGATGCATATTGTTCCAGAACATCTTTTTCCTGTTGTTATGGAACAATGATCCAATTCATGATTTTGATTTAGGGAGTGTTTGATTATTTAAAATTGAAATGGAAATTAAATGAAAACTATGGAAATAAATGTGCATTTTTTATTGAGGGAAGCAAGAAAATTGCATGACATGCAAAGGGATTAACAGTCCTTCTCAGGAGTACGCTTACCCGGGTCATGATAATAATTTACAATCATGTACTTACTTATGATAAACCATTCTCAAACTCATTAATAATTCATCAAGAGAAAACAAAGAAAATCACTACTGTGACCGTGGTTTGGATATGTGATCCTAATTACCATAAAATTTTGCCAACTTTAGCCTTGAATTTCTCCAAGAATTATTGATAATTTGAGAAGCCATATCAAACACTCGAAGTTGTGTTTCATCAGACATCCAAACACCTCGAAGTTGTTTAAAAAAACTTGGCTGAGCCTCTTTTTTTCAACCTACTTCTCAGTGTTTGGATATCTGATGAAACACGCTTTCTCGTGTTTGATACATTACTTCACAAAGAGGTTAGTGTACCCAGCTTGTATTTTGCCACCAGCAAATTCAGCTCTTCCGCCAAATGAAAGACGCACTGCTCAAATCTGGTAGTACTAACAGAGTGTCTTATGAAACATTTTCAGTGCTGTTGTTAAAGTAAAGCTCTTCTTTTCAATCTGTCATTTCAGTGGTATCATCAGAACTCAAGCGTGTGAATTATCAAGCTGAAGGACAAGCAGCATCAGATTCAAACTCAGCTAATAGTACCCCTGCCCCACCCAACTCAGCATCTGCCACTCAAGCCCAGATAGCCAACCCTCCTGTCATGGTTACATGCAAGTGAGTAATTTTCTGTGTATATGGTTCCAATCAGAACCTGTGGCCGTGTCTGCTGTTGCTGTGTCTGCCGTTCACGAGTTGGATTGAATAGTCACCAATGGAAATGTTCACAAATATGCCAAGTCGTGGACAGTAGTCCGATGACTGCCTACTATAATGGTTCCAATCACAAAACAGTTAGTTTCTTGTTGGTTGCAATGCAGTCTAGTACGTACACAACTGGTACTAAATATTACTCACAGAAGTGGGAGGGCCAGGTGGGAAAATATTGGGGCCAGCCGTATGATGTGCAGACCAAGCTTGTGATCGAGGACTGCGATAAATTTGTTTCATGAACATGTACACTATTTATCACAAGGATTGGTCTTTTGACTTAAATTTATTTTTGTTTTTTGTTGCTTTTTGGCTGCATTTTAAAGAATATTTTGCTTTGTTACAATCATGTCTTGCCAGCTTTTTAAGTGGCAGCAGCCGTAACAGACTAACTAGTATGTAACCAATGAATGTGAACAAAGAATGTCCTTGCAAGTGGAAGAGGTTTTTCTTTGCTTCATGTGGTCTCCAATTTCCTTTTCATTTCCACCATACTTTTATAAGAAAAGTATGGAGACAAGATAGGAGAGTTTGTTCTTTGATATTGGGGGTTAAAGGGTTAATTTCTTTTGAAAAGAGTTTCTTTTAGTTTATGGCTGGCCACTTACCTCTTGAAGCCAGCTTCTTGAAAGCTTAAGACCCTTTACTTACGGTGCATTAACTGATATGTCCTTATTTATGCACTCTAGATTGCCAGGTGATGTGATATACTTTGAACCACCCCAGCTGGCACACTGGGATGCAACAAAAAACAACTGGAGATTGGATGCATTTACAGATTCTCAATACAATGAAGGTACTGTTGGTCAAAGGCATTCCTGTAAAATCAACCCATATCTAATTCACACTTTTGACATGGTTTTTGACAGGAGTGAGAAAAAGATTTGTAAGTTATATTTTGTTGACTGCAAGCATGTAAATGTACAGTAATCATACCATTCTTTTTAGTTGCTATGAATGTGAGATTTTAACTCACAGTCATACACCTCATGTTCTTAAAGAACAACTTATAACTTCAGGAAAAGGCATAGTGATTACAGTGTAAAATTAAAAAAAATTAGTTCCACATTTCTTTAGAATTTAGCAAATTATTTCAGTGTGAATTTCTTTGGGGTAGCTTTGTGTAACTTATTGGGCCAATCTATCTTAATTAATAAAACTCCACTTAAAAAATGTGAAAACTTACTTACTAGTTGCCAACTACTAATAAAGGTGGGAGTCATACCTTAAATTTGCCATCTAATTCAAAGCAACCAGGTCAGTTTCTTTGCACACTACTAACAGTATGCACTGTCTTGTTGTGTTTGAGACAATTGAAGTGCTGAGCTTATAACCGACCCAAATGACTTTCATATCAAAAAATTTGCTTTTTGTTGGTTTAGCTCAGATTAACTGGAGTTTTTTTACATGTGGCCTTGAATTCCGCAGTGCAAAGCAGCAGATAAAACATTGAAGCAATGTTTCCTGAAGGAATTCAAGGCTACATGCAAAACCTCTGGTGAATCTGAGCTGATTAGAAGCAACAAAAAGCGATCTGAAAAGTCATTTGGGTTGGTTATGGTCTCAGCCCTCTTGGGAGGTCATTTCAGAGGGTCACTGCTTTCAGTATTTCAGTAAGCTTGCGACTTGTGCCCTGCAGGCCCTGGTCATTCAAAGTGTGGATAACACTATTCATTGGATAAATCGCTATCTCTGGCCAGCAGATAAAATATGCTCAAACCAATACGTTTTATCCACTGGATAGCGACTTATCCACTGGATTAAAGTTATCCGCTTTTTGAACAACTGGGACAAGATATTCCATCCTGGTTTGTATAAATAAATTGCAGTTTTTGGTTTTAGAAGTTTATGGATAAATTTGAATTTGCAAAAAAAAAAAAAAAAAAAGGCTAAGTAATTGAAGTCTGCATGCCCCCCAATTATAGAACAATAATATTATGTTAGCAACTTTCAAATATGCCTCAAACTTTTAACATTGACAGAAGAGAGAGCCATACAGTTCAAGATGTCCAACTTTGGTCCTGTTGGCACTTTTCAGGTTTGCTATAATTTTTTGTAATAATACTGTCCAGTAAAGTGGAGGCTTCATGATGCAGTGTTTATTGCATTAGAATTTCAATATGAAGAACTAATCAAGGTACTAATAAGTAGCTTTAGCAAAGAAGACGTCGACAACAGCAAAAACATCATTATTAAAACGAGTTCGCGTTTTTTCAAACATTGTAGTAATTACTCCAACCCATTTGAAATGTCAAATGTAGGTGAAATTTCCTGAAGTTGAATTGTTGGAGATCGCACCCAAGTTTAGAAAGAGAAAGAAAAATTTGTTGTTGTGTGTTTATTGTCCTCCATAAGACGTCCCATCAGGAAATTTCACGTCCTAGTCATGCAGTGACAGTAAAGTAATGTACAAGAAAGTGTAATGCATGTGGGGAGTTGTTGTTTTGGTTATTAAGCCTATTGCTTTTTCGACATCTGTTGTCATCGCTGTTTTCATTGCTAAAGCTCCCTAATGACAGCCTTGAGAGGACTGTGGGAGGGAGGGGGAGGGTGGGGCAGGGGGGGGGGGGGTGGTTAAATTTGCAATGGACAAACATTCTATCCAGGTAGGAGAAGTGGCATTACCAGTTTCTTCATTCAACAGGAAAGAGAACTAAGTCCCATCACCAATGAACCAACCCACTCATTCAAGCTGTTGGATTGGACTTTCACCTTTGATTTTATCTGGCTATAGTTTAATTTTATGAGATTTTGGTGTGTGTTTAGTTTACATGCATGTTACCAAAGCAGTCACGAAATTACTTAGATTTAATTATTGAACAGTGTTGTGTTTAAAAGATGTGTTGATTTGCAGGATCTGTACTTAAACATGCCATTCCAGTCATGGGAATTACGTCCTCATGCACCAAATAGCTGTCTGTTTACACTTATTGCTGCCATCATTGAGCTGGAAATTGAAATTAAGGTACACAGAAGGATACTTTGATTATTGCACAGTCATGTACAATAGACAGCTAAAAGATTAAATTACCGATACAGGCACAAGGACATGTGAGTGTTATCTCGTTGTCCTGCTAGCGCTTGGATATATAATCACAGGTCTGATCTAGAATACACATGCAGGACTTCGACTCCCGATAACTCGAACCTTCAAGGGAAATTGGAAAAGGTTCGAGTTATCACGAGTTATCGAGGGTAAAATTATATAGAAAGTGACCTGAAGGGAAAGGAAAATTGGTTCGAGTTATCGGGAATCGACTGTATTAAAGCTCTGTGGATTCTTGTGGTCCCACTTGACAGTTTTTATATAACCCATGTTTTTTAAATTTGCATTCTTTATGTTGGAAATAAAATGAAATAATTATTGCTTCAATCGTTGTAACTATTCTAGGATTCTGTGTGTGCTCTGACACAGCCAGATGATGCCCCAGAGCTGAAGCACTTGAGAGGAAAGTGGATGAAGCCACAAAAGCTGATGGAGGTATAAGACACTGACACTGGTTAATGACTTATTGAACATTTGAGCACAAAAAATTCTTTGCAAATAGTCTTATCCGTACGTAATTTCTACAACTTAGTGGTTGGCTAACTGATTGACCAACTGGCGCATTAATTGGTTTCTTGCTTGTTTGATTGATTGATTGATTGATTGATTGATTGATTGATTGATTGATTGATTGATTGATTGATTGATTGATTGATTGATTGATTGATTGATTGGTTGATTGATTGATTGACTTTTCACATCTTTTTAGGCCTTGCAAAAAGCTGGAGTGAATGTGTTTCCAGCCGTAGATGCAGAGAAGTATGTCAGCATTAACTCCAAGGTACTATTTGTACCATTGTTTTAATATAAGATCCTGACTGGCAACTTGTGTTAAATTTTTACTCATTTGTCAGCGTAGAAAGAAACTTGTGTCCAATAGGTTACAGCGAGTGGATTCTATCTTTCATTTACTCGACAGGCAAGTGAAGTATTTGAGGAGATATCTTAGGTTTTGTGGCAAAATAATATACAAATTACAGAATTATTATTGTAGGAGATCTAAAAAGAATTGCGGTAAATTTTATCTGAGTACACTTTTACCAACGGCAAAAGGCCCTTTGAGGTCTATCTACCAAATTGAAATGGTAGCTGGTGTTGTTGCCTTGTGAAACGAGTATCACTTCACGTTATACTCTTTCCCAAATGGCAAGCTGGAAAATGAATTAATTTTCTTTCTTTGTACCATTTTGTGTCCATGATCAGGAGGATTGGTTGGAAAACAATATTTACCAGGAGATGGCGTTGACAGCATCAGCATTTGCATACACCTGGAGCAAGTGGAATGCAGACTGTGGCAAGGACAAAATCATCATACAAGCTGTTGAGCGGTTACAGGATGAACAACCTCTAGAGGTAAATATTTTTATATCTGTAAAATCATCACTTTCATTATCATCATCATCAACAACAATAACAATCTTTATTATTCGTGCCCAGAAATTATACAGTGTTACATAAATTCTAGAAAGAAAAATTACTAAGGAAGAGGGCACAGCCACTTAGAAATAGTAAGCTAATCGAGCTAAGTGGCTGGGAGAGAGACATTTATTAAACTATGATTCAGATTTTGTCAACCATTTTGAAAAATAGGTATAATATACTTAACCAAGCCAGCTAAACAACTCTTTTCTCATTGGAATGTAGGAGGATTGGTCGTTGTATAACATTGGCACGCACAGCTCTTGTAAGCTACGAATGAAGGAGGAAGACAGCGAACTCTCTGATGATCTCGCAGAAAATACGCAGGTATAGCTCTCTGCCTTTCATATTGTCACCACTTTTCTGTACCTGCACCAAGTCTGTCACTGGCATTTTCAGACAGTAGCACAGTCCAAAATCATTAAGCGGGGTTTTTAAAAAGAGTTCAAGGGTACACACAAAATCAACTAAAAACCGAAGAAGAAATGAAGTGACTTTCTGGGAAGTCACTTACAGTAAAACCCATATGCGTTTCGTAGCTACGTCATTTATTGCAGAAAATGTAAACAAACTGCCAGTGAGAGAGCCACTTGGTTGTTTCCTGTAAATAATTCTTATATTTTTCTCAATTAGTAATACTGTTCTCGACTGGATAATCAAGGCTTGAATCAAAAGTTCTCTCAGCTTGTGTAACCCTGCTTTATGACAGGCTGTTAATTAAATAAAACCGATTTCACCCCGCGTTACACCAACAAGAAAAGATAGATAGATGCTTTATATAGATGCTTTATTAAAACTAAATTGCAACCCGGGGGTTAAATTATAAAGTTTTTTACAATAAAATTTAAAAAATTAAAAAAATTACAAATGTTAAGAAACTGTTATAAAATGACAAAAATTACAATTTGAGCGCATTACTAAGAAGGAATGAGTTCTTTAATCTATTTGTCTTAAAATTAGCGTTGAATTTTCGTTTCTTCCTCAAATTGTAATGACAGGTGTTCCTCTCTGGGAGTAAAACATGGAGTTTATTATTCCTGTCTTCTGTGATCTTTGAAATCGGCCGACAAATTGTAACTGACCTGTAAATTGCCCCGTGTGATTGACCCTTCTAATCGGGACGACAATTTGGTACGTGTAAATCACCTTATAAATACGACCACCTTTTGAAAGCCTAAAGTGTCAACATTTCTTCCCTTCTTCCAACCGCCGACTCTCGCGCTGCCACACTTCAGTGCTCCCCCGAAAAAAAGAACGCCTGATGGCAGGTTAAACACGCTTTGGTATTGTTCACAGAAAATTTGAGCACTATTAACAAACATTCAACCAGAAAATGTAGTAAGTTGAAGTTTTGGCCGCCATGTTTCGGGTCTTTCGGGACAAAGGCATGTCTTCCTACATGGTGGCCATAGAAATCCTTAAAATTTGTGACAATTCAAATCGCCATGAAATCTTTCCCTTCGCTGAGTTTGCTTTGAAATTTGGGATATACAGCAACTTTGATGTGCAATTTCTGTTCCTAGTATCATCAGTATTTCAACTGGTAACTTGAGGTTTCGCCCTGTTCGAGTACGCCCCCGCATTTCGAGTTCAACCGAGTTCGCCCCATAGGTGTATCGAGTTACAATTTTAAAACAGTTGCAGTAACGTAGCAGTATGTCACAAATTTTAAAACTTGGATGTCATTGTTTAAGTGGGCTTGGGTCATACGAATCTTAGTGCAAGGGGCCTATTACGATAATGCAACTATCTAATAACAACAATTCCCTTTTTTTCCCCAGCTTCACTCTGACCTCTACCATATGGTTCTTGATGGAGCCTCTGATGAAGCACAGCAAAGAGTGAAAGACTCTCACTTCTTATTTATTGACTGTGTATATCAGTTGCTAAATGCAACAAAAATCATCACGTATTCATAACGTATTTTCTGCTGTACAACGATTTTTCTTCAAAGTCTTGGTCAGTTATGGTCAATAATTAGTCACTTGTTAATTATGTACATGCATGCATGTTAACCTAAGACAGTTATACTTCTCGTGAAGTTTCATAACTTACTTCGAGATCAACGTGACATGTTCAGCACGAAGTATAATTCTTCAAGGAATATCCCATTTTTTCTTCAAATTGATTTGGTCTTGTGAAAATTTGTATAGATGAAAGGCTGTTCGCATTTCACGAATTAGGTATGTGATGTAGTGCGAGAGCAAAAAACGCTGTGTTTTGTACATATTTTTTTTATTCTGTAACCTTACTGAAAATTCTCGGTTTTCACTAATGTATTATAAAAGAAGTGTTATTTTTATTTAAGTTATATCGTTACCATCCTTGTGTAATTTCTACATACGGAGAAGCAGTCTTTTATTCGTAAAGATTGGAAAGGTTGACTGCATTTTGTGATAGTATAACATCACACAAAAACGTTTTTCCAGCATTAAAGAAGTGATAAATTGACATGAAGTTTTGTTTATATTACTTGCTGCGCCATATACAAGAACATATCCATTTATAGAGTATTTAACAAATCGATGGCAGTTTTCCATGGTCTGTATTCTTATAGACCATAAAATGACGTCAAAAAAAGTTCAAACCTCAAGTGGAACGGCGTGTGGTTCCACTGCCAAGTTTTGAAGATTCAGTATGGCATCATTTTATTGTCTATAAGAGTATAGACCATAGGAAATTGCCGTAGTACGAGCGGAATTGGCTTTATTTTCCATTGAGAAAGCGCGCGGGTTACATCTGACATCAGTTTTTTCTCAAGGTGGGGGGGGGGGGGGGTGGGGCTAAAGCGAACGTGTTAGCGTGATACAACTGTAGGGGGGTCCGGGGCATGCTGCCCCGGGAAAATTTTAAACTTAAGTCTTCTGAAATGGTTAGAAATGCATGAAAAACTGTCAACACTGGTGCAAACTTTTAATGGTATCAGCTAAAATATGCTTTCTTTTCTTTTGAAGAAAGGAGTCAATGCTTCAGTCTGGCCCTAATTACATTTGACCAACACATCACGCTGATGAGGCAGAAATTTTCGACTTTTTTTCTTGTGAAAGCCAACAGCTTATCAAGACCCAGTTTCGTTGTTCATGTTTCCGTAAATCATATGTCCTTCTTTGTTCGTTATGACAGCGGGATTGAATGATCCAGGATGACCGTAGCTGTACATAATTATCCGTTTCAAATATTTGCGCGTAAAGGCGAGAATGCCTTTGTGCAAAAACTCCCTCGAACTTATTCAGTGATGAAACTTTATCTTCGTGAAACACCGATCCAAGAACGAAAGCAAATGGAAACAGCGGCTGAAATTCCGTCATTTCACGGTTGAAATCTAGTCGTCCGTTCAGCAGCAAAACTAACGACAAACTGTCTGAAATTGTCGGGTTTGTCGGAGAAAACCTGAATATACATATACGAATATGTAAGGTTAGTTGTTTCTGTAATATAAGTGATGGATACGGTTAAGTAAAATAAAATATTTTTTAACCATCCAAAAAGTGGGGGGGGGGGGGGGGGGGGGAGGCTAAATTTCTGTACTCTAATAGACAACAGCTATGAGCCAATCAGCGCGCGGGAATTTGGACAGTTATTGTAAAAAATTGGAGGACAGAGCAATAATGACAGGGGGATCCACGACAGTGTTCATTCAATTACTGGGGGTCCGAGATGATAAAAAGAAAATGGTATTTCAAGGAAAAGGGTGTTGTATTGACTACTACTACTGTCTGATTTGCTCTTCTCGTACCCATTATACATACCCCAAAGAGCCTGTTTGTAAAAGTTCATTTTACTGGACAGTCGACTTTTAACAAAAGAATACAGTGCATTTATCATCGTTTCAAGATTATTTTGTACAGTTTTAAAACTTGGATGTAAATAACAATTCCAAGTGTGCTATAGTGCACCAGTCTTCTCAGTCAGTGTCAAGGTGCAAGTTCTTTTTGACAAATTTCAAAACTTTAAACTTGTGCCAACATACTCTGGAGAGACCGTCGCACACTTGAGAAGTCCTGTTGTTGCTGAAGACAAGAAAGGATAAATTGCCTTTAAACTATTTCACTGTATAACTAGGATCAAAATGTGAGTATTTTTTGAAATCGCAGCCATGTTTGATACGCGCGTCAGTGAATCTGTTATTGAGCACTTGGACTCGGATAGACTAGTGTTTTAAAACAATACCATTTTAACCGAGGAGAGCGTTCATTTCCTATAAGAGGGGCTGCTTGTGGAATTTTATCTATATTTCAAATTTATTACCTGCCAACTCTCCCCTCCCTCTCGGAACGACTGTGGTGGAGTTACAGGGGGATTTTTGGACGAATATAGTTATCTTTGTCCATGTCGATCCACTTACAGCCTTTTCGTTTTGTTATATTTTCGTTGTATCTCTTCACCCTCTTTTCATTTCAGGTGACGAGATCGATTGAAAACTAAGGTGCAATTTTCTACTTCCTTCAGTTGAATTTTTCCACGAGCAGTAAACATCTTACCGTATCACTGAGTATCTTCTTCTGCAGCATATTGACCTCTTTCCGGAGCTGCTCTTGCACGCTAACATGCTGAGCCTCGTGACTTCTCTTCATTTCTTGTAAGTTCTTTGTGTGGTCTTCAAGCAGCTGACGAACCCTTTTGAGTCTTTGACTCTGTACAATGCGCTGCTGCTGAAAAAGCTTCTGTTGTTGTTTGTACAGGTTCTGAGCGAAAAAAAAAAAGATCAAATTAATTGTAGTTACGATCATGAATTTTTTTCTTTTGAGTTGGTGGTAAAAAGTATGATCGATCGACGACTTGGCCTACAGTGCCAAACGTAACAACAATCTTATTTCTTACTTCAACTGAAATGCTGGTTTCCTTCGCTACTTTTTCCAAGCATTATTTTATCAAAGGCTTTATGTTTTAAATTCTTGCGTTCTTGCTTCACAGAGTAAAATAGAGGAGGTGTCGCTGAATTGAAGTTTAAGGTAATCTAATAAGTCAATTCCGACCTTGAAAATCCTTCCCTCTCCTCCCCCCCCCCCCCCCACCCCTTCCCGTGCCCAGACAGACAAAAACAATTCCGTTCTAATTCCCCACCAGTGGAATTCGCGCGTGAGGTATTTGGGAGTAAGGAATTTTTCAAGGACAGAACTTCACCTTTGCGAGCGAATGGCTAACTCAAAATGGCTTCAAAATAGTTTTTAAAGACGTTCTAATATACCACTGTTTGCAAACCATGAATCAGAAATTAAAGTGATTGATTGAAGTCGAAAATTTGTCCTGGAGGGGAGGCTTTTGGGAATTAATCCAAGAACTCAACGGATTATTGGCCCCGAGAGAATTTGAACAACCTAATCTGCAAAGTTCAAATGCCTGGCCATCCTCGGACACCCAGGGGCGCGCAGATAGTGGGGCCGAAGACGAAGTCAAAACGGGCGGGAAAAAATTCGACGAGCAAAAGCTCCTATTTTCTTTCGTTCTTTTGCTCGTCGAATTTTTTCCCGCCCGTTTTGACTTCCTCGCAGTTGTTTACGCAACTTAAACAGTTGCAAAAAGAAATAAGGTTTTTTTTTCTTTCTATTTTTTCCCTTATATATTTGCGGTGATGGGTTTATCCCGTTGCAAATTATCCTTGTAGATGCAGATCAATAAATAAGATGACGGTCCAGAAACTTAGCATATTAAAGTTATTTACCTCTAACTTCTCTTCTGCTTCTCTTGTCTTTTGTAAATCGGTCTCCCCCTGGTTTATAACATTCATGAGTTGCTTGCTGAATTCATCATAGTGACTGCTTCTGGTAAACAAAATAAATCACTCGACTTATAAGCAACAAGCGTCAACTACCAAATATTTTATGATGTACGGTCAACAAGGGAAGCAGTTCAAATATAACCAGCGGCTTTGATTACAGTATTTAGTTCCATTTCTTTTGATTTTCACTGTTTGGCAAGGTATCTGGACATTCCTATTAGTGAACGTGTTACCGAACAGGCAGGATACCACCAACATTACCGAGCAAAACAGCGTGACAATGATTACAGCAACGCAACCCCACCCACTCATTACTGTTTCCTTTTCTTTAGTATCAGCTCTTTGTATGCATGGCTTTGAAGCAGTGTAACACGTCTAAAAAACGTTTCATTGTTCGTACCTTTCATGTTGCTGTGACTGCCAAACCTCGTCAAACTTTCTACTGCTTGCCTTCAGAGAAGCTTGTGTAAATGTTTGAATCCTCTTGCGCTTAGCAGTCAGCGTTTTGGTGATGTCAGCTAATATAGAAGGTGAAATAAGACAAAAACTTTGTAAACATGAAGTGGACTAACTCCGCGGTTAATACTCAATCAACTCAGTTAGATAACAAACAAACCATGCTATGTAAGCCTACAAACGTAACATAAGGTGATAAACACATAATGTATACCACTGGTCACGCTATGTTTGTAATGAAAGCACACACGAATAAGTGACCTGCATTTTTGACAGGCAGGTTTATGTTCGATGTACAGTGTTGCAGTGCATAAGCGTCCTTCAGCATCGTTATTCAATGGTTATTGAGCGGGATGGTGAAACAAATTAATGCACATGATAGAATTTAACAAACGTTGAATGATTAAATTGAAATAAGCAGTAGCAGTAGCAGTAGCAGTAGCAGTAGCAGTAGCAGTAGCAGTAGCAGTAGCAGTAGCAGTAGCAGTAGTGGTAGTAGTAGTAGTAGTAGTAGTAGTAGTAGTAGTAGTAGTAGTAGTAGTAGTAGTAGTAGTAGTAGTAGTAGTAGTAGTAGTAGTAGTAGCAGTAGTACGTAGTAGTGGTGGTAGTAGTCGTAGACTTTGTTTAGTGTCTGGGTATTTAGATGTTGCAATCTGTGGATTGTTTAGTCCAAATTCATTATATTTAAACAGATTCTTTCAATGTTCAGATTACTAAATGTGCTCAAATGTTTCACAATTGTACTTAATTTTACTCAGTCACCTCCAAAGCTGTTCAGCATTCCTTGCATATCAAGTTCTCCTCTGAAGGGAAAGATACAAAAAGACATTCAGTCCCGTATAACCAATTAAAAAAACTGGGGATTCCTGCCTTTTCCCCAAAACTGAACTAACAAAAACAAAAAAGAAAAGATAACCGGAGGGTGAAAGGGAGCCGGATAATATTGATGGGGGTTGAGACCCTCGGAGTCTTGGAACCTCATCCCAATTTCAGAACAAAATACACGACTTTTAAATCAAACTTACGATTTGTCATAATCATCTTCAGGATCAGAATCTTGGAAAGCCTCAGCTGGTGTTACAGGTTGCCTTTTCTTTGACTTGGCCACTGGAACACCAGCTTTCTGCTGCTGCTGTTGTTCTGATTTGACAGACGAGGCTGCGAAAATGCATGCAAGGAAGATGTTTCAACCAAAATGTTGTACAAATTTGGCAGATGCTAAATACCTTATTGAAACCTAAGAGACTTCTTTGAATATACCTGATATTAATTCGATATTAACGATCTAATTTTAACGACTCACGTATATTCTTTGATAAATCTTTGCTATTTAACATGCGTATCTCAGACAGTTTCAATGAAAACTTCAAAACGACTAAAGGAAGCATAAACAGCTCTTGATAAACCTCTCAGATTCATCTACTTCAATTCTGCCGTTTTTGTTATTAAATTCCCTTCCTGGAGTAGCTTCAAAATTTAGGCATGCTTGACGCCAAATTAATCCTCGGTATGTATAAAATGATGTTTGAAAACTATCAGGAATCTATTTATTAAAAAGCTTTACGATAGATGGGAGTTTAAAACTCGACTGTTCATGTTCACTTAGTTCTCAAGTAATTTGTTTCAGAAGCCTTTGAAAACATATTAGAATTCCATCTGTAACAGCCATATATTTCTAATTCAAGCCGAGCTTTTAATCAGCTTAGGGCCGGGATAGTTAGAATTCATAACTTTAGTCACTGAATGTATCTCCTACATAAGCAGATGGCGAGATTCCGGCCTTAAATAGGTTTCCATAATTTGAGTAATTGAGTCTGCACTTTGTTTTCTAAAATACTATTCACTTTGTTATGTCAAGATAAACTTTTGGCTTCTTTAAACTTACATCATTTTTAAGCTTATATTTTTAAGTAATTACGTACCTTCAGGAAATTTGAACTCGTCGTCATTTTCGTAAAACTCCTTCATATTCTCAGTACACTTGAGAGTTTTTCCTTTCTTCGGATTGGAGGGCATGTTGTTTCAGAATAACACTGTCAGAAAAACACTTATAAGGTTAAACTAAATAAGAACAAAAAACATTTTGCTGCAAGTTTGAGCTGAAACAGTTGTAGTTTGCAAATTTTGCTCTGTTTGTGCAGAGACAATTTTAACTCAAGTCTTGCGACTAGCTCATGAATAAAATTCACGCTTTCTCAAAAAGGGAAATATGGAGCACTTTAAATCCAAACAATAAGAAGCATAATCTATACAATAGCAGAGGGAAATAACAGGGAAAAGCAATAAAAATTACCTTTTAGATTCCTATAGTAGGTTTTCAAGACAATTTTTTTTTGTTGCGAGCGAGAAGCGAGTGCCGTTCAGTCATTCACATTTCCCGCGCTTTTTCAAAAGAACACCCTACGCCTTCCCCTACGCCGCCACTGGCCCTTTTTCGCGCCAAAAGTGTTGCAGTAAATTAAACGGTAAATCGGTGTCCTCTCTCTTCTGGCAAAAATTCTAATCAGAATTACCTGCACCTAAGTAACTTGAGACCTGAGATATTTTGCGAAATTAAATTTTATAAGCTTGTGTAGTTTCCTTGAGCGTAGAGGCGTGCTCTCATCGCTCCTGGTTGTGGGGTCCACCAAAAAATCTGTTTTTAGTACAAATTGCGCCACCCTTTACGTTATAAACCAGCGCGGATACACGCAAATTTGCTCGGGGCTGCTACCTTATATATATGGAGAATAGAAGAGAACATCCAGTTCGGTGGAAAGTTCAATACACGACTGGGCGCTTTCTGGCACAGCTACATCCCTCCAATTTTTTTCTTAAAATCCTTTCCCCAGTTCCAACAGTTTCCAATTCATGATTTTTTCAGAAGCGATGTTTTATGAAAATTATTTGACATCGGATTCCCATAAATACACTGTTATTTCAGACGTGTTTGCCTACTCGTCAAAATGGCGTCGAAAATCGTGATAAGGCCTATTGGACCTCTTCATATTACAGTACTGGAACCAGGATGTGACTTTTTTATATGTACTCGAATTACCGCCGCGGCGCTTATTCGACAGCGGCGCTTATTAAGTTTTTCAGGGTGTAAATGCGGCGCTTATTCGGGCAGGGAGCTTAATTTTTTATAAGATAGATAATTTATTTAATGTCAAATACACAGGGGGTGGTCTCCCATTCCCCCGAGCCACAGGCTCATGATAAAAGTTTTTGACAATATAAAAGAAAGCTAACATCGTCAATAGCTACTAATTAAATCAAAAAATAACATTTATCTATAAAAATAAATAAATAAAAATAAATCAGTTCAAAGGCAATTGCTGCATTGACAGCCGATAAAATTTAACTTAGTTAAAAGTCTCCGAAAGGATGATGCATTAGGTGCGTTTTTTACAGCAGATGGCAACTGGTTCCAGATGTGTGAGATCATGTACGCATATGAGCCATGAAGGAATCTACTATTGTATGAAGTTTGTGCAACATTTAGACCATTGCTTCTAAGATTATATGGTGTAAGACTCGGGGTTTGAATAAATTGGCTACATAGCCTGGACCATTCTCCTGAAACATTTAAAGAATATCATAAACGATTGTTCTATGCGTCTATGTTCCGATGTATTCATGTCTGTCATCCTAAGAAATGATTCATAATCAGTACTTTCCCCCATGTTCATTATAAGTTTTATAGTTCGTAGACCATAATAGTTCGCATCTTCCAGTTTCTTGTTAAGTGTTTTACCTATACCCATAAGCAGCGGCGCTAACTCGGTCATTTGCGGTAAGCAACTCCTTGAAATTATCATCGGCAAGTTTTACCAAGGACGATAAATTTCTTACGGCACCTACGTTCTACAAAGCTCGGGATGGTCCGAGAAAGTCGGATTTCTTAACGGGACAGTGTTTACTATCACAAAGGTGTTATTGCGCGGTTTATAACGACGAGGGAAAAACAGATCTTAGCAAGGGCTACTGGTATCCAAAAATACAATAATTGAAGATAATTGTGCTTCACATTTTAAAGCTTTCTAGAATTACTGTTGCTTAGCTATCTCCAAAAGATATGCGTGGCTACCCCCAATTCTAATAGCCCTTGCTAAGATCTGCTTTTCCCTTAAGTCATAAACGGCGCAAAAATACTTCGGTATTAGTAGGCACCGTCCTTAAAACTGGTTCCAATGTACAGACGATGATAAAAGAAATACAATTGTTGGGCACGACTTTCAGACAACCTCGTTCCCAAAGTCTTCCCTCTATCCATCCCTAATCATGAGAGACCCTGGGAAAGAAGTTGTCTTGGTATTTCATTATTATCATTATTATTATTATTATTATTATTATTATTATTATTATTATTATTATTATTGTTATTATTATTATTATTATTATCATTATTATTATTATCATTATTACTTTTATTAATTATTATTATTACTAGACGAGGTAAGCAAGCAAGCGCAATGAAAAGTAAAATCGTGACGAGACTAAACGGCAAGCAATGTCATTTACAACTGTACCAATCGAAACTGAATATGATCTTTATTGCATATTCAACCGTCGATACAAATGTAGAACAAGCTGAGAACAGGACTAGGTAGTTACATTTGTACCTTTCTCGGGATAATCAACGAGGATTTACAGTAAAGACATTCATAAGCGGGGAGACCTACTAAGTGAAGGATTTTTCGCTCTGAAAAGCAAAAACTATTTGGCATCATGCATGACAACGAACAATAACACGAAGTTTAAAGGGGCGTTGTCATGGGGCTTTGGTTACGTTTTGAACAAAGCTGCAACGTTAATAAATACTTTTTAAAGTATTCCGTTGCCCAACATTAAATTGCTCCTAGAGCACTGAGAAGAAAGTATCAATGGAAGAAGTGACCCTAATCGGGTTTTAGCGACTTTTCTCGTACAGATATAGCCTCCCACGCAGTCGTTTTTAGGGGACTCGTATTACCTCCTCCCCACAAACGCCGTTTGTGGGGAGGAGGAAATACGATTCCCCTAAAAACGACTGCGTGTGAGGCTAGTACAGATAGGAAGAACTTTGGATTTTTCAAGGTGCAATCCATTTCCATCCTAACCATTCACAGCAAAATATCATTAGCGCCAGTTTCTGTGAACGTGTAAGTAATTTGAAAACAGAACTGGCCGTTGTTTGAAAGTTTTTATTGTTACAAAAATTCTTGTTTTTGGCTACTCAAAGTAGCACTCGAAAGTAGAGGCATTGCCTCTTTAAGTCGATAACCTGTCCCAGGCTCTCAGTTTCTCGAAAAGAGAGAAAACGAAATACGAAAAATGAAACGCAAGAGAACTGTGAAAGGCGCAAACGAAGATCACGCGCGTTTTATCTTTGCTTTCGAGGAAGCCCAGATACGGAATATGGCACTGCACAATTCACAGTTTAGCTACCCCAAAACTTGATGTGAGCAATATCACGCGCAACACAGTTCCAAAGAAATGATGAACACAATTGCAATCTGCAACTTTATGGAGAAAAATGTTGTGGACAACGTTGCAGTGTTCGAGTCTTTACTGTCTTTTACGTATTATTTTACCCAACAGAATAAAAAAGGTATATTAGTCTCAGGGGTTCCTTTCTGGTTCTGCTCGAATTGCTCGCGGAATCTCATAGGATGCTTGTTTGCCTGTGGTCGCAGAATTTTCGCAGCTACTCGCATGCTTCTATTCTTGTGAAAGATTCAGTGCTCAAATGTTAGAACTTTTGGAGAGCGAGTCAGTTTGGGTACGGAAAAGTAAAGGTTGTCAAGTTCAGACGAAAACACATGAATATGAAATATAACACTGCGTAGCTGGCGGGATGTTGGGCGAAGAGTCAGGCAAAGACGAATTAAAAGTTGGGGGAACAAGCAGCGAAGTCACGAGGGGAATGGGGAAAAAGCCATTTAAACTCCAGCTAATGGTACTCATGGCTCTTTCGCCAAACCTTTATATTTGCGCGTGGAAAATACTGCCAGCTACGCAGGCAAAAACAATTTTTCTTGCAACTTGTCTCGCAATTTTGTTGACCCTGAAACGAACATGTCTCGCAATTTTTTTGTTGTCCCAATGTCAATACCCCCAGTGAGTATAAGTCCCTTTCACCTTCCTGGACAACGCAGATCGATTATATATGTTTCCTTTGCAGGTGTATATATACCGAACACCCTATCGGTAAACTGTAAACTCACTCGATTGCGTTGTGTTTTACTCAGCTTTTTAATCGGCAAACTCACAAAAACTGGCTCGCTGTTCAACTCACAATTCACCGTACAATTTCTCGCTCACGTCATTGCCTTATTTGGAAACGAAAGCGTGCGTGATCAACGACACATAACAACAAAGACTATGGCGGGAGGGCTAAGTCTACTCTCGCACATATAAACACCATACACAGCACTGTATTTTTAATAATGTGTTAAGTATTTACGTGCGTGATCAACGACACATAACAACAAAGACTATGGCGGGAGGGCTAAGTCTACTCTCGCACATATAAACACCATACACAGCACTGTATTTTTAATAATGTGTTAAGTATTTACGTGCGTGATCAACGTCACATAACAACAAAGACTATGGCGGGAGGGCTAAGTCTACTCTCGCACATATAAACACCATACACAGCACTGTATTTTTAATAATGTGTTAAGTATTTACACCAGCACCTGTACACCGTGGCGCGATGGGCAACCTTTGCCAATGTAAATGTATAAATGTAGATCTACGTGGTCACAGCAGGTATATTGACAACCCTCATAAAGTCCTTCAGCGCTTGCGTGTATTCCTTATTGTAAACGTAGAAGTGCGAAACGTGAGGTGAGCTTTCAAAGCATATCTGACTCACGTTCATGTTCAGGTTTTCCTTCCAGTGGTCTGCGCAAGCTTGACACGTCTTAACGTCCGCCACTTTGTCATCCTTGGAGAACAGAAACAACGCTGGCGACCGCACGGGGTTGTTGTGAAATAGGTGCGAATGCGCCAAATAAACTTTCATCGTGTACCTGGCGAATAGCACCAAGTAGGATTGAATATACGATCGCATCAGCCAACGAACGAAAGGATTTTCTGAGGCCGCGTTTGAAACGCCGTACGGAATTCCGTCAAAATCCACAGGGGAATCAAAGACCTGGCCTCGAATTCTTTCCTTTACTGGCGAAAACTTGTCCAACTTTTCCATTAAATTGAGCACGTGGCTGTAAAGGTACCCACCCACCGAGAATCCATGGATTATGACTGGTCTGTCTTTGTTCCCCTCGGAGGTTAGCTCGTTTAGGACTTTGGTGGCGACTAGTTCAGCTTTACGTGGACGGAGGATCTGCGACGAAAGAGTAAAATCTCAAGGTAAAACTTCAGCTAGAGAGTAAGAGCATTCGCGTGCAGTCCAGCTTTCTGCCCTTTTCTTTTGTGCAAGAACTTCAGAAGAAAATGGGAATTCTGGTTACCCTTCACTGCAACTTAGCAGATAGTTAGATAAGCTGCAGAACCAGCGTTTTTTATGGGTGCGGGCAGGGCAATAGGAAACATGGGTTTCGACTAAGCAAATTATAATATTACATTTATCTCAAATACAGTTGAATTACTCACAGTGAAATAGTCTTTAGTCTTTTCTGGTCGTTTCTCCCCATTTATTTCTTGTAGAATAGCCCTGATTAATCAGGGCTATTCTACAAGAAATAAATGGGGAGAAACGACCAGAAAAGACAAAAGACCACTTCATTGTGAGTAATTCAACTTAATTTAAAATAAATGTGATCTTTATTTAGTCGAAACCCATGTTTCCTATAGCCCATGGTGTGGGCGAGAAGCGAGAACAAAGCGTGACGCAAGTGCGTGGCGCGCGCGCGAGGAAAAAATGCGCTCGCCCGCGCTACATGCTTGCCTCTTTTACGAAAAACGCTTTAAAACTAACGCCTGTTCTGAAGGCTAATACTGCTAGAGAGAATTGACACGTATTTGCTGTTTTTTTTTTTTGGCCAACAAGAAGGACTTTACCTTATGATTATATTGTTGATTGTCAGGTAACTATTAAGCTTTAAAGCCTACCTCCATGACTTCAAGTTTGACAGTGATAACGTCAGCGCCGTAATGGTGATACAGCTCACCATATTTATGAAGATGACGACTCTTGGCCAAAAGCCATCCAAAAAGAACGACCACGGGACGCACTTCGCCCGCTTTTTTCAATCCCTCGGGACACGGGTGAAACTCCATACTCCGCATGAGTGCGCTGCAGTGAAGAGGCCTGGCTCCCAAGAGCCATAGTGTCTTGGAAAAAGAGGACTGTAGAAAGAAAACTAGGTTGATTTACAGTCAATCTACGTCACGCGTGACCAATATTTTTTAAATTTGAAGAGAGGTTTGAAGTTTACCTGTCAGTTTTAACGCTCGAAACGTCAGCCCTCGAATCTCTTTACTGAGACCAATTTACCCTTAGTTATCAACTCTGTTTGATAAACCAAACATAAGTTTTCAACAACGCCAGTGCGATTTCAGAGTTCCCGTAGAAATTCCCCTAGTCTATTGACGGTATAAATCTATGAATTTTTCATAACATCACAGGGATTAAGTATTTCAAATATAACTATTGTTTCCAAAGTATTTTGATTTTTTTGTTCAGTTAAAGTGTCTTTTGCGGAAAGATTTCCAGAGAAATATTCAAGATACCATTCAAATGCCGGACATTACAAAGAGGAGAACGAATGTTCATTTCATTCTCGGAAAAACTGGTCATGCGTGACGTATACTGACTGTAAAAAAAATCATTCACGCCCTCACAAAACGCTCTCTCTTACTCCCAAGGATCGCCGCAGAGTTTAAACCCTACACAAATCTTGCTCTCGCTCAGCTCTTCTAGTTGACTTTGACTAACTTCAAACAATTCGCATATCTTTTAGTTATGAGAAAGGGGTACAGTTTTATGACTGTAAATAGGGCCGTCACGCAATGCTTCTCCCCACCGGTGGGAAGAAGCGTTGCGTGACGACCCTAATAATGGCCACGTAGCGAAGGAGACTAGCTCGAACGGGGCGCCTTTTTGACCTCGTAGTATGTGAAAAGAGGAAAACAAATTTAAAATTTTTGTATTTTAAAGGTCAAAAGTATACTGTGAACCGAGAAAGTGCCAATTAAATCCAACCACAATGTAACCGAGTAGTATAAGAGTATAAGAGAAAGGTACAAAGGGGTTTTCTGTATGTCAAAGGGGTACCGTTTTGCGTTTCAGTAAACGTTCAGTAACCCCCCCCCCCCCCGCCCCGCACCGGAAAAGCTGCGTCGTGTGCATGTTCATTTCACTTGATCTTTTAATATTCAGGTTCCCTTCAACTTCACCAGTGCACGATCGGAGAAAATGAATAAGCGGCGTATTTTCCTGAATCGAGGTTTGACCGATTTGTTCCACATGGATGCCAATGAAGCAAAATTGTAATCATTTCTTTGTATTCATTCGGAGACCGGTGACTTATACTCTTCGTCTGTTTTTCGCGTTTCTTTTATGAAGCTCGTGAAACTGAAAGCCAAATTCTCTACGTATAGATCACAAATAACCGTTGTTCTAGCTAGAATCCAAGTTAATCACATTTTAGCAGAAACTGTCAGTGTATTTTCACATGGAGATGCTGTTTGCTGTTCATTTAGACTTTCAAAAAAGTCCTTGACCTTCGTCCGATTTATATGGCGCGGGAAGAAGGTCGACCTCTCGCAACTTCGTCGCTCGACCTCTCGCGACTTCGTCGCTGGCGCGCGGTCTAAAAAAGCTCATAAGAAAGCTCGCTCTGCTCGCCAAACTCGCGAGGTTGAAAAAGCTCGCTCTGCTCGCCAAACTCGCGAGGTCGACTTGTAGCAAGTCTAGCTGTACATGAATAATTTGCGAAGTCTGGCTGTGTGCAGGAGGAATAATAACACAATATCGTCGAATAATAAAACATTACTAACTCATTCCTTACAGTGATCTGATTAACTATGGCTTTACTCCACAGAAAAACGATGGAAGTATTGAGCTACTCCCATGTACTCTGGGCCAATAGAAACGAAGAAATTCCAGAACTACAGATCGATCGATCGATCGAACTTTTTGTCACAACACTGAGCGAGAAACAAGTGATTGATTGTAGCGCAGTAGATTACCGGCAGGCTATGAAAGTACATGAAGTATAGATGCAATAAGCAAAAGCTATGTGATCGAAAAATACTAAATTTAAGGGCTCGGGTGAGTCGTGTACAGACCTTGCCTCCTTTATTATTATAATTCCTCGTGGATCGTGAGCAAATGGACTTCAGGTGATTTTAACAAAAAAAAAAATAAAGGTAAATAACAATACGCAAAATTTACCTTTAGATTTGCCCGGCAAATGTTCATACTTCCCGCTTTTAAATCACCAGTGGACGGGAAAAACCATGACCATTCAAAATCAGTGTCAAAATGGCCAACGCGCTTGCACACGTGAATTATTCAATATCTTCGCTCTGTCTAGCTCCGTCAGGACACAGGTCAATATTGTGGGGTGTTCTGATTGGTCAACTGCTCCGTGACCTCGCGCGTTTTTCAGTCAGCTTGAAGTATCCGCGCAACTACGTTTTTTTATTTATTTAATTTCATTTTTTTTTCTACCTCTAGCCACAGTTGGTTTTGGAAAGGAGGTAAAGGGTTGCATCTTTGCGTAGCGGAGCGCAACTAACGTAAGGGACAGAAAAACGTAAAAACATTAAAATGCATGACCAATTAGTGTGAACCAGACTTACGCTTACATTGCTGATTCAAATGTGAAGGTTAAGTTAGCTTATTTTCCTAATTCGAGCTCTGACTCTCAAGTGTTTGAGTCGAACCATGTAAACAAGAAACGTGCTTGTTGAACTTGCATAGTATATATAAACAGCTATCATGTTAAACATATGAAAAAGACAATCCTGAGTTGGTAACAATTGCAACTATTTCTGCTCACGGGCGAGCATTTTTAAACGTTTTTATTTCAAATATATAAATATATAAAACCTGCATGAATCTACATATGTACATAACAACTTATTCTGTATGCAATGTATGTATATCAACTATAGAACTGCCAGACTTCGCAGAGCCAAATACAACAACGTCATAAAATAAATGAAGGGCTGGGCAGTGAAAGCACGAGGGATATAGTGCCGTGAGCGGAAGAAAGAAGACCAGCCTGATTGGTATTCAATTCTATCTTATGCGAGTGGCACTACAGGCCCGTAGCAGGGGGAGGAGCAGGGGACTTGAGCCCCCCCCCCCCAGAATTTTTGGAAGTTAAAAACCAAGCAGGGGGGAAGTGTGCGGTGATTAGAGGAGCATACTTTCGAGCTACTGACCACCCCGTGCGCATACATGAGTAATGAATACAATAAAATCTGCAATTCCACAGCGACAAACCAATGAGTGGTGCCGGATCACTTGTAGACCTGGATCAGCAAATTATCTCAAATAGAAAATATTAACGGCAGACTGATCCCAACGGCGGAGGTGACAAGCTTGAGAGAGCAAACAACAAAAGCTAGAATAACTGAAATATATTTGTTTTTTAAAAAAACAAATTTTTTTGCCCGATATTTCGGTTTGCAATACAAACCTTCCTCGGGGGCTGAACGAAAAAGAAAAGTGAGAAACATAAAAGGATCGTTACAAAGAAGATTTAAAATATAAAATGCGTGACAATGATTGGTTGTTTAGGACTAAGTGTGAGACATGTCATTGGCGTGTTTCGTCACGTCTATTTATACCAAGAGGGTGCAATGTTTTAGCTTTGTTGATTAAATGAGCTTCACGAGCCTTTCTAACTGAGTCACGTTTGCTGCGTATAAGTTCAAGCGGGATTAGTTGGACGTCGTTGATTGAGTGGCCAGGTTGGTTGAAATGTAGCGAGACAGGAGTGGGGTTGAGTAGTTGATGGTGATTCAGGATAGATCTGCGATCTGCATACATGAGTAACCATGGCTACAATTGTAGCTATTGAAAAATATCCTATGCACGTTACTTACTTTTGAGAGTTTAACAGAATGTCATGAACATCTAATTAATAAAACTTCTTCTCTGGACCTGTAGAAGACAAGTCACGCCCTTCTTTCTTGCTATCTATCCGTTGTGCTACTCTTGTACTTACAGTCTAGTGCAAGCGTTCCCTTTCGTTAAAAGAGTGATCCGGAAAGAGAAATGAGACACGGTTTATTTGCGTTACGGATTACGAGGTCCCTAGTCTGCGTGAAAAGCCTTTCATTGGTTATGTTTGCATATGAATGAAAACTAATTTTCCTAATTTAAACTATAAGAGAAGCCTAGCTTTCATTATGATGTTCACAGCAACTCGGAAATGGCATTTTTTCCGGTGCCCTTTTTTCAGACCTGCACTTGGCCTCTAAATTTCATACCCATTTTCAGGCATGGTTTCCCGACTCCAAATCGTCCAAACTCGTTTCTGTAAAATTCGTATCCATTTTCACACTTCAAGGGACCAAAATGGTTAAAACTCCGTACCAGTATTTCAGACCACCTCGAGGCCACACATACCTATACTACTATAGGACCTGATAGGGGAAAACCCCCTGGAACCTCCCATACCAACATCATCAAGAAATCCAGTTCAAATGCAGAGCACGACGCAAAAATGTCAGACCTCTTGTAGTGGAGATGCACTAACGGTCTTTACGTGTAAATAAACCAGCGCAGATGGGCTCCTGGCCTGGCTCCTGGCCAACGTCTGATTCACAGATGTGTTTGAGCCAAGGACGGCAACTGGAAATTGAAATTTTCCCTTTTTGCAGCGTTTTCACGTCATCTCGTTTGTAACGCCAAGATACAGTCATCAACAAGAGCTTTGTCTTTACGTGGTAAGGAGCAAAGCCACGCCAAAAAAGAAAACAACCATTCGACTTCCGGTTGTCGTCCCGTGGATCACGAACGCCATAATATCGTGGCATGACTTCCCCTCCCCTCCGTTCCCCAATTCATGACATGGGGCCGGGGACACTTGAAAATTGTCCAGTGACATTCTCCTCAATTATTTCCCTCCTGACTCCCCTGAGAGTTAGTTATCCCTACAAAAGTTTAATGAATATGGGCTGTGCACGTAATGGTATGGGCATTTACACGTAATATTTTTAGCCATGGATTTCTTCCTAATATTTCCCATGATGCCATCGGCAACCGCACCCCTTGAGAATAGCGGTTATGACGTCAGGCCCGAGAGCACATGGTACAGAGCCAAAGACAGAGTGAGCTTGTAACTCGGGAGTCGGTCAGTATTATGCCAAGCGCTTCATCGCAATCTTCCATGCAGATCGCAGTGCAGATGGAGAACAACGACGTAACTAAAACTGTCCTGAGTATCTTGGAAAAGAAAGTCCGTAATCTAGAAAAACGCAAGGTGAGTCTGGCGTTCGTTTGAGGCGAGCGATCGAACGCGAGCCAGCGCCATCATGGTTTGGAGTTTGACATGTGTTTTTCGCCGCTAAGTTTTCGCTTGTGTTCATAGGGAAAACTTGATTCGTACAAGAAGCTGGTGGACGCTGGACAAGAGCTGAATGACGATCAAAAGGTGCGTTTCTTTTGCGGAGCAAATCTTTACGCGAACCGTAGCACAAAACGTAGCGGAAAACGAGGAGAGCGAAAACTATTTTGTTGTCCGGTACAGGTGTGCGGTTCTTTCGTAGACAGCTCAGCTGACGTAAATTCACTATATTTTATAACAGCATAAATTTAATGTGTGTTTATTTGTTAAAATCCTTGATCATTTGTTGCAAATGTTGAAAATGTTGAAATTAAAATTGATACACTCCGAATTTCCTGTGTTATAAATAGTGAAGTTTTGTAAATCATCCCAAAATGATGTTGGGCTCTTCAAATTTGTAGGTTTTGCGCAATTATACCACTATTCAAATTGAAAGCTCCAGGCCTTCAGTCATCTTTTGGTAGCCGTGACTAGTTAGCTGGGTTGCTATACTATAGTGGAATTTTGTACAAATTGTTCATTGTACAAATTTTTTTTTCATTTTGAAAGAAAGTGACACCCTGGCCGTGTTATTTCCTGGCCTAACTTGTCAATCTTTCAATAGCAGATTCAAAGAAGCCTTTTAAATGTTGGTTAGAGAAGTAGTATTTGGTAAGATTGATAAGGTAATCCCCTCTTTTGTTCCAAGTCCCATTGTTCAAATGACAAAATTTTGGCATTTTGAAAAAGGGGATAGAGGAATAGTGGCGCTATCTGTCATGACATTTTAAAGCAGCAGTTGTGTAGCTGCAGTGCTGTAGTGGTTAGTGCATCAGACTTATGATCAAGAGATCAAAGGGTTGGTAGTTTGAGGCTAGGTTGGTCTCTTCATTACTGTGTTGTTTCTTTAGACAAGAAACTGTACTCCACATATCTCTCTCTTCGCCCAGGTGTATAAATGGGTACTGGTGACATACTACTGGGGATAACCCTGTGATGAACTAGCATCCCATCCAGGGGGGAGTAGCATTATACTCCTAGTTGCTTCATGCTACAGAAACTGGATTAAGCTCCGGCCATTTACACTACTTGGGCTTGTATTGTTCCAATCCGAGTTATGAAACCATGTTGAATGTGACAACATACACATAATTTCTACTGAAAATGAATTCATTTAGTGAATGTTTCCCAAAATATGAAGATACTTGACTGGAATTTCTTTGCTGATTGCGATGCTCTTTTGTTCTGTTTTAGTCAAGTCAGGTCAATTTTTTTTAATATTGTTAATTGCGGAGTGTTGGTTCATTTTGAATCTACTGACAGCTATTAACTTTTATCACACTTTTGGAATTTTGGAATAGTGTTTAGAATGGATACTTTTTTTATCTCGTAATCCATCTTAGTTTTGAGATTACAACTACATTTCCAGGTGATCTTGAGTTACTGCATCTCCTGGTTTCAGACTCCTTCTTCTTGCCTCCCCTTTTCTTTAATTATTATTATTATTATTATTATTATTTTATTTACCCTGACTGACTAACCCTAAGTTTTGAAACCACATCAATGGTAAACAGGAAAGGGTGGTGGCCTGATCATCACATACATGCAACTTTTTGCTGTCCCACATAACACCATCTTTTCACGATGATCACATTACTGCTTTGCAGTAAAATTCACTCACATTGCTACCTTCATTCATTGTGAAAAAATTACGGAAAGTAGTCCAAAGAATTCAATAGTAGATTCAATTAGTTGACAACAGATTAGGGGCTTGATACATCACTGGATTAAAGGGAAACAAATACTTTTCACACACTTGTACAGTGACATGAGTACCAGAAAAACTTACTTTAGTAGCTGATGCTTGATCGACTTCAGATCTGTTTTTAGCTTTAGAAGTTTTTTTTTTTTAATTCAAACTTTCTGTCTGGCTTTTTAATTAATTTACATCTTTTTATATTTTATTTCTTTTATTTTCAAAACCAACAGTGTTACAAAAAGCTTTTAGAAAAGTTGACTTGACAAATTATAGAGAATCGACAATCTGTTTCATAGAGAGTTCATTATTTATACAGTTGAACCTTAACATATATCAAGTGTCCACCCTCGGGGAATGGCTAAGTGACCACTTAATGCAGGTTGCACAGAATACACATCAAACACAATAAAAACAACATTATATATTTAACATTTTACAACTTAAAGTGGACAGTTTAATTATGCCCAAAAGTGCTCACAAAATCACTTGGTTAGAAGCTGCAGCGATAATAATACAATAATATTTATACAGGATAATCCCGTGAGTGTAATAAACACTGTTATCGAAGGGGGTCCTGTTATTAAAAATATATAAAAGAATAAAAAAGAGATAATAAGAAGACTTTAAAAAGTGCAAAACGTTACAAAATCACTACCTGTCTTAACGTCTAATTTTAAAATAACAAAAAAAGTCTTTTGTGTCCTTTGAGAATTCAATAAAGGATTCCTTTGACCTGTTCCAGATGTCGTGCTACTGCCATGCCAAACTAAATTCAATAATTTAATTTGACTTAAACATGGCAGTAGTACGACGTTTGAAACCATTTAGTTCGGCACGACTATTTAGCACGGCAGTAGCACGGCAGACCCTGTGGTGCCAGAAGGCAGTAGCGCAACTTGGTTTGCGAACTAAATCAGTGATTTTGTTACCTCTGCGTCCTGCATCCCTGACGCATAAAAATCCCCAAGGACGCAAAATAATTCATGGCACGCGTCCTGTAGGACACAAAGAATGAACAATCCATCGATCTATGTGTGATTTAACCCTGAAATAAAACCTACCTTAGCTCAGATAAAGAGAGTAATATCATCATAGGTCAAGAAGTAATTTCTGAACGAATAAACAGCAGCATTTCTACACAAATTTCTTTTATTTCAAACCTGCCATTTTGATTTACCTGATGGACTGGTTACTCATTATGTTTACCATATATGGGAAGCACGTGGGTGAACCAAGATGGCCGACAATGGTTATTTTGCGTGTAGTTTAGGTAAAAAAAGATAAAAATTGCCACCCAAAAAGAGTTTTCAACCCCTGCCTGGGCAAAAAAAGTTAAGTTTCGGAGGGCAGCCGCTTCATACAAACGTAGACGAACCCAAGAGTGTTCCCTAGAGGGAAAGTGTTGCTGGCAGTGCTTCAACTTCTGACAACGATAGTGAAAAGAAAAAAAGGACATTCCTTCCACAGTGGTTGAAGACTTATGGTTGGCTGAAATATGATGAGGATAAAAATGTTATGTACTGTGATGTCTACACTAAGTTTAACAGAAAGAATTCCCTCCATCAAAACAGAGAATACCAAAATTATCCGCATATAACTTTGGTGAGGCATGCCTCATTAAATGACCATCAGACAGAACTGCAGATACAGATTAAAAGAACATTACACCATACAGTACACCATACACACCTTACTATTAAAAAATTGACTTCAGTTTAAGGCTCGGGCACCTTTAATATTATAGGACTCACTGGCTTTCGGAGTGTGACTCATTGGCTTTCAGACTGGGACTCATGATTTTTTATGAAATGAGTCCCAGGACTCACCCTAGCAATTTGTAACAAAATAACTGTTAAATTCAAAATTATTTTAATGTATTTTGGGTTAATTTGCTCGTTTTACGCATTTCTATATTTTAGAATTTGACACGACTAAATTAAATTTGATGTTTGAAACCACTTCCTTGCTACTGCTGTGCCACTGCTGGGTCAAATTGATTTAAGTTCGGCCTGGCAGTAGCACAACGTCTGGAACTGGCCTTAGACCTTAATGACAACTGACTGCTTAATATGGTTCTGCTTTATACAAGTCCAACAGTACTAAGTTATAGTTGTGTGTTTGTTTCAGCTTGCAGTTGGCCAGTTGAATCAGGTGGAGCAGAATCTTGAATTTGCCAGGGATCTGCAGAAGAGCATCACTCAGGTGTACAGTGAAGTGAGTGCGACAGATATCTTTAGAAGTTTCTGCTCTGTCGATCAAAAGTATTTGTAAACTTACCAGGGGAAGAATCGGTCACGGAATCTTCCAGTAACAAGCAAACTTTAAATTTCAAAAGCCAATTAATGACTGGTTTTCTTACAGCCATTGACAATTACACATGCAGATGTCAACAGTCGGTGTAGCATGTACAGCATACGTGTAGGTCCTCAGAGTGGATTAAAATCCACTCATGGCTCTCAACTGTGAACCTGCTAACCTAATTACTTGTTTGCCCTCTGAGACTTCAGTTTCTAAGATTGACATGCATTGAAAAAAAAAAAAAAAGAAGAAAAAACAGTCATTGGTTGAGTTGTGAACTTTAGAGTTCAAAGAATTTACTCTGCTGTAGGAATTGGCTGTTAATGGCTCAGTAGCCCCCTTATGAGATTTCACAGGAACTTTTAAATTTTCAATGAAATGGCCCCAAAATATTATTATTTTGAGATAAAAGAAATTTTTGTAAGTTGCCATTATAGGGGATTAAATTTGTATTGTATGTATTCATTAGCAGTAATCTTGCACAGCCACACCCTAGAGTAAACCCTGAGTTCATGTATGTTACTACAGTCGCCTTTGGTGGGCTGTCAATCTTTCAGGGCTGTTCTTTTTCAGTGCTTAATGACAGCCCGTTACAAACTGTGTCTCTTGTATTTTTAGCATCAAAAGCTTCAGAAGAAGAATGCCAAACGAGATCAAGCTGCGATGGCTGCTGCCCAGCGTGATAGTGACATCTCCAAGGTGTGCCAGGTGTTGGAACTGCAGTCGTTGATGGACAACTTGTCAGAAGATGTGAGGGCTGACTTTTTGAGTGGGACCAATGGTGCTGTGGTAAGTTAGATTGAAAGCTTGATAATTGGAGCTCTGGGCGACTGGTCTTTTAAAAGACAATCCATTTCTTTACTTTACTTTACCTAGCATTAAAATGCAGTTTTAAACTAACCATATCCATTGCTTGGTTTGTGGTTCAAATCAGCACAGCCTATTGAAGAAAATCTGTCTTTACCGCCTGCTGTAACTTCCACCGGTTGTAAATAAATAGATAATTAATAAAATAAATAAATAAAGTTGTTTTTCTTTATCTCAGGTTAAATTAGAATTGGCGTATTTTTGACATAACATAATATGCTCGATGGAGTTTACTAAACCAGATTATCACTAGGTGTGTTTGATTGCTAGAAGGGTGTACAGGAGCATGGGAATTCAACCGTGTCTGTGGTGTCAAAAGTGCTCCAGAATTATTAAAAAGGAATGTGTCTATGATTGAGGCTCTCACTGTGACACCGGTAGAGTCAATGTTTCAATGGAACTATCCACATGAGACATAACCCTGATAACATCAACAAAATAATTGAATTGAAATTCATGAAGGGTGCAGGATTCCCACGATCAAAAACACAACAAGGGATGGGCACAGCATTGAGAAGCAGAGAGAACAATTTCTCAACCTAGTCATATATTGGGATTGAAACACACCAATCACAGCCACTGCGTGATGAAAACGAGCAGTAAGCAACCAAAACATCATCTTTGGTGACGGCATCGTGTGTCAAACAATAATATGTGTTATGATGGAGGATGGTTTAGTTTTTCCAATCCACTCTATGCTAGAGTGGACATAATCCTAAGCTGAGACAAACTTAAACGTAAACTTTCCTTTTAGGTTGTATCTGAGGAGAAGTTTGTTCAAATTGATGAGTTTTACAAACTGATCACCCCAAATCCTGACGAAGAAAAACCAATAAAGGAACAGCAGCTAGCAGCCAGTCAGCACATTGTGAAGTTTTTGGAGGCCAGCCCTGAAGCTGTTGTGAAAACAACTTGTATCTTTCTTTTGCTTAACATTTATACACTCTAGTTATCTAACACAGTGAGACAAAACTAATGTGTCCTTTTTTATGCAGCTTTCTTTGCCAGTCAAACATCAAAAACTTTTCAACTCATATTGTGTGTGTGATCCAAACTTTTGTTTGCCTTTGTTTGGTGACAGTCCTTAGACTATTTCAGTCTTTTTGAATTCAATTCAAGTTATGGATAAGAATCCAGTCTACATTGGTTCAACCTTTTTGGTCATTCTTCTTTCATTGTGAATTGCAATACTGTATTGATATTTGTGTGGTTAGAGCAGTTTTCATATGTGTCATAATTTTAACCAGAACCAAAGCAGGTCATTTTATGACTTAATGAACATTGCTTCCTTCAGTTGGAGTTTCAAAAGGTCAAACAAGTTACATTCAGTGACAGTGAAGAATCAGTTTGACAAAAAAGAGCAAGTGGTAATAAGGTTTTTTATCATTGGATTTGCAAAGCAAGTAAGCTTCAAAATACGACACCATGATGTTTTCATGTCATTCAACTTCATCAAAGCGAGGTTCTAAATACGTTCGATTGTAGTCATCATTTACCTTTTCATATTATGGAAATTTTGTGCTTGCAGGCTGTCGCTTTTACTCATACCTTTTCTTTTGTTGTGCAACACAATGCCACATAAAGCAAGGGTATGGCAATAACAAAGGCAGGACATACGTGTATGTGCTCGTATTTATACGCGTATGACAACATACGCGTATGCGTATTACTTGCGTATGGTATGCATATGAAAAGTTCGCTTATCTTTGAGCTGCACTGTATAGCACAGTTTTACTGTACATACTCATTGTAACTGATGATGGTATATGAACATGCCCAAACTGTTCTATAAGCTAAAAAAATGTCATTCTCTATTTGCAATCTGTTTTCAGACTGCTTTCTCAACCAACTTTTTGTTACTAATGTTACAGTACTGGCCTAAATTTGAATAAACGAACATAAGGTGGTTTAGTCATGCTGTGTTTGTGTGATCTTAATGCTTGGGTTGTTACAAGCAGATTGCCAGTGTCAAATAGTTCCTTAACCTTGGCAAGACAAGGCTCTGAATGAGTTGGTTGCGTCAATCAAGAAATGCAGCTACTTTGAACAGTCACAGGACGAGGAGGAAGAGGAGGAGGAAGAAGAAGAGGAGGAAGCTGCTGCTGCTGCTGAAAGTGAAAACATTGCTGAGGAACAAGAAGGATCTGGAGATGATAACGAACCAACAGCTCAGGTGAGTCCTTGTTTTTATCTTGTCACGAAGCATACATTAAACACAACTTCATGGGTGTTTATTTTAGCTGAAGAAGAAGAATTTGGAAAATTACCTTTGTTTACATTGGTAAATGCACATAATGTGACTAAGCTCTTGTGCTGTGGAGATGGATACTGGCAAGTTCTCTGGGGAATCTAGCAAAATGCCAGGGGTAACCTGGGATGGGCTTGCATGGCCAAATAATTATCTCTTACAGACGTTTTGTGATTTAGAAGCTGCCTAAGAAACCTTTGGGCCATGTTAACATACTCTGTGCGTGTGATTTCTTCACTTGAATAGGGCGAGGCAACAGAAACTACGAATGGAGACACAGACACTCACTTCAATAGCGGCAATACTACATCATCTGACCCAAAAGACGTGGCGACATTTGCATCCAATGAACACGGACTGAATTTCTTAAGTGAATCAGAAGTGGAATCCAAACATCAGACTGTAGCAGAACCACCAGCTCCTGTTGAAAATCAGAACGAGGCAGTCTCCGCCCAGAGCAGTGGTTTTACTGCTGAAGGTGAAGATGAAGGATGGGGGGACCAGGGTGGTGAGGAGACTGCTGGAGATCAGGGAGAAAACACAGGTAAGGGAATTGATCTTTCCAGGAATTTATGATAGTTTGCTCTGCCTTTGATGGTATTGATTTAAACTTTCATCTCAAGCCTTTCAGGTCAGCCAGCCGGCCAGTACCAGTCATTTGTGATTTGTCCTTTGCAGCTGGGGTTTGATCAGTGACTGGTTGCCTTTGGCTAAGTTGTGGGAGTCCTATTCACACAAAATGGAAAGAGCGTGTTGAAATTAAAAAAGTGGCTAAGGTTGAGATCCTTGACTTGTAAGAGTTAGTTTTGATGGTGGTCTGAATGGTGGTCTTTAAAAGATTGCAGGAGGGTAAGACATAACAAAAAATTCAGACTTGTTAAGACCTCCAACATGGATACTATTGCAAAGGACACTCAATGTAAAATTGAGAGCCTACCAAATCAAATGACCAGCAAAGATTCTTGGTGCAGTGTGATGAATCCTATCTCAGCTGCGACCAAAGAATGATGATGATGTTTGCAATTATTTTATTAAAGGGCTGACACTTGGTGATTTTGTTAATTTGGTCATGTTCTTTCCTTGGGAAAACTGTCTTATTCTTGCATACCAGGTGCGACTGGAGTGAATTACAGTTTGAAATTTGCATTCTTAATTTCAAGGGGGCAACCTTGAAAAGAGAAATGAAATCAATATGGCAATAATCAAATTAGAATTTTCTTGGCAGGAATGCCTCACCCAGTTTGACTGTAAAAACAGGCAGTTGATCCTATCTCAGCTGTGACCAAAGAATAGTTATTATAATAATTATTATTCTTATTAAATTTCAAGGGCTGACACTTGGCAATTTTGTTATTTTGGTCACATTCTTTCCATGGAAAAACTATCTTATTCTTGCATGCCAGGTGCAAGAAATTTAAATCCAATTAAAATTTGGCTACCGAAGCAAATTACAGTTTGAAATTCGCATTCTTCATTTCAAGGAGGCAACCTTGAAAAGAGAAATGAAATCAATATGGCAATAATCAAGTTAAAATTTTCTTGGCAGGAATGGTTCACCCAGTTTCACTGTAAAGACATGCACTTGAAATAAAGTCAAATAACCACAGCTGAAAATGGGCCTAGTGGCCTTCCTGCTTGAGAAAAGCTAAAGGAAGTCAACTTGTTCAGAAATGGAAGCATTTTCAGTGTTAGCGATTTATGTAGAAGTTTTGTAGTGTTGGAAACATGTGCTGTAGACATGTGTTTTCACAGCTGTTTGCAGATATCTGTCTTTAAATGTTTGCGTTTGCACCAAATAAATTTTGATAACAAGGGTTTTATTAAGATTTTGAACAGTTGGGCAAGAAGTTGATGCACCTTTGCAGGAAAGTTAAAGGGGAGGGTTTCACATTTCAGTGCATGTGCATGAATTTAAACTCTTTTTTTCTTCTTTCTTATCAATTTTATGGCCTTAAAAATCCTACTCACATGTACTTCAATAATCACATACTACAATACGTCCAAGCAAAATGACGGATGAGCAGAATTCACAGAAAATGTCAGTTGATTATACAAGTCGATATTGAATTTAACCGGTGTTGACCCAGAGGATTTATTCCACAGTTGATGGCTTTACAAGTATTTGTCTGCAAAATAATGCAGTCACCTGAAAAATAATCAACCGGGAAATTTTCAACAGCAAATTTACCACCCAATATCATTTCTCACTTTTGAATGGTTCTTAAAAAGTGGATTAAGTTAAATGGGCTTGTGTCATAGAATAGTATTTTGATTCATGTACATATGCCGAATGGTGAAACCGCCCCTTTCACTTTGTTAAAAAAATTGGTTGAGGTGCTTTAAGTGTCTGGACAAAGTCCTGTTCAAGATGGTCAGTTTGCCTGGTGCCCAGCTCTAAATGACCCCCCCTGGATAAGCTGTTTTGCATTCACTGAAAAAGTGTTTTTTACTTTGTTTCCCCTTGCAGGCGGTTTTGACACAGTGCAGTCTAATGGCTTCCAACGTGGGGGTCGTGGAGGTCGAGGTGGATTTCGTAGGGGAGATGGAGGCTTTAATCGCCGTGGTGGTGGGCCCCCTGGGGAGAGAGGAAACAGGCGTGGTGGCAGAGGAGGCTTCAGTGGACCACCAAGAGGAGGAAGGGGAGGGTTTGGACAGCAACAGGTATGAAACTTGACAGAGGTGGTGGCCTGGGCTTTGAGATTCCAGTTATTTACGAGTTATGTGGGAACCCAAAATATCTTGCAAGGCTTGACAAGCTTATCAACAGAGTGAATCTGCTAAGCAGTCATTGAGAATGGAGGATGAGGGCTTGGTCTCTCCTAAAGAGTCTGGAAGGAAAAGGCATAAGCTGAAGTGAAAACACACAGTCTGTTGTACAGCCACAAAAGAGATTGGTGCAAAAATACACATTCCAGAAATCTTTTGAAGTGTGTTTTGACAAATGACAAAACATCAGACTGCAATTTATGTTACATGTGCAGTTCACGGTGTCCGCTTTATTGAGAGTCAAAACAATAAAGTTGTTATGTTTGTACCACGAAAAGTGTCCGTAATTCCTCAAGAACGAGAGTCCGTAATAGCAGTTGTCAGTTTCAGTCAAACTCCTATAGCTTTCGCCGGGGATCTGGATTTTATCCGTGATAGCAAGTGTCCGTAATAGCGGGGTGTTCGCAAGGCGAGAGTTGACTGTACTTATTAACAGTGTATTTTTGTTGGTTGATTTTAAGACCATTTCATGGGGTGCTGGGATTATTAGAACAAAATAATAATCTATATGAGCAGTTTGGTTTTACGAAGGTTAAGTAAAATAATATTTTTATTTCTTCTCTATTTCCAGGATAATTATCAGAGATCTGGAAGAGGTGGTCGTGGAGGTCCCCCCAGAGGCAGCCGTGGGGGACAACGTGGACGAGGGCCCCCTCAGCAATAAGTAATTGTGTGCAACTAAATTTCAGAAATAACCTTCAACAAGTTAGGAAGATTTTGATGGAGCTTTTGGCATAAAGTTACGAGAACTGACCTAGTTACAAGCTTATGGGCTTGTGTTGTAGACCCTGTGCATGTGCAGAGTGACGCTTTGAAATCCCTTTTAACAGTTCGGCGAGCACTAACTGGACAAGATAAAAGAACCTGAATTCTCTACATTAATTAATGCTCCTTCAAGTACACAAGACTTTCATCGAAGCTGAGTCTCGACGTACTATTCTGTTGAACTATGCTTAATTTTCAAGAACAAAAATATTTTTGTCTTCATGCATTATGGATAGTATTGAATGATAATGTTTGGCTGCTTTGAGAAGATTCAATGAAGGACTAAGACGCAAGACAGATGCAGCACACACAGAACGAAGATTTCTTCAGTTGTGCACGATCATAGCGAATTAATGCGGTGTTAAGAGGATCGACGACTCAAGGCAATTTTATTGCAAGTATTCCTGGTTGTTGTCTCTGTTGTAGCTTGTCAAAACTGAAGTGACAGCTGCAAGGGAAGCCAGTGATAGTTGATATTTTGTATCTCAAGACTGAAAGAACATCTTGATGGACTGTAATGACCCCTCACTATGAAAGAGCCTTTTTAAATGACTGCCATAAAACCCTCTATGGTGTATGATTTGAGCGTTGCAACGTTATTAGGAAATGAGGTTTTGCAGTCAATTGAAAAAAAAAAGAACTGCTTCAGTGTGGCAGTCTGGTGGGTCAGTACATTGGTAACTTTGATTCCACACTTGAAACAAGCTGTTTTGTGTTTAGGTTTCTGTTGGTGGTTGCTGTGAATGTGTTGTGTTTTGTTGAAAGCAGATGCCACGCAAAAGAAGAGATTGTCTTTGGACAAAAGTATTGTATTTGTAAAAAGGTATAAAGCTATTTGGTGTATTGAATATTAAATAGAGTTTTTCGGTATGGGTATTTGTTGTTTGTCTGATTTGATTATTTTCTTGAACAACTGCACTCCTCTAAACTTACTACCAGACACAAACTTGTTTTAATTATGTGGCTCAAACTTTTGAGGATGTGGATAAAACCCTTGCGTGTGAGCATCCAAATGAAAGCTACTAAACAAGGTATGTTTAGTTGCTATGGTGCTGTTTGTTGCGCTATGAGAATTTTCGCTGAATTAATGCATCTGTCGATTCTAACTGTGCCAACCCCCCACCCCCCGAGGTCGACTAATTGCTTACCTCCGGTATGGACAATGTTGAAGAAGGCTCTACTAAAATATAATGCCCAGGGCGGGACGGAGGAGATGGGTACTAATGCATGATGTCATCGCTCCCCTAATACCCTATTAAATTTGCTTTTTTCTCTTTCCTCAAATTCAAGTTATTTGGGGCTGAAGGCAAGTACACACAGGTTTGCATGATTATCAGAGCTCGGAATGATTGATATGCTAAAGAAAAGACCGTGGTCAAGGTTGGTCGCGTTAACCGTTGGGGAGGAAGGAAGAGGACCATGGGAATGAGGTTACCCATATTACATAGCGGGCCTGAGCTGAGTTCTCTCAAACTGGACCAATGCGCCTGCATTCCCTTGTTAAGTAGATCTCTCTGGCCTGGTAAGAGGATAGGCCATTTCCGAGTTGCCGTGAACCTCCTTATGGAAGCGAGGTTAAGTGCAAAGCTTTTCATATGAAAATAAGTTTTGTTAGAAAAAAACTTGTTCCTTGACCCTGTCATATTACAACAAACAAAAAGGTTTCGTTTTCAGGATCGAAAATTTATCTTGAAATACAAGCTTTCGATTCCCTCTTGGAATCTTTGTCCTGTGGTGTAGGACGTTTTGTCACATGATTAAGTTGATAAAATATCATATGACGAAACGTCCCGGTAGATCGCCGGGAGCTCATATCCAATTCCCCAACGTCGCGATTTAATGTCGGAGCCTGGCAATGAATTTCAATAGCCTCTCTAATTCTTCTTTTGGAGGTGTCGTTCTCCCTTACAACAATTGACGAGGAAGAAAGATCGAGCACGTGCCTCGTGTTTCTTAGGTGGCCACCCGTGGTCACCCACTGTAGTCGTTGACGATCTTGTACCGTTGACATGTTCTTCCAAAGGGTCTTGCCGTCTCCCCGACATAAACCGCTTCATAATCCCCGCACTGGATTTTATAGACCACTCCGCTTTTATTTTCCATGGATGTGGGATCCTTTGGGTGTACCAGCTGTACAAAATTAGTTTTGTTTGCATATGAATGAAAACTAATTCTTATAATAAAAAATTTGCATGTAGCCTCGCTTTCATAGTGAGGCTTAAGGGGGGACTTAACGTAAACGCCATTTTACCGCACTTTACATGGCTTGAATGGAAATATCTCGTTCACGTTTCAAGCGATCCAAAAACTCTATTTTCATCCCGTAAATCTATGTTGTAGGGTGTTTTGTGAATTTTGGGGTGATTTTTGGTTATATTTGAGAGGAGATAGTTTTTCTAGAAGGATTGGTTAAATTAAGAGAAATAAGAAATATTGAAGAATTAGTGAAGTTTTAAAATAAGAATTTGTTGTTAATAATTAGACGGATACCAAGTTAGTCCACTAGCAACCTGGGGTGCTCTTGCGTAGGTATCAACTGTCTGTTAGTGTTCCAAAAATCATTTTCTTTCTTCTATCCCTTCTTAAAACCACTTCAAATTTCATTCAAATTTAGGTCAAGTCCCCCCTTAAAGCAACTCGGAACTGGCCTGTGGAGGTGTCGGTCATGTATTCACCACCCGAGCCGGTGACTGAATCGACAGCAGTGAGAGGCGAGTGCATGAAACGCATGCAACAGGATGAGTAACCATTTCCGTGACTCGTTGAAGGCGTTTCTTGTTTCTTGGCCGAGCGAGAGTTCACACGCAGCTAGGGAAAGCTAATGGAGGGAGATCGGTTGGGAGGGGGGTAGGTACCTCACGGAATTTTTGGTAGGGGTTCTCCAAAAATACGTAATTTTTTGGTACTCATTTTCAGACCTAGTTTCTAGAATCCATACCCGTTTTTAGATTTTCAGATCAAACTGGTTAAAAGAATCTGTTCCATATTTCAGACCAAAACGACTCAAAAACCATATCCCTTGGTGCCGCACATACCTAAAAAGTATAATATTAGCGATTATTTCCCTTCCCCTTAACCCCACATGACACGTAGGCTAGCGGGTGGGGCAACAAATCTTGGCCAGACTCTTATCAGTACGAAGACGAGAAGGGACTTCCGACTTCCGACTTCGGGCTTCCGACTTCCGACTCGGCACGCCTGATTACTGATACAAAAAAGAAAAATATTTAAATGCAGTCTGGTGTGGCCTTGAAATATGAGAATAAACTCGAACTGACTCCTTAGAAGACAAATTTAAGAAAGATTTATTGCAAATTAAATAGAAAACATATGAAAATCAAATAAAACCAATCTTTTGCTAGGGTCTTGCTGAACAGGATTTGTTTTGACGCGACACGTGCAAAATACCCGTGCCCTCTCCACTGAAGCGCATTGCACGTATCACGTGACTAGTAAATTTTAATAACGGTAAGATGTGGTAGCGTAAGATTTCGAAATACGAAAATTGTCTTCGTTTTGAAGACAACGTCTCAGGCTGACAGGCTTTGTTCTCCCTACCAAAAGTTTGAAATAGAGTCGAAGAAACGAAACTGAAGTTTAAGAGGGAATAAAAAAGGCAATGGTTATGAACAACGACGGCCTGAAGCTAGCAACGCCAACGCAAGCTCGACAACTCGCGGAGAGCGACGACATAGCTAGTAGCTTGGTTTTGGACACGATGCTGGGATTTACCACGCATAAGATGGCTGCAAGATTTCGCCCGTTAAAGGTGGATCAAGAAGTCGTGAAGAAAGCGCTCGAACGATACGCTAAAGATGGAAATATCGAGCAGGCTTACAACGAAATTGTGTTCAATGCGGGGGATTGGGAGCGATGTTACTTCATTACTAAATCCAAACCTCAAATTGCGGCTTTCAAGGAACACGTAAGTTTGGGTTTATTTTACTCTCGAGTAAGCTTCAAACTTCAAAATGTTATTTGGCTCCGTTTGCTACGCGTTTCAGAAAATTGTGAAATTGCGTTGAAGTACTAAAAATCAGACTTGAACACGCTGCATTATTGAAATCTTGTCAACGCGTGTTCAATCACATTGTGTCACAACGTGTTTGTCAATACAATTTATGTGTGAACCTAATTAATGTGCGAGGGACGATTTTATTGCTTCTTACTTTTGGTATGAAACTCTTAAACTCTGACTTAGGATTTTTATTTTCACGGGCTTTCTTTTCGGTTTCCTCCATGCTTGCGACTTCCGTTTTGTGGGGGAGAAAACCCCCAAATATGGCAGTTGAGGATGACGTAATCATTCGTTTTCACGGTTTCGATTTCCGGCATAGTATTTCACAGTAAAATAATTTCTTATTTCAATAATCATTTATAAACACAAATGCTCTGACATTTATCAGTAATGCATAAATTGTTTACGATTTTTAAGTAGTTAAGCTACGTTATTTAATTACCTGTGTTGGCCATTTAATATTCTATCATTTTTTTATGTTCTGCCCTTGTTTTATGGGGCAAGATTCCCGCTCAGTCCTGTACATTAATTATGTATCCATACATTTTGCAACTCAAACTCCATTCACCCATGCTGGTTGTGGAAGAGGGGAAGTATAACAGTATATATGTTATTGCATAGTAAATTATTTATGTAGTCCTGGATGGAAAACCAAAACTGAAAATTATTTAATCTCAAAAGTGAATTGATTGAAAACTACTCAAACAACTCAGTTTTTCCTTAATTGAATTTTAAACATGCAATCATTTTCTTGTACCTTGTTGGTGCAGTTAAATCTTTCTAAGATCATAAAAAAACAAACAAACAAACAAACATAAAGAAACAATGCAATTTGCAAACAGCAAAAAAAAAAAAAAAAACTTCTCAAGTTTGGGAGATTTTTTCTTAATATTATTATTATTGCACATCTAATAAAAGAAATGAGTGAAGCACATGGCATGTCTGGCTGGTGAAAATTTTGTTTTGGCTAGTGAAATCTGACCTGTTACAAGCCACTAGACTAGGGAACTGAAAAGTTAATCTCGAGCTCCGCAGGAGCAGTCCAGCCTAACTGACCACTCCCTCAGTAGTTCTTGTCTGCTTTTGCTATTTTGTCTTTGCACATCATACAACAGTGAAGGAGTTCAGAAGTTATTTTTATTCTCTTGAACTTTTCCTGCCTTAGAAAACAATTTATTATACAATTTCAGTCTGCTGTTGAAAGGAAAGAAGAATGTGAACTTTATAAATTGTATATTTTAAGGCATATGTTTTTTCCTCTTAGGTTTTCAGATACATTGGCATTTTCAATCAAAATGCTGGATATAAAGTTGTGCCTTGTAACCGATATTCTGGTGAGGAGAGAGGAGCCAAAGTCGTGGCAACATGTGAATGGTGAGCAATGTCCTCTGATATCATTGGACATGTTATTTTTGGAGATTCATGTAATTAACAGAATTTATTCCACAAGTACATGATTGTTATGAGATGATAGATAGCCGGCAACAAGGGGCATAGCTGCGTTGGCTATATCTTCTCATATCGAGCAAGCACAAGTGGAATAATTGTTTTATTTAACACAGTTGACACATATTGCTAGATCTTGCTGATTTTGCCTTGCAAGAACAACCAGAAGACAATTAATTTTAATGATTTCTATTTCTTAGGCATGGTATAATGGCTCATATACCATGGCCACTAAGCCAATCAAATCCCTGGAATTGCATTATACAATGATCCAGCTTTTAATGATCACTATACATATAACCACGTAGATTATTATGGAAGGGCACTGGATGATGCACAGAAATGCAAGTGTGGTACTGTTTGTAATATCTTGGTTTGACACAGCAAAGGAAGACATTTGATCTTTTGTTGTAAATGTAACATCACTGTTTCATTGATTTCAGGAGCAAGGGTGATAAGCTGCCATTTCTATGTGGATGCATTGCAGAGATGACTGAAGAGGAAGAGAAAAAGCTCCTACGTCCTGGTGAAAATGATTTCAGCATTATGTTTTCCTGCAGGAAAAATTTGTCACAGCTTTGGCTTGGACCTGCAGCGTACATCAACCACGGTAAATATTTTTGGTGACTTTTGTACATTGTTGACAAAATCATCCTTGACCGAAACAGCTGTACATTCAGATAAATAAAAATAAGCTTTTAGTTATTTTTACTGTAGTTAATCTAATTTCTTGTCCTTTGCTTCTTTTGCAGACTGCCGTCCTAATTGCAAGGTATATCATCAATTGTTATAGCGGCTAAATGTAATTTAGGCAAGGTTAAACTCGAGACAATGCTGGCCAGTAGTTGCTGTCACTAAATTATGCGGAGTGGTTTTCAATCTGAGTGTTGTCACAGGGCCTCAGTAAATTTACAGCTGTTCTGCTGAGGTCAAGCCATTTTGCTTTCAATTGGCCTTCGTGTGCAGTTGTGGAAAAAGCTGTAATGTAGTATAAACTACTGTAAATTTCAGCTGGATAAATTAAAATATTTTTTACCTAATTTATTATGAAAAAGTCCCACAAACGCGCAGGAACAAGAAAAAGATGGTTTAATTTGATCATGAATGGCACCATTTTCAATGGCAGTGCAAATTCTCTGGCCAACTAAACTGTATATACAGTATGAGGATAAAGTAGGTAATAGTTTGTTCAGCAACATGATTTGTACTTGTCTTTTTAAAAGAAAGAGAAGTGTTGATCTGGTTTTAAATATCATGAATACAATATACAATCCATTTCTTATAACAATCCTGACAAAGTTATTATCTACATGTACATTGAGGCCAACAGCCTTCAATCTTGAAATATGACAATGTTAATACAAATTAATGTTTTGTTGTGCGGCCCAGTTTGTGTCAACAGGTCGAGGCACTGCTTGTGTAAAGGTGTTGAGAGACCTTGAGCCTGAAGAGGAAATCACCTGTTTCTATGGAGAAGATTTCTTTGGTGACAGCAACTGCAACTGCGAATGTGTGACATGCGAAAGGTGTGTAAAATCATGTAATTTGGCTTGATATGTGATCACAGTCACCAGCAATTTGAATTGGTTTGAAAATTCTGTTTCACACATAAGTAGTCTCACTCTTTGATTAGAAAGAAAGTAAGTACATGTAGTGTGTGTGTTGTTTTATTCAGTACAAGGTGAGCTTGCCAAAATCAGTAAGGGTTGGTACATGTAAGGTTTGCCACAGCTGGGCAAGCAATTTTTGCTGGCACAAGCAGCGTTAGTAATTGTCATGTCACCAGTGTGTCTACGGCAAAAATCATGCGTAACCATCCTTCCGCAGGCAAGAGGATAGTTAAGAATAGCAGAAAGATGTTGTGGGAAATATATTGTAAGGCCTTGTTCACACTAGCAACGGAAGCGGAATCAGAAGGTAGTTCTGACCTAGTATGAATCAATAGGATGGAGGTAGAAATGGAAGCCTCACTTTTGTTCAAAATAACGGAAGGCTGCCATGTTTTCTGTTTGGAATCGGAAACGGAATCCGAAGAAAAAGGAAACATTCTGCTCCTTGCACTTCCGATTTCGTTGAACTTACCATTGCGATTCCATATCGTTTTTTGATTCACTCTGGCATGGAACAGATTAGGTTCCTTACAATTCCGACCCCACTTACAATCCCATCACCAGCGTGAACCAGTCCTAACAAGTCACAACAAATTCAGACAAGTTTACTCGATGTTTCACCTTTTCAGAGGGTGGCTACTCATATGATTTTTGTGTCATGTTGCAGATGCGACATTTTTGAAAAATCATGTTACAGCTTAGTTACTTACCTTTGCCTGTTCAGCCACAGCTTTGATCAGAAAGGAGATAAAATTAGGGACCCAAATCTCTTGTATTAATGTTGTGGGAGACATGCCTCTTGGATATTCAATTATCAATTTCTGGCTAAATGCCTATTGAAAGCTGTTACTAAAGGTTGAATCCATGATGGAAGAATGAAATCTTGCAGGGCCCTCTTATATCTTGAAAACAACACCTTTTCCTCTGAAATTCAAACTTAAGGAAAGTATGATTCAGCAAGTTAGTTTGGAATCTCTATACATTCAGTGTGAAGGGTAAACATTATTTTGTGGAACAACACAAAAATCTTGTGTTGATTTCAAACAATATAAAATTAATAACAGGCATTTGTTGAGTTGGTGGCAGCTTGTCTTCTTGAATTTTTGTGACAAGATGTGTAGATTATTTCAAGGGCAGCAAATTTTAAAAGTTCCTTTTTTCCATTTTGTAGACGGGGAGATGGTGCATTCAAGTCTAAAGTGAAGGCTTGTGACAAAAAACAGAAGTACAGCTTCAGAGAAACTGATAAGAGGTTAAAGAGGTTGGCTCGTCGAATGACAGGTGAATGTCAGTAATGAAACAACTCATTGACAGATTATATTCAGTTCTACTTCCCATATTAAATCACTGCATAACCACAATACTCTGGTAAAATGGGAGGATTTAACACCCCATTAAAGGATATACAAGTAATGTAAGAGTTAGTTCAAAAACCTTCATAAAGTTGGCACAAAACTAACCACACCTAATAAATAAATTATTAAAAGTCACAAGAATATGATCACTTCATGGTCCACTGGAAGCAAGTCACAGGTGTCTTATTTTTCCTATCAGACAGGGTTTCTGTCTGTGGCAATTTACTGTCATTTAAGGAAGGTGCCTAATAATACAGAGGTATTTTGCGCATTTTATTACTATGCGAGAAAAGCAGGTCTTAGCAAGGACAATTGAAATCTAAAAAGAAAATTGGGGGTAACCACGCACTTTTTAGAGATAGTTAAGAAACAATAATTCTAAAATAAGTGCTAAAATACAAAGCAATGTATGCATTTTTTTTAACAAATTGAAGCTTTATTATCTCTGAAAAATGCATGGTTTCCCCCAATTTTCTTTTTAAATACCAAACGCACTTGCTAAGTTCTGCTTTCTCCGCATGGTTTTAAACCTCGCAAAAAGTATCCCTGTATCAGTAGGCACCACCCATAGGAAACCTGAGAATCTCGAGATGCGCAGAATGTATGCGCAGTAACAAAAGTAGGCACCATCCTTAACACAAAATAAAGTTCTATTGTGCTCATTGACAAGCATGTTGTAATGCTGTTCTCTTTGTTCTACAGACTCTTTCATCGATGTCGACAATGTTCCCTCACCGAAGGTTTCCGATTCTGTGGATGTCGCTGCAGCAGAGAAATTTCATGAAGAAATTGATTGTTTAATCTCGGTTGATCTCCACACGGCTGAAAATGACAGAAATGGCCTGTCGAAGACAATACCTACCCATAGGTTTTACTCTAAAACGAACCGGCCCAAGCCTCGAGCAAGCGTAACAATCGGCTTGGAAGTACTGAACGCTGTGAAGAAGAAACGTAGGAGAAAAGGCCCTAAGTTGTGCATGCCAACAAAGCGCCGCAGAAGACATGCTCTCATCGGAGATTTTAATGAGGGTCCCCTGGATGAAGTTTGTGTGTTTGTGCCACCAGTGAGGCATACGTCTGTGGACAGTGGCGTAGACATGACAGATAATGTGGAAAATGATTTGTTTACCAGCTATGGAAATGATTACAAAGCTGGTATTGATAGGGTGACAGACTTCCTTCCCTCAAGAACATTGGGGAAAAGTAACAGCTGTAGTTATGTGTTGTCAGGTCAACGTGTTTCTCTTGATGCAAGCTTACCCTTGCTTCCATTCCATAAAGTCAGCGCAAGTTATCGCTGTCCATGTTGCCCTTGAGCAAGTGTTAATATTAATATAATTTATCATCTAATTCTAAAAATGGTCTCTTTGAAGCTTGTAGTCCTGAATTAGGTGTCATCTAGTATTCATCAGCTGAATAGTTCCCGATACCATGTATTAAAACGAACGTTAATTTTCAGTCAGGTTTAAAATGTCCAAAAGGTCATTTAAAATTGACCTGTAGGTTAATTTAATTTTCCTGAGTTGAATTTATGTTTTGCTATCTTTAATACTTTGATGATAAACCTTAACTAAAAAATGACAATTTGAAAGAGCTGTTCATTTTATGTTCTGATAACTGATTTTAAAGTAAGGCCTTTACTTACAAGTTTATAGCAATTTTCTTCTTTGTCCATTTTTCTGCCTTTTGGAGTGAATAAATGTTCACCTGTGAAATGTGAGTTTGCCAGCCCCCAAAAATTATTGTTGAGAATTTTGGTGAGATAAGGGAAGTTCTCTTCCTTGTCAACAATTTGTCATCTGTTTTTGGGATGTCCATCACATACAAACTTGAACAGTGTGTTTGTCAAGACAAGCTTGCAAAATGATTAGTTTATTACATGAAGATGACCGAAGATGCCTAGTTTATAACACAGCAAAAAAAACCTAAGAATTTTCTTGTTTCCTGACCAGTGCATTATAACTGCTATTCAATCCAATTCATGATCTTTGCTTGCTCTTGACGTGTATGATTCTCTCTTTGCACAAAGATACCAATAACAGTCTTATACTAAGGTTACTTTTAGGGGTGTACTTTGGCAGTATGTGTTGGAACTTTCTTTGAATATTTTTTGGCTAGAAGTACATGACTGTTCATTGGTCATGAAGGAACAACTTTGGGAAAGGATAACTCCCTGTTTTGTGTATTTGGTAATATGTCAGGTCAGCTCTGTATGTACAAACTTACAAACTACTTCACGTGATTGCCTTGATCTGAATTTCTATTCAGTTATTCAGGACATGTTATATGCAATGTTATTTGCAGTATTGTTGACAGAGGTGTAATGCTGTGCTATGATTTTTGTTGTATTCGTAGCCATTTCCCTTTTGCACAAAGAGAATTTAAACTTTACAGGAACCACTTCGTGTTTGAATGTTATGGCACTGGCTGCCAAATTTGTCCTAAAAATATTTTGCCCTGAATTAGGAAAAAAAACATTCCTGACAGTATGAGAGAATATAATAAGTTAATAAGTTGTGGAAGAACAGTAACAGGAAACTCATGGAATTATTCTTCTTTCCAGGTTAGAAAGAAATGAAAATTATTTATAAGCCAATGACATTATAATGTTCCATAGAAATGAGAGTTTGAAACGGTCATCAGGTCATGTATTCTAAAGCTAATATATTCCAAATTAGTTTGATTGGTTTCTGCTTTTCTGTATTGAGCTTGCAACTTTAAGGTGATCCCAGTGAACTGCATGAAATTCTTGCATTGTTCATGTGTGCGCACATACAGAGTTTGGTTTGAGGGTAAACTTGGTAGGCAGTTTTTGGTAATTTTCTCATATAAGAAAAGAAACATGGTGTCCTCTGTTTTCATGCCCAAATTGTTAGTTCCCGCTTTTTTTTAGGAACCTTTGTTTTGTTAAATAAATGTAACACAGTGAACATTGTGCTTTGAAAGGAACAACATCCAGCCATGAAATATAACTGTTTTTTGGCAAAGTGGTTAATATATACAACACCCCAGTATAGCGTGAAAACAAGCATGCTGACTTCCCAGTTTTTACTTTTTGGATGATATTTTTTTAAGGGCGATTTACACGGCACGACTTTGTCGCATGCGACTAGCTTACGACAAGCCTACGACACTAATTTTTTCGTGTAAATCATACCAGTCCTGTAACTCACTTACGACTGTCGTGTATGTCACAAAAAATGTCGTAGGATTTTTAAACGTTTCAAAATCCTACGACGATCGTAGGTATAGGCAATGTTGAATGATGAGAGTTGTGTGCGATTTTTTGCATGGTGTGAGCATTGTGGTTCTAGAAATTACATGCGACAGTCTCAAGCAAAAGTTGTACCGTCTAAATCGGCCTTTACAAAAACTCACTCATAACTCCATTTTGATGGAATCACCTTGAAGTTGTGTAGTTTGAATACCAACCCCCTTTCAAGTGGCTGATGATCAACAATGATTTTGTCCCCCAAACAAAAAGTTGAGCAAAATTCAAGACTGGGTCTTCCTCTGTAGCCCAAAATCAGCAATGTAAATTTGTGCAACTCATAAGTGCTTGTTTACTACCTCATTGCAGGATTTCTTCAGGGTGACTTTTACTGGAATGTAACTTTGTGGAACTGAGTTTCTTAATTTCCTTTTATTGCACCATTTTCATTAATCTTGATCTTCTGATCACAATTATTTTCTTTATAAGAAAAAGAGAAAAAAAACTCGTCAATGAGGTAGAAAACAAAAATAATATCATCTCAGAAACTTTGACCTTCTAACATAGAGTTTCTTAGTCTACACTCAGTAACTATTTAATAATTAAGTAAACTTTCTGATTGTTGACACAGTTTTGTAGATAATTAGTGAGGTGTTAGAGTGCTATAATTGAAGAGTTTTGTGCAAACGGGGCATACAGTATATCTCTTTTGGTCAGAAAGTCAGAAAAAAACACTCTAAACTTGCCCAGTCATGCAGCTTTACTATGCACTGTAAATTTAAATGTGGATCTATGTTGATTTTTCCTCTTTGCCTAAAGACTGAATAATGAAGGATTTGATCACATGAAACCTGCCACTACATTTATATAAACTTAAGCAGACTGAGACAAACTTCCTGGTAAATTAGCTTTTACGCAATAAATTTAATACCTTGTGGGATTTAAGATTAAATTTAGAAATACACTTGATTATAAAAATAAGTGAAAAAACGGAACGATGTTTCGGTGTTCCGTTTTTTTGCTTATTTTTGTAGGATTTAGCATACAAAATCCACAGTGTGTGCTAAAACTGAGCAAGATTGGAGGATTTTTCTAACTTTTTGGCCAAAAGAGTGATATACACGTCTTTTACACATTACTGTTCGATTGGTTTGTAGATTATTTTGTATTTTCCCAGTGGGATATAACTTATTACCTACTTGTAATTACAATTTAAAATAATAACAATAACTGTCAATATTGTCTTTTATAACATAAAGAAGAATGGTAGCCAAGGGCAATTTAACTGTGTTGCTTGTTTTTTACTCTTAATAATGGGACCTGAAGTCCTGGCATGGGGACATGCTGCATTGATTGCAGTTTTAAATAGTACCCCCGACATTAGAGTTGAATGGTGCACTAGAAAAAGTGTGAAAGTGACAAGTTGGTTTTAATATGTTCATTTTTTTCAACAGTGACTTTGGTTATGTTCACACTTGTTGCCTGAGCACCAGGCACAAAATAGTGCTTTGTTCAGACAATGGGTACCTTATATGTAATTATGTGATAAAATAGAAGAAAGAACCTCGCAGTTACTACGCAACTTAAGCAGTTGTGAAAAGAAAGCCTGAAAAAAATTCACACTTGAACGGGATTCAAACCCATGACCTCTGCAATGCCAGTGCAGTGCTCTACCAACTGAGCTATCAAGCCAACTGGGAGCTGGTCATATTGTGAGTTCATAAAATACCTGTGAAGGATGAATAAATAAATGTAAACATATAAAACATGTATTTTGAACGGCGGATGAAAGATCAAAATAATAGAAGAAAGATCCTTGCAATTATGTGGCTGCGCATTTAATAAACTGAGCACAGATTTCATCATGCTCAGGCAAGTGTTCTTTGTGATTACTGCTTCATATGGCTTTTTACTTTTCTAAATGAGGTTTGCTCATGAATTACGAGATGGCATGGATGTAGATTTACAAATGGGAAGATTAGTGCATTTAAGATTCAATCTCGTACTCAGAGTCTTTAAGGCTCTTTGGCCAGCGGCTGGTCGCCAGGAGAGACTCGGGGGTACTGGAATTTTATTACCGCAAGATTTCTGCGGTGAAACAAACTGTGCAAGCCGTTACAGGGCAGCCAATCAAAAAAATTTTAAAATAAAATTCCAGTTCCCCAGAGTCTCTCCTGGCACCCACCTGCTGACCAAAACACCTGAGGACTCTGGGTATGAGATTGGTGTGGATTGTAAGTGTAGCAGAGAATTATGGGTATGCAAAGCAGTGGCTTGTGGGTAAAGTGCGAACTAATGGAAAACTCTTTGCTCATAGGGAACTGGTGCATACTTAACTTCAGTGTCTGAATACCATTACCAGTGTCATGGTCACAGGGTTGGCGTGACAATAGACAGAATCACGTTTACAGCAAACATGAGATTCATGTTAACTTTACGTTTTCTTGAAAAAAATATTACACAGATGTCGAGAATAGTGCAAAACAATTCTGAAGTTTCATGCTAACACAGTTTACTCAATTTTACTAGATAAAGGGTAAACATGGTCATTTCTGTCATTTGCCATAAAAGTAACTCTAAATCTAATCTCTCATTCCAAGTTATTGGATTAAATAAGTAAACAAATTGGAAACAACCTCTCAAGTTTCTTTGCAGTAGTAGAGTTTATAAAATTATGACATAACAAGATGTATTTACACCAGCAAGGCCTGTGTCCCCTTGTCTGCTAGGAAACTGGACTGCCAGTACATTTTGAGAAATCTGATTGAACAGGACCACACTGAAAAGGTCTGTACGGCTACCACATATTTATTCTTATTACTGATGGTGTATAAATTATAAATTAAATCAATAACCTTCTCCACCCACACACAAGTGCCTACATGTATAATTGTTTGAATTTATTATATCTACAATGTCTTATTTTGAAGCAGTTTATCATGAACACTCTATAATAATTATTGGCCAAGTAGTTCAGCACTTGATTATTGTGTCTACATGGATTTTTCGTAAAGATGTGCATGTGAATTTACATCGAGACGAGAGATTAAAGTGCTAACAAAAAAACCCTTATAACCAGTGTGTTAAAAGGTTTAAAATTCTTGATTCTTGAATTCTCTAATACATGCAACACTCATTCCATGTGATCAGCTTCTCAACATCACTGGGTTTACATGTACTAGCACTATAAAAGCATTAAATAATTGTTATTACAAAGGTAAACACTCACAACAGTTCTAAAAAAATTACTTGATCACAATTTTTCTCGATTTTTTCTTTTTATAGCATAATTTCAATATTAGAGGGTTCAGTTTTCCTTGGTTTCTTGTTGGCTGTCATGCTGGAAAGCTTTCCCTAGTCGCCGCTGGCCCCTGTATAAGGAAATTAAGATTGAATCGGAATATCAGTCACAAGGAAACATTTTTAATATTTCCTTTAATACACTTGTTAACCAACAATGGCTTAATTAACATATAATATGACTGGCTTAGGCCGTTTACATGTTCAAGTCAAGCATTGCCCTCCTGACTCCCTCTTGCCCTGATAGAATTGTTAAGGCCGATTTAGACGGTACAACTTTTGCTTACAACTGTCGCATGCGATTTCTAGTCGAAGAGCGCTTTTCCTCGCGTCATGCAAAAAGTTGCACACAACTCTCATCATTCAACATTATATAGTCTACATTTACGATTGTCGTAGGATTTTAAAACATGTTAACTTTCAAATCTCTACGACATTTTTCAACTCATGAACGTCTGTCGTGATGATTTACATGACACAATTTGCGGTTGAAGTCATGGCATAAGCTAGTTGCATGCAATACATGTAGTCATAAGCAAAAACCATACTGTCTAAATTGCCCTTTATACGAATTTTAGATTAATGTGAACCCTCACTTTATACATCCCTGTATGATGGATCAGAGAATTGGTTCTGCAGTGTATGTTCAAGTGCTAATTAAAAGTGAACCCATGGATTTTCAAATATTGTTAACCCTAGTAAGAAAATGGGAGACTGCACGAGGCAAAAAAACAAAAAAACAAAAACAAACTAACAACAGTTCAACAACAACAACAACAACAAAACTTTGTTGAGTTTGACCTTGGGAGCAGACTCGTACCCTTAAAGGAAGTTAAGATAGATATACTAAATGAAAGGAATGTTAATTTGACTAAGAATTGAAATAAAGTTGAGTGTCAAATGCAAAAAAAAAAAAAAAAAAAAAAAAAAAAAAAAGCAGACCCAGTCGCTATTTATGTGTTTTGTAGGGTAACAAGATTGGATACGAGGATGGATTGAGATGCGTGGGTTGTCAATCCATCCTCTTATCCAATCTTCTCACCCCACAAAGCACGTAAATAGTGACTGGGTACAAGTCTGCCTTGGGAGGAATATCGAACCCAACCTCCAGATTTGATCAACTGTTACTATACCAACTAAGCTACATGACATGTACGATGCCAAATGGAAGCAAGTCATGCATGGGAGATTATAGTGGTTTAATAAAATAATTGCGGCAATGTGAATTTGACAAATTGAATGTGAATGTGATTTGCAGCAATGTGAAGGTAGGATCAGGGGTGGGTTACATTGATCATGAGTCTGAGGCAGTTTTTCATGCAATCCAAGAACTGACAGGTCTTTTGACTTTCTTTGTGATGCCATCACTTGAATCAAGTAATTTACGCATTGAAGTATGGTCAATTTATCGCAAATTGCAGCACTCTTATAAAATTTTAAAGTATGACATACATGTACAATAGTGTAACATGCCAGCTGCTTCAACTTGTCTTGCAATAATGTATTAAAGCTTACTATTTTTAGTCACTGCAAAACAAACTACAAAAAAAAATTGCATCCTTGTTTCCAATAAGTGTTTATATGAAGCCAAAATCAAAATCAGCCAAACTTGTTCAAAAGCAGCTATTGGGCCATTCCATTTAATATCTGCAACCCCCCCCCCCCCCCCATTGAGGTACTGGGAAATCTGAGGGGGAGGGAGAGGGTCTTTAAGAGTTATTTCTGAGGGGGCATGTATGTTGGTATCTTTGAACTCTTTCTTTTTTCCTGAGGGGGAATGTGTCGGCACTTTGATCTTAATTTCTTTAGGGGTCTTGAAAAGTTATTTCTGATGGGGGTAGACACAAAAGACCTCAATGGGGGGGGGGGGGGGGGGGTGCGAATAATAAATGGAATGGTCCATTGTCTCCTGGCCACCCGTTGGGGTTATTCCATTTTTGATGATTTTCCAGCTTTAAGATTGCCTGCAGGCTGCTGACCTTTGGCTAGAAACATTTTAAGAAACTATACAGCTATTATAAAAGCCTCAAATCTGAAGGAAGAGACAAGTTGATCAACGCACAGTGCCATTAAGCTGGGATGATGCGGTCCTTTTCTTGAGGCAAGCTTTCGGGTGCACGGCGAGAAAAAACTGTCTGTTGGACTCATAAAAACAGCCTTTGGTCTGCAGAGAAATGAAAAAATAGTTCCAAACGTTAAGATTTCACCAAAAAATAAATCCTTATGAATAGAAAGAGTCGAAATTCCCTTTTACTGTCCAGGAATTTTTCCGTTAGAGTTTTTTAAAAAAATTAAAGCTTACGCTTAGCTCAATACCTTGAGGTGCAAAATGGCGCATTTTGTAGCCCCTTTCCTAGTGATTTTGGATCTGCTAACGTGTGTCTCTCTTCTGTCGTTTGTGAATTTTTGTTCCTGAGAACTTGGGAGTCTTCCATCTCGTCAGTGTAATGATCAACAGCTATCAATGCAACATACGTTCGATTTCTTTCAAAGAGATTTCTGCCTTTGAAACAACCGCTGTTTTCCATATTTGGTGAACAATGCCATATTTGGAGCGGGTTCGATTGACAAACAAAATGGCGGATGGTAGCGATGCTTCGCGCATAGCCAGCTTGGATGAAACAGGAAAAAAGGTACCTTGACGAATTTTATTTACTACAAGGTAATAGATAATGACTCGTAGAAACTTACAAAGCCTAAAATTTGCGTGAGATGTGTTTTCTGTCATGGATCTAAAGATTCGCGTGCAAACATTAGCTGCTTGAAGACAAATTATAGCGTGCCGCATGAGTGAACGTTGGAAGCGATTTTCCCCCGTTGGGTAGTAATAATAGAGCCAATCCACGAGAAAAAAAAATACTAGGTTTGTAATTATTAGCATAAAAAGAAAACTAAAGTGCAGAATTCGCGGTGAAATCATATTAACGAAGTGGAAATTGTAAGTATACGCGTGTTCCAAGTTCAGGACTTCGAGCATCTTGCCTAGCTTTCTGGGTGGAGCTGAGCTTGCTCACATGGCAAAATTTAAAATTTCATCTATTCGTTCAAGTAAACTATGCAAGCGTCTAATGTTTTTTGCTATTTCTTGTGTGTATAATTCATTCTGAGTGCTGCATGAATATAATTAATTATTTAAGATTAATAATACATACATAAACTAAATACATACTTAAATAATTATAGCAGAGACACGTAGCCACTGTGTGACTGATGATCAAGCCATGAATGTGTCTTGAATAGCCCACTTTGAAAAAGAGTGATGGCCTGGGTCGAGAGTAGCTGCCCAAGCGATTGTGGGAAGGTTTGGGGGGACGTTGGCTATTATCTTCGCATTTTTGCGTCCCCCCAAACAATCCCACAATCACTTGGGCAGTTACTCTCGACCCAGGCCATCACTCATTTTCAAAGTGGGCTATAGATGTGTAGACAGAGAGAAACTTTTTGATTTACCTTTTTATTTAGAACTTTATCTATTTAATACTGAATAAACATGTAACCTTGGCGACTCATGAGAAAGTTTTGTACTTCTTCCCTGTTTATGATTTGAATTGAAAAAGGACACACTGTTTATAACAGTGTGGTTCTTGGAGGGAAGTTTCTGGGTTGCTTGCTGAAAATTTTGGAGAAAATAGGAAGTAAAGCATTTCCAGTGTACAGTAATGTCTAGCGATCCGACGTAACTACTCGGACCGAATTGAACGTTTCACTTATTGAACTTAATTGAACTCAATCAAATTTTTGAACGATTGGGTTGGATTGAGTTCGACAATTGAACACAATCGAACCCACACAGAAAAATTGGAGCAAACAACCGAATCAAACTTTGATTGAGTTCGAATAGGTTCAACATTTAATTAAAAATGATAACAGTAGTGGATCATATATGATGTTTCAGTAAAGCTATATCAATCTATTGTTCAATTCACCTAATTCTTTGTTGTACTTGCATGCCAAAAAAGACTTTTTAAAATTCTTGTCTGTTTTGACTGATGGTTTGCACTGGTTTGATTTGGTTGAAGGGAGTTCAAGGATTAAGTGCCAGAGAAAGGAACTGATTTTGAACCATAAAAGATTGTGTTGACCAATGGGATGACCATGATTAGTTTTTCTACTAGATATTATTTTAGTAATATCACAAACTGCAAATAATTGATATCTTATTGTACCTAGGCCTTGCAAATTTAAGCTGTGTATTTACATTCACTGCCTTGTTTGTATCGCACTTATAGGACTCTGATATGGCAAGCAAACCATACCCAACACAGCCAGACATCCCGCACAGTCAGCATAGCCCAGCTCCACAACCCGACTACAGCCAGTTTGACTTGGTACGAGCCACGCAATATGGGGTCTTTGACAGATGTGTTCAGTTGATTGAGAAGGAGGGTGTAGATGTAAATACCCTTGACAAGGAAAATGTTTCAGCTCTGCACTGGGCAGCGATCAACAACAGAATAAGAATTGCTGAGTAAGTGGTCTTGTCCTCATTACAGTATGTTGACGTGGACAGCAGAAACAGTGTTGGACCATGACCAAGTGCAGTGTTCTTGATAGCTCAGTTGGTAGAGCACTACAGTGGTATCACAGAGGTCATGACTTCAAATCTTGTTCAAGCCTGAAATTTTTTCAGGCTTTGCTTTTTGCAAACTGCGTATAAGCAGTGCATATCTGCTTGCAATGGTCATTCAGTTATTCATTCTTTACTCTGCAGTTTAAGTATGTGTATTTCATTTATATTTCACTTCCAAAATGAAACAGTTTGACATTGTATCCTAAAAATATTCAGTATCAATTTTATTTTAAGCGCTGTAGTTCACGTTAGTCTCTGAGTGCCATGTTAATTATAAAAGAAGTGGGAAAACTGGGAATGCAATGAGTCTGCTGTTTTTTTTTTTTTTTTCATTCATTCAATGTAATAAAATTATTGCACAGTAAATGTGTTATTGAGAAAACTGTGGGGTATTTTTTTCAGAAAATATCCATACTTATTTAAGGATAAAAATTAGCAAGAAAACAAACGCTTTGATGTGGCCATGACATCATTTTCAAGTGACAAAATAAAATTCAAAGTGACTTAGTATATACAGTGCGAGGTAACAAAAACTTAACAACAAGTATCATATTTAGCATTGTAAGTTTGCATGCATCAAAACTTTTTTTTTTTCGCTAATTTTTATCCTTAAATGTCTTTTGAAATCTATTCTAATTCGAATATCCATTTTCCCAATGGAAGGTTCCTTTTCAGGCCCTAAAGCTGTTTGTAAGCTTTGACAAATGCACACCTGATTCAGTGCTGGAGGAAATAAAGCTTTTGTTAAACCTCCACTGACTGTTCATGTTTATTTCTGAGCTGGTATAAGCCATCCTCAATATCTCCTTACTCCTCTCCATATGTTTCTTATGATACCATTTGGGAGAATTCATTTAAGCATCAAGAGATCTTTGGCTATGTTTTTCTTTGCCTCATGAATGGTATGTTTGACCAAATAAAAAATGTTGATCACCACTGAGGCTTAAAGAGTAGAGGCTGTAACATGTTGTACTTTTTTTCCTCAAGGTATTTTTTGTCTAAGGGTGCTGTTGTTGATCAGAAGGGTGGAATTTTAAATGCAACACCATTACATTGGGCTGTCAGGTGAGAACTCACTTACTTGTTTATACGATACTAGGGGAGCATTTTTGTGGGGACATTTTCCAGATATTCCAAAAGCAGAATACCTCTTACTAAAAATTAAATAATTTAATATTATGTTCTTCTACTAATTAAAACATTAATAAGAACTCAGTTCTTTTACTTTGGCAATTTGGATATCTTTTGTTACAGATTTTTCAGTGTATTCCTCTTTCAGAATACACAGAATGTGTCCCACAAAAATGCACCCCAGGTTTATAATATTATTTATTATTTTGTTTTGTTGAATTATTTTGTTGCTTGCAACATGTTTCTGTCAAATGTTTTGTTGTCTGTAGCAGTCAGTGTAATGTAGGAGAAGTTAAAATTATTGATGTTTGATTACAGTTAAATTAAATAAGGTAACAATCTGTTTTTCCCTCCCACCTGCTAGAGGAAAAGTCCAGGATAAAAGATATTCCTAAAATAATTATTTACTTTTTATAGTCACTGTGTAAGTGGCAAAATTGCTGACTGCTAGCATATTTTAGAGGACTAAATACATTAATTTTTTTTGATAAATTATTTTAGAATGCTTATTGCTAGTAAGATAATTCATTGAAACCCAAGCCTGTGTTGTACAAGTACATTAGCTAGTTCACCCAATGTGAACTTATATTTATCTCTTTCAGACAAGGACAACTTGAAATGGTTGTGTTTCTCATGAAACACGGTGCAGATCCCTCATCACTCGACATTGAAGGTAGAAAGCTAAATCCAATCATCCTTTACTAGCCTGACTGACAGCATTTTCTCCGTTTTTTTTTTAAGACATATTCAAATGTTAAATATTATTGTCTCTTACTTATTTGTTCATAAGCAACTGAAAATAAATTATAAAAATGAACAATGTTGCGGTGTTGTCATGACGACATTATCAAGTTCGAAACGTTGTTCCTTTACTCAATAATTGTTGATTGATTGGTTTGTTTGTTCCTTGACAGGTTGCAGTTGTTTACATGTCGCTGTACAGCATAGTCAGACAGGAGTAGTTGCTTATTTAATTTCAAAAGGAATGGTATGTCTGCATTCGTTCCCACAAGAGAATCTCTTATTGTGCTTTGAACTTTAAAATGTGTGGACCTAATGATATCTTCAACATTCATTGATGATTCCAGTTCAATCTTTTGGGTGCTACCTTCTTGTGGTGAACAATGTTTATTACTGGCATTGTTCAGAGTGGTTCCGACTTTTGAGCCTGACATAAGATCCCAAAGCGTGACCTTGCAAATGAATGTAATAGACCCTTCTCCAAAATGGTGGCAACAGATTTGAATGAGTTAAAATTGAGCTGAATGAAAAACTGATACCAGCACTGGAAAGAGCACCTTTACTTTAGTAACGTTGCAAAGTTTCAGCATGTTAGGTGTTATATCAGCTTAGGAAATGTAAGATGAAATTTGACAAATTTACAGATGTTTGTATGACTGGGGGTATACGCCATGTACTGCTCTGTTATGCTCTGATGACTCCATACAAATCCTTCTAATTTTGTCTATGTTCCAAACGTTAAGAACTGAGACAAAATTAGAAGGATTTGTATAGAGTCATCAGGGCATAACAGAGCTAAAATCTCGCCCCCAAATTGCAATAAGATGCTGATTTTTGGCAAGTAGGCATTTTTCATCGTACTCTTTCCGAATATACTAACAAATCCCGTAATTTCAAAAATTGAAATATTTGTGATGTTACAGTTTGGGACTCTATGGAAGCCACTGAGAAGGTTCTAACTTTTGTTTGACCCTTCAAGTGTTTTTCAAGTTGTTGAAATAATGAACTGGATCTGTTTTTTACAGGATGTTGATCAGCTTGATAGAAATGGAATGACACCACTCATGTGGGCTGCCTACAGATGTTTTGGGTGAGTGTAATTATTAATAATAATTTTTACACTTTTAAGCTGTTTGTCAAATCTGTATTTAATGTTAACATAAATGGTAGCACCTAACTAGTTAAATAAACTTTTTTTTGGAAATAACTTTTCTATACTTGCGAGGACTGTATCACTCCACTCTTTTAATACTGTCATGTTAATACAATCAAAATGTTCATAATCTTCTTTCTCTCATGTAAAACACATTTAGTAAAAAAACTCCTACTCCAAAAAATACAACACTCAAGTTACAAGGTCTCTTGTTACATCAATAATCTGTCAATTACATTCGCAATAAGTGCACACTTCATCGTCACTAGATGCAGTATATTTTATACTTGAATTAAAGCATGACCAGATCACACGTGTTAAAATGCACTGCACAATATTATTGTTTCACAATTTTATTTCCAGCATTTCGACAATAATCATCAAGTTCTAAGTTACACTGTACTAATTTATTGTTCATGTATCAAAATAGTCCTCACTCATAGGCGTGGTCTTTTTAATGCTTGGTGTAATTTGTTGACAGCTTGGAGCTAACAAGAATGCTCATTACAATGAATGCCTCGGTACCTCTGGCTGACAAATTCCATAAAAATACAGGTAAGGTGTAATGTTGAGCACTATCAACTGGGGTTTTATTATAAGCCGGGACCCAGGCAGTGGCACCCATTTACTCTGAACATTGGACCTGCCTGACACTTAAATAAAGTTGATAATGATGATGACCATGACAATGATGTTGTCTGTGAGAAGTCTTCCGATATAAAATCATTAATTAGTGTAGATAGTATACTTGATATGACATATTACAAGCCACTGTTGGGGTGTTCAATCAGCCCTAGTTATGACCTAAGCACTGCACAGTTTTAGCTCCTGTTAAGGCGAAGGCCACCAACTCCACTCACAGAAATGCATCTTTTCTTCTTATTTTTCACATTAAAAAGTATAATGATTATGTTCTTTCTTACAAGAAGACAGTGTAAAACAATCCATCCCAGTGACAAAGTATATACAGGGTTGTATGGATCCTGGAAATTCTGGAAAGTACTTGAATTTTAGTCTTTGACTAGCATTTTACAGGATTGGAAAGTCCTTGAAATATCTAGGTCCTGGAAAATCCTGGAAAACTGTAAACTCCGGAAAAAAAGTTTTTTGAAAGACATTGAGGACCAGCCAGATGAGAAGATCCTGGAATAAAACTTTCTGAAGCTTGGCAAAATCCTGGAAATTTGTTTCTGAAAAAGGATGCAAACCCTGTATATATAAAGGCCTGCCTAGCTATAATATACCCGTTCACAGACTTGTAGTTACTGTACTTATGGCTATGCTACTTGTATTAACAGCTTTACACTGGGCTGTGATGTCAAATAATCACAATGTCATTAGAGCACTTCTAAAGGCTGGAGCCAGCATGGATGCTTTAAATGCTGAGGTACATAAATTATTAAGCTGTGCTTTTCTCGCCCCCAGAACCGTCTGAGTGTCCAGGCTGGTAGGGTACTGGCACAAAAAAAGGGAGTGCTTTGAAGATGAACAATTTTCTATTCCTAGGTTCTGGGACTTCATGTACAGTGTTTAACAATGTAGTGGTGGCTGTCCGGCTGTAATGCATCAGATTGTCATGTTTCAGGAGTGTTTTTGTCAGACTGAAAGTTCTCTGGGGACTACATACATGAAGACCGCAAGTCCTAGAATCTAGAACTGGAAAATCATCTGTTTTCAGAGCCCCTGGGCATTTCTTGTACCCTGACCTCTTCAGCGAAAAGACTCAAAAGGCTCTGGGGACGAGAATTTATTTTTAATTAGGCAAAGTTCACGCAGACTATACATGAACTTGTTATAGTTTATTTTATACACGCTATATTCTAAATACAAGGTCAGAGAAAGGAAATTACACAAGTTTACAATATTACAAAAGGTGTAGAAACTAACTGAGTTACATTAACTTAGCGAATGCGTAAAAGGATCCAAATAAATTTTTTTTATATTTGCCTATTAACTTGACCTGTTACTCTAGAAAAAGATACCATTTGGTAGTGAAGGCTTCAATATTGTTACCTTGAACTGCTCAACTGACTGTTGTTCTAAGCAGCACTGGGTAGAGTGTGAATTTAGCCTTGTAGTATTAAGTGGCACTTTCTCTAAGAACGGTCCACTGCGTTTCGGGTCGAAAAAAAGTTTGCCCTCAAACTTTGCCCACTAAATCATCTTGGGTCACAAGTAAACGAAATGACTTTAGTTTTCGGAAATACGTTAAAATATATTTTTTACAGGCTACAACAGTCAGAGCGTTCGAGAACCTAAATTTGAGCGTGGCGAAAGTAGGAAGTTGCATAAAATTGAAGAGCTCGCTGCTTGAAAACCACAAAACGCCAAAAAAATTCATTATAATTCCTAAGTCAAGTGTTCCTTCAAAGGTATGAAATGCATGTTTATTTTGATTTGTTTTAATTTTTAGGGTCACAAAAATTAATATTATTAATCCTCATTAGAACGCTTTCTGAAAACCGGTGAAGGTACCCTGTCTTTGCCGGCATTTATTTCACAAGTCCAGACTGACCCTGACTAAATTCCAACTGAACTTTGCTAAACAGATGTTAGGAAGCATAGAAATATAAAAATACGTTGCACTTTTTAGCTTCCTTGACTACAGCGACTTCGTACTTTTGGTGCTTTTTCGAATGTGAAACCCGCATTATGCAAATGAGGTTGTTGATCAAATTCAAATTGTTGTAAATCAAAACATTCTTAATCGCTAAATTTCACCATTCTAAATTCACTTCACCAAAAAGCACACAAATATAAAAGCAAAAACGGTTTTACCCGTTTAAAAATGCCTAAAACCCTGATGAATTATTTAGTCCTGATCTCTGAATGCTATGTAAAAAAAATCGTAAACATTGAATATGCTAATTGCGTTGTGTGGGAAACTTAGTCCTATGTAAAAGTAATCTTTCTTCTCGCTGTTTTCTACTGGCAATTTTCAATTTTTTTGAAAAGTGCTTTTGAAAAATTTGTACATGTTTTTAGTATAAAAAAACTTGAAGAAATACTTCAGCTTTAAATGGATGAGCACACACTGTGACATGACCTGCATTGAAATCGACAACACTTGACTTTTTTTTAAATCAATGTTGTGTCACACTCTGGGTTATTTCTTGATTGCCTTTTTATTTGCTAAATGGCAACTAAAAGGACAATGCTAACAAGACCATCTTATTTTTCCCTGATCTACGACCAACATACAGAATGATTTGATGAAGAGAGTTTTGTTTTGCCGGATATGGCATTTTAACGACATAACTCCCGCACTGAAGTAGGTCATAGGTCAAGGTCTTTTAAACTTCTCAGTTTCCTTCCTTATTTTCTCTCAAATGATTCCATTCACCTCCACTATGAATACATTGTTACATTTTATTCTCATACAAGATAAGCAATATTCAACACCTTATAATTAAAGCTTACTGGCGTGTAACTACTAACTTCTGGAATCTGAGATCCGAATTTGACTTGCTCAATTTACATGAGCAATGACGCCGCCCAACAATTACACAATCCTACCTTGTAACAGTGAAAAAGCGAGAGATATAAGCAAATAAAATATCTTTGGTTTCTGTTCTTGTCGAGTTTAAAATATGGACTTCCTTTGCGGAAGATGGCTTTTTCGGTATTTTCGGGCTCAAATTACCTCATTAATGAGAAGTTGTTCTCTTTCACTTTTGAAGCTTTATTTATGAACAGCCATATTGATAGTCGATTTATATTTGGCCCGGCGAATACAAGGACCTACAAACTTGGACAAAATAAAGGGAAAAATTAGCCCCCCATCCTCCCCTCAAAATCAATCAGTACGAATTCGCGTACAAAGCAAAACGTGCCATGTTTCAATCACTGGAAAAAAAAAGGGGGGGGGGGAGAAAGGCTGGTTGTCCAAGATTGTAGCTATCAATATGTTTGTTGAGACTCGCAATGCGTGCCAAACAAAACCCCGCCAAAAGTAGACACTGAAAATGCCGCTCAATTTGATCATTATAGCCATTTTTTTAACGCGATAGCCGTTTGTACAGAGACTGGCGTAAATGAGGCCTGCAGTATGGAGTAAAAGATTCTTGACACAATGGCAGGGCCGTCCCTCATGTTGTTATTATGATTTATCTCATGACGATCTTATAGTCCGGTCTTTCTCTATATACCTACATTTGTTGGTAGATATTTCACAAAATAACTCACCTCAAGCCTGGATTGGTTGTTTGTACAGATTCCTTTTCCGAAGTTGCATGTAAGATCTAAGGCGTATCATTCACAGAAGCATTGTGTTGGTTGCGGCAATTGTTGCAAATATCGTATTTGGTCAAAAAGAAAGTCAAATTACTCAAGGAAAGTTCTAGAACTGACTTCGGACTTATTTCTCGTGTTCGGGCTACTGCGCTACGCAGTCTAAGAGGCGTATGTGAAAGTACCTCATGAACATTCTTATCGGGGGATTTTGCAGTACAATTTCGTTTTAATACGCAATTTTTTTGTGGGGGGGGGGGGAGGGTGGTCTTAACCCCCCAAAGACGATAAAATTGTACAATTTTTATTATAATCACAGAGAACTTCGCGTAATTGAGAGGGAGCACTTGTTCGAGGATTTATGGCATTTTAGTGGACTGCCTGTCAACTAGCTTGGAGTAGTTTTAAAATTACACTTACACAAAAACAACACAGCATGTGGGATTTGATTCACCTTCACTAGGAGGAGAGCTCGTGTTGAATTTTCAGTAATAATGACTTTAAAATAATTACAGAAACAATGAGGCATTACACTAGAAATATCATCTACGACAAAAAGTGCAAGTTAGAAGCTTTATAGCATTTGCGGCCAAGGGCCTGGAGTGAAACTCTCAGAGCAAGCTAACAGCTAACTCTACCTATGACCAGAGTCCGCTGGGGTTGCAAACGGAACGCACACTGCACGAAAAAAACGCCTTTGCGCAAATCAAATGTGTGGTCAAAGTCTGTCAAAGGCCACCTTTGATTACCTTTGATTCGAATCACAAGTGACAAAGGCTGCATTTGAATCACACGCGTCAAAGGTGGAGTCAAATTTGATTCGAATCAAAGATATTTGTAAATATATCACATATTTGATCCACCTTTGTAGCGCGTCAAAGGCGGAGTCAAAGTTGTTTGATTTCAATTTGACGCGCGTCAAAGGTAGGGGTTAAATACATTTGAACTCACATTCGATTCGAGTCAAAGGTATATGCATAGGCGTCACATATTTGACGTATTTTTGATGCGCATCAAATGTGTTGTCAAAAATGTTATATTTGACCTCATCTTTGATACGAATCAACAAAAGAGCAAACAAAAGGCATTTTAACGACATAACTCCTGCACTGAAGTAGGTCATAGGTCAAGGTCTTTTAAACTTCTCAGTTTCCTTCCTTATTTTCTCTCAAATGATTCCATTCACCTCCACTATGAATACATTGTTACATTTTATTCTCATACAAGATAAGCAATATTCAACACCTTATAATTAAAGCTTACTGGCGTGTAACTACTAACTTCTGGAATCTGAGATCCGAATTTGACTTGCTCAATTTACATGAGCAATGACGCCGCCCAACAATTACACAATCCTACCTTGTAACAGTGAAAAAGCGAGAGATATAAGCAAATAAAATATCTTTGGTTTCTGTTCTTGTCGAGTTTAAAATATGGACTTCCTTTGCGGAAGATGGCTTTTTCGGTATTTTCGGGCTCAAATTACCTCATTAATGAGAAGTTGTTCTCTTTCACTTTTGAAGCTTTATTTATGAACAGCCATATTGATAGTCGATTTATATTTGGCCCGGCGAATACAAGGACCTACAAACTTGGACAAAATAAAGGGAAAAATTAGCCCCCCATCCTCCCCTCAAAATCAATCAGTACGAATTCGCGTACAAAGCAAAACGTGCCATGTTTCAATCACTGGAAAAAAAAGGGGGGGGGGGAGAAAGGCTGGTTGTCCAAGATTGTAGCTATCAATATGTTTGTTGAGACTCGCAATGCGTGCCAAACAAAACCCCGCCAAAAGTAGACACTGAAAATGCCGCTCAATTTGATCATTATAGCCATTTTTTTAACGCGATAGCCGTTTGTACAGAGACTGGCGTAAATGAGGCCTGCAGTATGGAGTAAAAGATTCTTGACACAATGGCAGGGCCGTCCCTCATGTTGTTATTATGATTTATCTCATGACGATCTTATAGTCCGGTCTTTCTCTATATACCTACATTTGTTGGTAGATATTTCACAAAATAACTCACCTCAAGCCTGGATTGGTTGTTTGTACAGATTCCTTTTCCGAAGTTGCATGTAAGATCTAAGGCGTATCATTCACAGAAGCATTGTGTTGGTTGCGGCAATTGTTGCAAATATCGTATTTGGTCAAAAAGAAAGTCAAATTACTCAAGGAAAGTTCTAGAACTGACTTCGGACTTATTTCTCGTGTTCGGGCTACTGCGCTACGCAGTCTAAGAGGCGTATGTGAAAGTACCTCATGAACATTCTTATCGGGGGATTTTGCAGTACAATTTCGTTTTAATACGCAATTTTTTTGTGGGGGGGGGGGGAGGGTGGTCTTAACCCCCCAAAGACGATAAAATTGTACAATTTTTATTATAATCACAGAGAACTTCGCGTAATTGAGAGGGAGCACTTGTTCGAGGATTTATGGCATTTTAGTGGACTGCCTGTCAACTAGCTTGGAGTAGTTTTAAAATTACACTTACACAAAAACAACACAGCATGTGGGATTTGATTCACCTTCACTAGGAGGAGAGCTCGTGTTGAATTTTCAGTAATAATGACTTTAAAATAATTACAGAAACAATGAGGCATTACACTAGAAATATCATCTACGACAAAAAGTGCAAGTTAGAAGCTTTATAGCATTTGCGGCCAAGGGCCTGGAGTGAAACTCTCAGAGCAAGCTAACAGCTAACTCTACCTATGACCAGAGTCCGCTGGGGTTGCAAACGGAACGCACACTGCACGAAAAAAACGCCTTTGCGCAAATCAAATGTGTGGTCAAAGTCTGTCAAAGGCCACCTTTGATTACCTTTGATTCGAATCACAAGTGACAAAGGCTGCATTTGAATCACACGCGTCAAAGGTGGAGTCAAATTTGATTCGAATCAAAGATATTTGTAAATATATCACATATTTGATCCACCTTTGTAGCGCGTCAAAGGCGGAGTCAAAGTTGTTTGATTTCAATTTGACGCGCGTCAAAGGTAGGGGTTAAATACATTTGAACTCACATTCGATTCGAGTCAAAGGTATATGCATAGGCGTCACATATTTGACGTATTTTTGATGCGCATCAAATGTGTTGTCAAAAATGTTATATTTGACCTCATCTTTGATACGAATCAACAAAAGAGCAAACAAAAGGCATTTTAACGACATAACTCCTGCACTGAAGTAGGTCATAGGTCAAGGTCTTTTAAACTTCTCAGTTTCCTTCCTTATTTTCTCTCAAATGATTCCATTCACCTCCACTATGAATACATTGTTACATTTTATTCTCATACAAGATAAGCAATATTCAACACCTTATAATTAAAGCTTACTGGCGTGTAACTACTAACTTCTGGAATCTGAGATCCGAATTTGACTTGCTCAATTTACATGAGCAATGACGCCGCCCAACAATTACACAATCCTACCTTGTAACAGTGAAAAAGCGAGAGATATAAGCAAATAAAATATCTTTGGTTTCTGTTCTTGTCGAGTTTAAAATATGGACTTCCTTTGCGGAAGATGGCTTTTTCGGTATTTTCGGGCTCAAATTACCTCATTAATGAGAAGTTGTTCTCTTTCACTTTTGAAGCTTTATTTATGAACAGCCATATTGATAGTCGATTTATATTTGGCCCGGCGAATACAAGGACCTACAAACTTGGACAAAATAAAGGGAAAAATTAGCCCCCCATCCTCCCCTCAAAATCAATCAGTACGAATTCGCGTACAAAGCAAAACGTGCCATGTTTCAATCACTGGAAAAAAAAAGGGGGGGGGGAGAAAGGCTGGTTGTCCAAGATTGTAGCTATCAATATGTTTGTTGAGACTCGCAATGCGTGCCAAACAAAACCCCGCCAAAAGTAGACACTGAAAATGCCGCTCAATTTGATCATTATAGCCATTTTTTTAACGCGATAGCCGTTTGTACAGAGACTGGCGTAAATGAGGCCTGCAGTATGGAGTAAAAGATTCTTGACACAATGGCAGGGCCGTCCCTCATGTTGCTATTATGATTTATCTCATGACGATCTTATAGTCCGGTCTTTCTCTATATACCTACATTTGTTGGTAGATATTTCACAAAATAACTCACCTCAAGCCTGGATTGGTTGTTTGTACAGATTCCTTTTCCGAAGTTGCATGTAAGATCTAAGGCGTATCATTCACAGAAGCATTGTGTTGGTTGCGGCAATTGTTGCAAATATCGTATTTGGTCAAAAAGAAAGTCAAATTACTCAAGGAAAGTTCTAGAACTGACTTCGGACTTATTTCTCGTGTTCGGGCTACTGCGCTACGCAGTCTAAGAGGCGTATGTGAAAGTACCTCATGAACATTCTTATCGGGGGATTTTGCAGTACAATTTCGTTTTAATACGCAATTTTTTTGTGGGGGGGGGGGGGGGAGGGTGGTCTTAACCCCCCAAAGACGATAAAATTGTACAATTTTTATTATAATCACAGAGAACTTCGCGTAATTGAGAGGGAGCACTTGTTCGAGGATTTATGGCATTTTAGTGGACTGCCTGTCAACTAGCTTGGAGTAGTTTTAAAATTACACTTACACAAAAACAACACAGCATGTGGGATTTGATTCACCTTCACTAGGAGGAGAGCTCGTGTTGAATTTTCAGTAATAATGACTTTAAAATAATTACAGAAACAATGAGGCATTACACTAGAAATATCATCTACAACAAAAAGTGCAAGTTAGAAGCTTTATAGCATTTGCCGCCAAGGGCCTGGAGTGAAACTCTCAGAGCAAGCTAACAGCTAACTCTACCTATGACCAGAGTCTGCCGGGGTTGCAAACGGAACGCACACTGCACGAAAAAAACGCCTTTGCGCAAATCAAATGTGTGGTCAAAGTCTGTCAAAGGCCACCTTTGATTACCTTTGATTCGAATCACAAGTGACAAAGGCCGCATTTGAATCACACGCGTCAAAGGTGGAGTCAAATTTGATTCGAATCAAAGATATTTGTAAATATATCACATATTTGATCCACCTTTGTAGCGCGTCAAAGGCGGAGTCAAAGTTGTTTGATTTCAATTTGACGCGCGTCAAAGGTAGGGGTTAAATACATTTGAACTCACATTCGATTCGAGTCAAAGGTATATGCATAGGCGTCACATATTTGACGTATTTTTGATGCGCATCAAATGTGTTGTCAAAAATGTTATATTTGACCTCATCTTTGATACGAATCAACAAAAGAGCAAATCCAATTTTTTGTGCAGTGGCATCGCGACGGACGGATAGATGGATTCTCCTTCCCTCGCTTCCTATAAAATCTTTTCTTTTCTGTACAGTTTTTTCCTTCCGACTTTCATGCACAAGATCCTATCAATTCATTTTGAGCAACATTGATAATGCCCGGCTTTTGAAAATTAATAAATCACATGTTTTACAAAAGCGAATTCAAGTTTTTCTCATTACTGCATGGAATTTTTTTTTTCGAACTGTAATAAAATAACAGCTTGCACTTCAACAGATAAATGGCTCAAACAACTTCTAGTCGACCTATCATTTTTTTCGTGGTTCAGAAGTTTATATTATCTATGTATTGAGGAAGGCACTTTACGTAGAGGGATGTACAGGCATCCTCCTTCTAGTTGACTTGTAAATTTCAGTGTTTTGTGATTTCAGATGGCAGTATGCCAAACTCAGCGACATATTTTATTTCTTAAAGGACCTTCAAGCTATGAATAGCAACTGAATGGCGTCAGCAAAGCAGGGAAATGTAATACTGAACGAAAAAATTAGTAATGAAAATAGGTTTCTTAAAACCTAAATACTGTTTAGCAGACAGACTAATTTGCATTAAAATTCCCCGCAAAGTATCTAAAAATCGGGACAGAATAATTCACAAATTTTAGGCATTTTAAAACTATTAAAACCGTTTATGCTTTTTATTTTGTGTGCTTTTCGGTGTAGTTAATTTAGAATGGTGAAATTTAGCGATTAAAAATGTTTTGATTCGTAACTGAATGGAATAATTTTAGAGAAAATCAGGAAGTAAACTGAGAGGGTTAAAAGACCATGACCTATTATGACCTTCTGCAGTGCAGGAGTTACGTCGTTAAAATGCCATATCCGGCAAAACAAAACTCTCTTCATCAAATCATTCTGTATGTTGGTCGTAGATCAGGGAAAAGTAAGATGGTCTTGTTAGCATTGTCCTTTTAGTAGCCATTTAGCAAATAAAAAGGCAATCAAGAAATAACCCAGAGTGTGACACAACATTGATTTAAAAAAAAGTCAAGTGTTGTCGATTTCAATGCAGGTCATGTCACAGTGTGTGCTCATCCATTTAAAGCTGAAGTATTTCTTCAAGTTTTTTTATACTAAAAACATGTACAAATTTTTCAAAAGCACTTTTCAAAAAAATTGAAAATTGCCAGTAGAAAACAGCGAGAAGAAAGATTACTTTTACATAGGACTAAGTTTCCCACACAACGCAATTAGCATATTCAATGTTTACGATTTTTTTTACATAGCATTCAGAGATCAGGACTAAATAATTCATCAGGGTTTTAGGCATTTTTAAACGGGTAAAACCGTTTTTGCTTTTATATTTGTGTGCTTTTTGGTGAAGTGAATTTAGAATGGTGAAATTTAGCGATTAAGAATGTTTTGATTTACAACAATTTGAATTTGATCAACAACCTCATTTGCATAATGCGGGTTTCACATTCGAAAAAGCACCAAAAGTACGAAGTCGCTGTAGTCAAGGAAGCTAAAAAGTGCAACGTATTTTTATATTTCTATGCTTCCTAACATCTGTTTAGCAAAGTTCAGTTGGAATTTAGTCAGGGTCGGTCTGGACTTGTGAAATAAATGCCGGCAAAGACAGGGTACCTTCACCGGTTTTCAGAAAGCGTTCTAATGAGGATTAATAATATTAATTTTTGTGACCCTAAAAATTAAAACAAATCAAAATAGACATGCATTTCATACCTTTGAAGGAACACTTGACTTAGGAATTATAATGAATTTTTGTGGCGTTTTGTGGTTTTCAAGCAGCGAGCTCTTCAATTTTATGCAACTTCCTACTTTCTCTACGCTCAAATTTAGGTTCTCGAACGCTCTGACTGTTGTAGCCTGTAAAAAATATATTTTAACGTATTTCCGAAAACTAAAGTCATTTCATTTACTTATGACCCAAGATGATTTAGTGGGCAAAGTTTGAGGGCAAACTTTTAGGGAAAGTGCCACTTAATATCTTAAATTATAAATTTTAAGTTATTTTTATGTTGTCCACAGGGCCAGTCTCCATATGACTTGGCAAAACAAAAGAAAAGCAAGTGGATTTTGATGCAGATGAACTTAATGCTTCAAGATAAAGGTCAAGGAAAGCCAGCATTTTTACAAGCTTTAACAAAAGACAAGGTAAAAGCTTTCACCTAAACAAATCAAACCCAACAGATCTTGCAAAGTGAGTGCCAACAGGTTGTCAGATCATAGAGAGTCTTCTGTGTGTAGTCTTGAATTCCCCATTGTGAATTTAAAGTCTGAAGATGTTGTCAGTTCTCAGCTTTAAGAATTTTTTCAATACTTTGATCATAATAATGAATACAAAACTCCTGGAAATTAGAAGACACACTACTGTACATAATGTACAATAATTCAAGTTGCAAATGGTCTGGATAATAGGAGGCAAGTAAATGTTTTGAAGAAATGTTAAACTTAAAGTTGTTGTCCATTTCTTAAAAAAATTCAAGTTGCATAACACGGTCAACAATACGTTTTAAGGGTGCAACAGAGAGGGGGCCTAACACCAAAACAAGATGCCTATACTGGCATCTATGCGAGATGCATTTATTCCAAGTGTTTGCTTCACAGATTTATAAAACTATCCTTGCTAATGGAATAGTTTGAGTCACGACGATCGCGTTACGTTGTTTCCCTTGTGTTTCGTAACTCAGACTTTCACCGGAAATTTCTGAAATTCCATTACGATAACGTAAGCTTCTCAATGATCTCTTTTCAGTCTCGCTTCGTGGTCTAAGACTGTCAAACAAAGCACGATACCTTCACCAGGAATTCTCCAATTTCCACCGTTTTAAAGGTCGAGTGCTTCTTAGAAGTTATTCTTTCGATTTACCGTTTGAAAATTGTTTATTTTCTGTTTTAAAACGGCACACTTGAGTCCACAACATGTTAACAATATGGCGCCACCAATTTAATCCAAGATTAATGAATAAATCAAATGATGCTTTGACGTCACACAAGTAGGGGTGAGTGGGTCCCCTCTCTCGCGATATACGTGACAAGAATGGATTTTGATTGGCCTGCTTTTGTTGAAGACAATCAGAACAATGCATCCCGAGTAGGAGAGGGGAGAAATTAATGAATAAATTAATGTACCGATTTGTGGCTACGACGACGAAAAAGAAATCAACCCATTTTTAGACACGGTATGCCCCTTCAGGGCATCCCGCGTAAAGAATAACCTCCAAATAGGCAGCTTGATAGAGATTTTACGGTATGTCGAAGAACCATAAGCTGCATTTTAAAGTTTGTAAATAGAAAGAGGAAAGGAGATATAAGGTGAAAAAGAGTTGTAGGCTCCTGCTGTGAAACAGTTTTTAAACTCCTTACCAATAAATTGTAAACCAGTGTCTCTCTGATTGCCAACTCTGTAGTAGAGGAAGGTGAAGAGATTTTATCACCACTGCTTGGAAAACTAAACTGGCTAACTGTTCTTGTTCACAGTCATATTAATAGCAGGGAGGCCATTGTTAACTGCACTCATCTGTTAATAGGGTGTCTGTGCGCAGTGCAGTAAATAGATTTATCTGTAGTGAGCAGAGATAATCTGTTTTGATTAGACATTTGGTACATATGTTGCAGCAAGAAACACAAATTACATACAGTTAAGTCATGATTTTAAAAGTAACCTTTGCTCTGGTCCATTTTTCTAGGTCACTCAACGTTATGTCCAGATTGGGATGCCTTTCTTTGCATTATTTGCGGTTGGTGCTGTTGTGGAGTTTTCCTCGTCGTGGGTCATGTCTTTTCCTCTTCTGTGTGCTGTGGGAGTAATAACTTTCTATATGTTACAGTAAGTGCTAATACTCTGTGGATTGATGTAAGAAAGTAGACAGTCATACAGTGTTTAGTGCTGATACCAAGGAGGTGAGGGTTGGTGGGGGTAATTGGAAGCTGGCTAACATTCAGTGGTCTTTGCCTACAATATAACGCCCCTCACCACTAGGTGTTACATGTAAGTCTACCAAAAAGTTGACCAAATAGGTCATTCTGAGTTGCGTTGAACCTCATTATGAAAGTGAGGCTAAGTGTAGAGCTTTTCATGTGAAAATTAACTAATTTTCTTAAGAGAAACTACACATGAAGCCTCGCTTTCATAGTGAGGTTCAAAGTAACTCGGAAGTGGCCTATTGTTGCTAGATTAAGTTAAAGAGTTTTGTGGCTTTTTTGATATTAATACAAATGTACAGGCATTTTCTGTCTCCCGCCCCTTAGGTAGAAATTATAGGGTTAACTTAATTTCTGACCCATATTGCCATCACCAGTACTCTGTCTTCTTAGTGTTAACCTTTATGGGTGTTATCAATAGAGGTATTTTTGTCAAGCAGACTTGGGAAAAGAAAAACCTCTATCATTTGAAGGGCTGTGTCAAGACTTAAAAGTCGTTTGGGTTGGTTATGCAGTCCTTCTTTTACTCACCAGGTTTAATACATAACATCACCTTCTTTCAGGGGTTAAGCACGCTAATTATTGTAATAATTACAATAATTATTGGTGTTGTTAACAGTTGCTGCTGTTTACTCGCAGATTGTTCATGTTAAACTATAAAGATAGCAATACTGCAGTGTTTGGTTGGACTCTTGCCACCAAAGCTTATCTTTACTACGGCATTATCACTGTTCATCTGCACTATATCCTTTCTAACTGATTTATTTTTACATTCAAGCACACCAATATTGTAGCTGTTAAAATAATTATTAATGTTCCAGTTTTCCTCAGAGAGGGCTTGAAAGGCAAACTCATGTCACTCTCTCCTGGTTTCAGTCCACAGGATGAAGAGTTACCATTACATGGTTTACTCTTATGTCAATAAGAAAAACCTCTATCATTTGAAGGGCTGGGTCGTGATGAATGATTTATTTCAGCTTGCAACAAATGAGTAGTTCCAGAAATTTCAAAACGCAGCACGTGTTTTATCGGGTCTAAAACCACTTAGCTGCACCTCGTGGTTTTAAATCCAGATAAAACACTGCTGCTCGAGTTTAAACATTACATCCATCCCCAACATATATAGAAGGAATTGGAGATTCCAGAGAGAAGGGGAGAGGGTCTCAAGGCCAAAAAATTCAGAAACAAAAATCAAATACCTTTTCCAGGAAAGGCATTATCTGCTGGGTAGGGTAATGCCTTTCCCGAAAAACATGCCCTCTACACTTCTTACGAACACAAACAACTTAAAAGATGCCAGGTTTTAAGCTGCAGCATAAGACAATGAAATGGATCAAGCCTTTTAACTGAGCTGGAATTAGCTGTGTGTCCGGTGTATAACAATTTTGTCTAATGCACTTGGCAACAAAATGATTCACAAATGTACATAATAGTTGTTATTTGTACCAAATTTACTTGATTAACTTTTCAAGCCTCAATAGTGATCATCATTGAATTTCTCTTTACTGTTACCACTTGATCAAACGTAAAATTCATGGAATTGGAATTGATCACTGAAATAATACAAAATGTCTTGATCTTTTTACAAATGCTGCCATCAAGTAACGCGGCAAATAAATTTCAAATAAAATAAAAAAAATTTAAAAAAGTGACAAGGACATGCAAGTTGTTATGGTGGGTTAAGCACTCCCTCAAACAATCACCTGCTTGGTGTCTAAAAACTAATTTATTACACTTACCACTAAACGCTAACCACTAACTACTTTATTTGGTCATTTGGTAATTTATTGTTTGCGATGAGTCTTAACTTGGTTTTACCTCTATGGTTTTAACTTTTATTTGTGTCACTAATAATTTGTGCTCTGCACTAGTAAGAATAACTTGTCGTGATAAATAATTTATTGATAGTAAACTACAAAACATGGTAAATTAATAATTAAAAAAGCTCACTACAACAACTATTACTATTTCTACTAAGAAACTGCTTCTTCTGCTGCAGCTGCGCAATGATGTTGGCTATGGCTACAACTACTGCCGCTGCTGCTGCTGCTGGTACTGCGACAGTGACTGCAGCAGCGACAGCAACTATGGCTATTACTACTAACCGCTCCGCTACTGCTTCTAACAGAATTTGAGATTTGCTCAGTGTGAAGTGAAGTGTCCAAAAATGCAAGCCCGTTTATTAACATGAAAAGTCAAAAAATGTATGAAAAGAAATAATCTCCTAGGGAGCTCATTTAAGGAAATATGGTATTTTTTGTTTGCACATGACATTTCCATTCACGTTGCCGTATTTAGTGCTCTTTTCCCTGTCTGAGTTCAGCAATTCCTGTAACCCACTTTTTTGTTTGCAGATTTTTTAATGGGTCTCATCCCTCAAGCCTTGTACCCATGGGTGTCTATTTAGCTACTAAAATCTTCAAGTATACAACTTGGTTTCTCTTTTTCTGGCCCTATATCCTTTAATAAGCTGTAACTTAATTAGATACCGATAATCTCCTTTCAATTGCCTTCTCACTAATATGTCTGCTGGGATAGATACCATTAAATGGAGTTTAAGTCCTGCAGTATGCAGGATGTTTGTCCCATGAACCTAGTTTAATGGCCTTAGCTCCCACGAGTCTCCTCTAGCTCAGTGGTAGAGCATCCGAACTACTAATCGGAAGGTCTTAGGTTCGACTCCTGATAGGAGCACTCGGAATTATTTTTTCCGAGATTGCCTGTGTCATTACTGAATAATACATCATTCTCATGGAGTTAAAGTTGTACCTTAATTTAAGTAAATATTATTTACCAGAAGGTAAAGCTGTCTTCTGGGGTGAAGTAAACTGAAGGATTGAGAAACTGGTAAATAGAGTGGTTTCCAATTGAGTGTCCTAAAACCAAAATCAAAGTAATTCTCTGGCCAATCGCAACAGATGTAAACAACACAACGAGCCAATCAGAATTCAAAGGAAATACATTTAACTGGTGCCAAGTGCAGGAAAACAAGTGCAGCGAAAACATGATTGGTTTTGGTTTGGATTCCCATTGGTTGAGAAAGTGGCGCGAGTTTTGTTAACCAATCACAGAGTGTAGTAATGCAAAAACCAAGCAAATGCACAATTACTTTCGACACTTTGCTCAATTGAAAACCGCTCTCTGCAGTTTATATGTGAAACTTTATAATAAATCATTGTAATAATAGTTTGTTGTTACCAGTTTAAAGTTAAAATATAAGATATAATAATATTAAACATAAGATTCGGGCATATCATAAAATACTAATTATTAAAATACCAATCTTGGTGAAAAAGTACATGACTTGTATTATTTAAATATGATTGGATATCTGCAGTATTGCAAACGTATTTAGGTAGGGCAGATGAAGAAGTGCATCAAAGAATGTCCGAAGTGACTTTCTGCATTAATTTATTTTTTATGTTTTTACTCAGTGATTTTGTGTGAAATTTTCCTTAACCATTTCCTACATGTAAACACTCCGACAATCTTAGCACTTTTCTTTGTAAACACCATTGGCTTGTACTACTGCTTCTACAAGGCTTGGAAAGTAGACCCTGGGTATGTTCAAACAACAACGACTGAACAGCGCCAGGTAAGGTACACCTGACTTGACTAATCTAATCCTGAAAGGTTGTAATATAAAGCCTTCTTTGCTGTATGTGGAATTTCTTTTTCCAGCGTCATCTTCACACTTCTCAGACGAGAAGAAAAACGTGTTGTAGGAATCAAACCTATGTCCCCTGATTAGTTGCCATGCGCGATAATCACCACACTACAACATGGCCACTTAACAAAGTGATATTCCCACATCTTACATGTCCTTGTTTGTTGTGTTCTGTTGTTGTTGCTTTTGTTTATTTTTATAGGTTTACATACAATCTATTATTTGTATACAGTTGAATCGCGCGGCCTGCTTTATAGACACCTCATTACTATGGACAGTTCTCTTGGTCCCACCCTATACATTTTTCTTAAAATAAACCCACATAATAAGGACATTCTGGTTCCAAAGGTGTCCGTAATAACGGGGTTTGACTTTATATAAATTAGCATTTTGTAAGCAATCAGATAGAGAAGTTGGTTGAATTGTTTGTGGAGGAAGCTCTAAAGTGTTTGACTCGGCACTTACTCATTCCAAATGGGATTGAATTAAATTCATAAAGAAGTTTCCAAACACAGTCTGACTGAGACATGATGTAATGGATTAAGGGGGCAGTCATGAATGAGACGATTGCTCACAGAAGTTTAAAATAACACTGTAATGCAGTAAGAACAATCATACAGAATGTCACTGATGTTGAATTGGATTTTTTTTGTTTTTATTTCTCCTTGTAGACTATTATAGAACTTGTAGAAAAGAACTCATTCAACTTTAATAAGTTTTGTTCGACTTGCCTTGTAAGTATATGTTGAGATGTTATTGATTTGTACTACAGAATTGTCTCAGAAATCATCAATCATCTTACTAATTTGTGCAATGTAAACTGACCATGTGCTATGTCATGATTCCTCTTTCAGCTTAAGAAGCCCATCAGATCAAAACACTGTTCTGTTTGTGATAAATGTGTGGCCAAGTTTGACCACCATTGTCCATGGGTGGAGAACTGTGTCGGTGGGTACACTTGATCAGGTTTATTCTAGGAAATAGCTTCTGATCGATGTCCTAGTCCCCCTCATAAATTTCCAAGGGGGCAGGCTTTTTCAGCTTCTAATTTCCCAATCCCCTTAAAAATTCCTAGGGGTCAGGTCTTTGGTGGATGAGAAAATGTGTGTCATATTTGTTCATCACAATAATATTTTCCAAAAGTAATCTTGTTCAAAAAAAGTTATGTAATAAATCAAACTCGGGACACAGTGTCTCATCACATATCAAACACCGAACATACGACCCGTAGCGGAGTATTTTTGACGAACTTCGAGGTTTTTGATATTGTGATGAAACACTGTGACGAGTGTTTCATATAACTTTTCAAACAAACTGATTTTGAAGGGGGGATTAAGGATGCAAGAACGACGAGTTTTTCGTCAGATATCCAAACACGTCACAGTGCAGGGCACTTTTTTGAGTGAGGGTAGCGCCACTTGGCTCTCCATTTTATTTCCATTTCCAGATCCTGACATTGCTTCAGAGGAAAGACTATATGCCATTTCCCATACCCATTTTTAAACTTGGCTTTCTGAATCTACACCCATTTTCACACCTGAAGGCCACAGTTCTGAAGGGATAAAACGCAGTTTCCAATATGGATTCGCATATTTTGGTTCTTCTTTTTCGCTTTCAGTCGATTGAAGATGAAAACAGATAATTACGTCCGAAAGCTCTTCGGATGGCTAAAACCATGGAGATCTGGTGTACACTAAAACTACTTGCTTCTTCTTTAAAACAGGTTTTGGAAATCACGTGTATTTCTTTTGGTACTTGTTTTTCCTGTTTGGTATGATTCTCTGGTACATCTATGGAGGAACTGTCTGTAAGTCAAAAGTCAGTTATCAGAAATATGTTCCATATGCTTTTTGGATTTGGTAGAGCGGTTTTCATTTGAGTGTCTGAAGTAAGTTCGCATTTGCTCTGGTTGTGCTGTACTTCACTCTATAATTGATGAGCAATAATTACGCCGCTTTTTCAACCAATCAGAAAGAAAACTTAAATCAATCCTGATTCGCTTGCACTCGTTTTCCCTGCGCTTTGCATCGGTTGCATTTATATCCTTCGAGTTCTGATTGGTTCATTTCGCTGTTTACGTCTGTTGTGATTGGCCAGAGTAATTACTTTGGTTCTGGTTTCACGTTGTTACCAAGCACAAAGAGCAATAGCCATCAGTGCTTAATTAGTTCAACCGTGCTGTAAGAAAGAGTTTTTCAAACAAAGTACGGGACAAAAAGTATTGTCACTAGTTAATTTGAAATTCGCTAGGAAGCCGTGAAAGTTTCAAAGCGCTGCAAATAAAAACGCTACTGCCTTCTAAATTTATTTAATCTCTTGAGTAATTGGAGAGGGACCCTGCGATTGGTTGGGAGCCATTTTTTTTTCACTTGTCGAAACATGCAAATATTGACATGGGTTATTTTCTAAAAGAAGAGAATTCTAAATTGCAAATGCAAAACCCTGTGATGTGTTGATTCACAGTGTGTTAGCACTTAACGTGTTGAGATACATTTTTTATTATTTGCTTTCCCTACTCCTATGGGATGAAGAATGTTTAACTCCCACCCCACCCCCACGGTCTACTCTTTATTAACTCCTGCTCTTTTCTATTCAGATTATGTAAAGGTGTGTGGTCCCTACTCTGAGGGTGTGTGGAACGCTCTTACTCGAAGCGCCCACTGTGCTCCTTGGGTAACCTGGGGTTATTTGAACGCCTTGTTTCACTGCATGTGGGTCGGCGCACTCTTTATCTGTCAGTGTTATCAGGTACGCAATTCTCTTTTGTATTTTGCCTTACTTGGTAGATTTTCGCAGACAGTCAGTTGCTTTATTCTCCGCTTTCCTCTCATGTTTGTTTCAGAAGTTAGCTAACGAGGTCGAATTTCGTAGACAGTCTATTCCTTTATTCTCCGCAATCCCCTCAAATTTGTTTTAGAAATTAGCTAATGATAAGTTGAGTTGTGATGCCGTTACGAGGGGCTTAAGTGCACTTCGCACTTTTCTGTTCTTTCTGTGTGAGCGCTGAAGCTTGGAAGAGCGAAAGACTACCGAGATGGGAGAGGTGGGTGTCAAGAGAAAACAGGAGAAACAGCGAGGCATGGATCCGCTCCCCCCACCCCATGTTATTCACTCTACTCTCCACCCCCTCAGGAACGTTTTACCCTCCACAGATTTCCAAGATAATAGCTCAGTTAACTCAGCGATCGACATTAATTTGCAATAGCTTTCAAGACTGTTCATAGTATTTTACTCTGAACAGTTTTGAAAAGCAATTGCAAGTTAAATTAAACATCGACGTGAAGGCTAACACTCGTTGATTTAGTTTTTTTTTTGTTTGTTAGTTAGTTTTTTTTTTACTTCGCCTTCTAAAATAAAACTATAAACAGAACATGACATCGTAAAACAGAAAATAAACAAGTACTGGGTAAAGGCAGGGTGACCCCATCACTCGAATAAGATAGTAAAATATAGTAAACTAATAACAACACGAAATAGGCTCTGAAAGTTTGCGCGGCATATTACATTTCAAACAGACAGATTTCCAGGTTCTAGGGTCCTCAATATCGAAGCGCGAAATAAGTATATCTTTGTAGTATGAAGAGAGCAGAGATTTAAATTGGTTCAGATTTACATGTTCATATCTTAACTGCAGGGGAAGAGCGTTCCAGGTTCTAGAAGTTCTTACAAAAAAAGAGTGCTGATAAGTAGAAGTGCGGCATTTCTTTGGTCTGGAAGATTTTGCATTGCTAGCGCTTGCTCTAGTAACCCTTGTGGGAACAATGCGTTCAGGGAGCACGTCATGTGATACACAAACAATACCATTGGTGGCGTCAAAGAAAAAGACCAAGTCCAAAAACTCGTGCCCGTAGCAGATAGGTAGAATATCAATTGACAAGAGCCTGTCTCTATAGCTTTCCTCACATAGGAAGGGTAGATCTAAAATAAACTTTGAGGCGCGTCCAGCAGGCGCGTCGCTGGACGCGTTCGATGCGTCTTATGAGGTCTAAACTGAAGGCTTTCCTTAAGATGTCCTTATTAATGAAGGATTTCAGTTAATCAATGCGAATGTGAGCAGGAAGGCTAACTGATTGAAAACTAGCAAGAGAAGATGAATCCTCTCTTGAAACTAGTGAATGTTGCTTTAAGGAGTACCTCTATTAAATATTAAAGAAACCACACTGTATGGCGGTTTCTTATCATGGTGTTTAAAAAATGTTGGCCAAATCTCAGTCCTGATGTTGTTCAGCTTAAAAGAGGTTCTTGTACTGTAATAAAGAATGTAACAATAGACTTTTCCTGTTGAGGTCATTCGATACTTCTGGTTTTAATTTATGTCTCTCTCCGCTAAAACATCATCTCTTGGTTTTAAGTTATTCTGGCTTGGTATGACGACCAATGAACGCTTGAACATGACAAGATACCAGCATTTCATGGACGGTCATGGAGCCCCACAGACTCCATTCAGGTAATTAATTAATTAATTAATTAATATTTTGTATTTCTGAGTGAGAGTGCGTCTTTGTGCGGAAATGGTCTCGCTTTAAAAATAATCTCTCACAAAATCTGTTGCATTAACAATGTATAAGAAGTGTAAAACCTAGAATACCTTGACTTGGAATGTGTGATTATATTTTATTATATGTATATACTTTTTGTTTATTTTAGTCTCGTACCTTTCTGTTTTTGGTCACAATATTTGTTTTCTTTGTTTAGTCATTCAAATTAGTTGCATCTGTATTTTTGTAATTTGTTGCATTTACAATTGCTTTGTAAATTGTAAAATCCCTTGACTTGAAATAAAAAAAAAATTAAATTAAATTAAAAAAAAAGGTTACAGTGCGTAGGAAAGGAGTGGAGAAGGGCATAATATAGTTAATTAATTGTATGCCCTTTAAAATTACGATACAATATTTGTTGATAAAAAATGAAAAAATAGAAAAAGGAAGCCTAATTATAAATAGAGGAGAAGAAAGACAGAAAACGTTCTACAACGTCGTGTGGCAGTGATTAATACTGAGCAAAATAATACTGGAAGAGAGCTCGTTTAAATAGTTGTTTTGTTGGTTTTTGACGAATAGATATAGGAATATCATTCCAGTAATAACATCCAATAATTGTTGGGCAAAATTTCCTAATAATTTTTCTGAAAGGACTAGGATTCAGATGCTGTAGGGAAGCAATTCGAGTGGCGTAATTATGTTGCTCAGGTACTAGGGTTAAAGTGAAATTGGAAGGCTTTCCATCTACAAATTAATTAATTAATTAATTAATTAATTAATTAATCAATTAACATCCTATACAGAGCCTCACTTCGTTGTTCTTGTAATTTAGCGTCAAGTGTGGCGAGAGCTCTGTCCGGACACAAGTCCATGGCTGAGAGGATTTCGTGTTTCTTCGTCCAAACCTTTTGCTTGATAGATCTGTCAACAAGGCATGTTCGGGAAACTAAACACCAACCACAAACATGTCTCCACTTTGGCGCGGAATTGATCCTTAGAAACGAAACTTCTATTGCTTGTATTTCTAAAACGGAACGCCTTTCAGCTGTTAAACTTGGCAAGCAGATTTCTTTAATGATAATCTTTAAGATGTGGAAAAAGCAACGAAATCACCGGGGCTTCCAGGAATACCTTAAGCAGATTCTGGGTAAAAACCAAACAACCATTTGATGCTGTATTCAGTTAGTACGGTCTCTGTAGTTTAATAGCAGAGATTCATAATGCACAGACACCCAAATAAGGCTTCATAATCATGAAACTTGAGCGTTGCGAAAAGAACGCCTGACGAAAATTCAGGCTTGAATTGGATTCGGACCCATGACCTCTGCGATGCCGGTGCAGTGCTCTACCAACTGATATTGGGAGTTCGTGATATACCCATGAAGGATGGATAATTGAATATGAATATAATAAGTGCGAGGGTCTTTTTTCTATTTAATCACTTGTCAGGCTATGTTTTCGTACTTCATTGTTTCTCGTCTCGCATGACTGGCCCTAAGAGGGTTACCTGTTTGACATTTTGATGGTTTTCTTGTCTTTCAGTCGCGGTCTCCTAGGAAACATCGCCGACTTTATGAACGTGAGCCTTTGCGGCCTGGTGCGACCTTTTCAGGTGGACTGGTACCGACAGTACAATACCAACTTGAGTACACCCCACAAGACTGTGTGAAATCCGTGTATTTAAAACGAATTCTATGAACGCCAAGCGGGCAGTTCTAAAACAACAGTAAAAAATCAATCGAAAGACTGCAAAATTTCCTCACTGATAGATTTAGAATAAATTTAAATTACGGAATAAAAAAGGATGGCTGGGCGTTTGTGGGGTGTGTGTCAACTCGCGCCCAGTCCAGGTGAGGGCGTTATTTCGTCGGCAATAATTTATGTTTTACGATTTTTTTTTTTTTTTTTTTTTTGCGGTCGTTCCGTTATGTTTTCTTAAATTCCTTGCATCATTTCATTAGACAGTGTTAGCAATTAAGAGAAGAAGAGTATATCTTAAGTCAAAATTTTGAGCGCTTACAGGAGCCCATTTCTCAAAGCATACAAAGCCTGTGTCCTGCGTTTTCACAGATCGGCTTATTTTTAGACACGTTTTGGATTACTGTTGCCCGGGAGAATTCACTTTCTGGTCTGCACCAGAATCATGCAAAGTTAGAGACTCCTGTGGGAGTCCGAGTTCTGCGGTAACTTCAATTTAAAAATAAATAGGGCTTTGGAAACGTTGTGACACGAATCCGCAGCAGCGATTATAATCTACTGTAATAGGCGCCAAGCGCTTAAAGGGGCAGTGCCACCTATTTGTGGTGTCACTTTGAATGGCCAAAAAACATTTGTGTCGATGTAAACGTTTAAATAATGGTTCAGTTTTGTTAACTATAACCCTACTAGTGCAGAGAAACTAGTTTTATTCATTTTTGGCTGCGGATGGCTTGGATGGAAATTAGATTGCAACTTGAAAAAAATGCCCAGTTTCTTTCAAGTTCTTCCTGTGTATTTTGGTGAAACTGCTAAAAAGAGATTACAGTTTGTTCTTCCTCGGAGAAATCATTTCATACTTTCTTCCCGGTGCTGTGAGAGCAATTTCATGGTAGAGAAAAGATTTTTTTGCACAATCTCCCTTATATTGCCTCGTTAATATTTACATAAACCACCCGGTTCGAAATTTTTATTCATAATAAATATTAAATGATTTATCTTGCTCCAAGCGATGCGCTCTAATTCCAGAAACGTGGTAAATGGAGCGAAACGGACGTAGCGTGTGATTTTCCGACCGGGATTTCCGTGTAAATAGTAAGCATGCCTTGTCCCTGGTAATGCGCTGGGTACACGGTTTTCAGGAAAATAGTTGCTAGCAAACATGGCGTCATTGCCATGGTCATAAATTGGCGCTGTATGACGGTATTCTTTCAGATGTGTTGTTATTGGCCAGTCTTCAAAAGCTTTTGCCATGACTTGCTGATTTTCAATATTCTCTCAATTCATTTACCATCCGCGCTAACCGCGAAATACGCGCGGTGTTCGTTTCCCGTTTCTGCGCAAAGTACATTTATTCTGAAAGAAATGTGATGGTAAATTGGAAAGAAATGTGACGGTAAATTGGGTCATTCTATGTGCAAATATGTCCAACAGATTTCGCCGTCGGTGTTGTCATAGTTTTGCCCGACACTTGAGCTTGCTGAAAGGTCTTATTTTGCGGACAAAGAAGGGAAGTTGGTGCGCGAAAAAACAAAAAAATGTTGGAAGCGGTAACACCAGAAAGCTAGGAGAGGGTGGCCTTTCAATCTAGGACAACCCTTTCCATATTAACACTTTGGCTCGCTTACGTAAAGTTCGGTTTAGCTTTAAACGAGAAGTAGGGCAAAAGTTACTATTTAAAAATGAGATAATTTTAAATACTCGGTGATCACAGTGGATGATTTATGGAAAGAAGTCCAAGGAGGTTATGAGTGTCGAAGGCCGTTGTGATAACTTGAGTTGGGTCAATTTTGACTCGGTCAGCAAGGACAAACTTTCGCATATTACTGAAAAGCTCGGTAAACATTGCTAAGGCAAGTAACCAAATCAGCTTCTTTACATATAAACAGGCTCTTTGGACTGTTGTTCCCAGATGCAACTATTAAAAGAATGATATAGTAAGTTTATGAGCAATTTTTTAACGGCTTTGTATTGTTTTGGTTTTGTAACATAGGCATTATAAGATGTAAATGTGTTCATAGGTTCATATATATAGATATGCAACGCATTAAAAGATGTAATGGCTAGGTTTGAAAGTATTGTGTTTCCTTTTTATTCATTATGTTATGGGTGGAGATCTTTTTCGCGTGATAGAATTGAGAACAAATAATCTAATTGTTTTAACATCATCATCATCTTTAGATGATATGATGTCTATGATATTTTAAATGTAATTCCTCATCTATCATCATCCCCTTTTCCCCATGTGGGTAATTGGGCAGGGAATTAGCTCCCTCCAAATTCTGAGCAGTAATTTCCCCTTTCCGTACTAGACAGGTTTTTTTTTTCTCAGTTGCAGGGTGGGGTGATTAAACCCATGCCAAACCCCCAGCCTGGAGGGCCAGGGGCTGTCATTTTTCAGGCCTCTCACCCGCGACCAACTGGCAAGGTTGAACCTCCCCCTCCAGCATAGCTCTTCGGGTCATCAAGACACAAACCTGTATATCACAGATTTGATAGTGAGTAGCGAGAACCCTAGGAGATACGTAGTAAGGCGTTTTAGTATTAATGGAGTAGGCTTTCGCCCACCTTACTCACGGCGCTATGATCGCACGGTCCTTGGCTTAGGTTGCGTTCGATTGACCGTATTACGGAGTAGTAACAAGCGGAATAGTTGTTAAATTTCTCTTTTTAAGTAATTTGGAAAGCTTTTTGTGCAAACATTCCCTGACACATGAAAATGTAAGGGCCATTTCGTACTCCAGTAACTCCTAAAACCCCTTATGAGGAATTTCTTGTCATCGTTGTATATATTCCTATTCCAGAATAGGGTCAATCGAACGCACTCTTGGACTTCAAGTGGATGGTGCCCGTAGAGGGAGTGAGCACGCGCGGAGCGCGTAAAATGGCCTCCAGTGACGTAAGGGGACGCGACAGTCTTCATCTAGCGCGTCGTGTTCCCTCGTGAGGAAGGGATTTTCTCTCCCTCTTCAATACCTGAGAAAAATAAATGAGGAACCATTCGTAGTCTATCCTCGATTCTCCTTACATTAAATGCGCTTCCGAACTTAGCGACCGTTGCAGCTTCTTGAGGGAGGAAGAGAGAGGACCCTGGGAACGAGGTTTCGTGACACATGCGAGCATCACACGATCTGTCACGCTTGGACACCTTGAAGAACGCGCGGTTTTCTATTGTAGGTTCTAACGAGCGTTAATTGTCTTTCAAAATGTCCTTCAATTCAACTAAAGCGTTGGAAATAGCCAAGTATTTCGCCGAAGATATCGAAGATCCCGTCAATCTCATTCCTGTGGTGTTGATTTTGTTCTGTTTTGTTTGGAGTGGTTTTCCGCGCGGCAAACATTGTGCCCTTGCTTGGTGGGTGCTCTTCAATGGCTGCATAATTCACTGTTGGATGGATGGGTAAGATTCTAGCAAGCTTTGACCTTTATTGATTGTTTTTACAGAGTAGTTTCAACTAGACGTTTGTCTTATGTTTGCTTCCGAAAATGGCTTGCAAATATAAGCTTATACATGCTTATATATATAAACAAATTCGAGATGTTGCAATTTACCCGCAGGTCGAATATCAGTCGATCAATATTTGCCTTTGCAAGTTTAACTTGCTAAACTACATGTAGCAGTTCTCATTAAGGAGTGAATGCTGCCGTTTAAGGTGTTTTTGAATGCAAATACGACAATGAAAATTTCAACAAAATATAACTTATTTTATTTGCAAAATAACATGGTTACATGTATGTTCTTTGAGTATAACATTAACAAGTAACTATTGGTGTTCCCACAGGCAGCCCAAGTTCGCGTCACTAGAGAGCGTGTGATAATTAATAACTAGTGAGACGATGACCTTTGAGTGCAAGCGGTATTGTGTTACAGACAGCCGTTGAGAAATTTGAACGCATTATAAGACTTTGTATGGGAACTAAATTGCCGACGATTTTTACGCTAAAAAAACGCTAAATTTAACTTTCACTCAATAAAATGAATAAAACTGACTCACCTCTGGTGTATTCTTGTGCGTTTTGGGGTTTATTTTGCCGTTTCGGGCGTTCTTTGAAATCACTGTCATTACCCTCATAAGACGGAGTCAAGGCAGCACAGTCAGATATCGATCGCAATTTTTTCACGCAGAGCTAAAGCCCCATCATTCTCAAACCTCGGTGAATGTTTCTTCGTCAAAAATCCCCACTCACTTTGCTGGAAATGAGCATTTTCTGCTTCCGATTCCACGATAGCGTCGTTTCTCCAACAGATGATGATTTTGAAAATGGACACGGAGCGTGGGTCCGAGGTCAAATTAACTCCACCCGATGGGGTACAGTCATTTCATGTACAGCACTTACCCCATCCCCACAGCGGCATCTCGGACCGCTTCATTGTTACGAGCGACCAATGGCATAGCGAGGCGACGCTACAGGACATCAACAGACAAACCAGACAGCAAAATTTAAATATTCTGCAGGGTTTTCATCGAGATATAAAAATATGTTATCAAAGGCAAAGAGACCACTCGAAAATGAATGGGATTCCTCTCCGAAACGCCGCAAGGGTCCGAGATATCCCCCACATTGGAAATTCATATCACAGTTCTGAGTTGACTCAAATGAAATGGATGTTTAAAGTGCGAATGAAGACCGGAAATGCGCTCTTATACACAACAAAGGACTGGTCATTTGTTCTCAACTCCCGGTAACTCGAACTCCCGATAACTCGAACCTTTTACTATTTCCCCTGAAGGTTCGAGTTATCGGGAGTTGACTGTAAATCGGCAAACATTTTATTCACAAAGATCAGTCCTTTGTTGTGTAAAAGAACGCATTTCCGGTCCTCATTCGCACTTTAAACATCCATTTCACTCGAGTCAACTCAGAACTGTGATATGAATTTCCAATGTGAGGGATATCTCGGATAAAAACCTCGCAGAATATTTAAATTTTGCTGTCTGGTTTGTCTGTTGATGTCCCGTAGCGTCGCCTCGCTATGCCATTGGTCGCTCGTAACAATGAAGCGGTCCGAGATGCCGCTGTAGGGATGGGGTAAGTGCTGTACATGAAATGACTGTACCCCATCGGGTGGAGTTAATTTGCCCTCGGACCCAAGCTCCGTGTCCATTTTCAAAATCATCATCTGTTGGAGAAACGACGCTATCGTGGAATCGGAAGCAGAAAATGCTCATTTCCAGCAAAGTGAGTGGGGATTTTTGACGACGAAACATTCACCGAGGTTTGAGAATGATGGGGCTTTAGCTCTGCGTGAAAAAATTGCGGCTGGGATGGATTTTCGAGGCGCAAACCGCCTCTGAGCGTACTACGTGAGCTTACGATCGATATCTGACTGTGCTGCCTTGACTCCGTCTTATGAGGGTAATGACAGTGATTTCAAAGAACGCCCGAAACGGCAAAATAAACCCCAAAACGCACAAGAATACACCAGAGGTGAGTCAGTTTTATTCATTTTATTGAGTGAAAGTTAAATTTAGCGTTTTTTTAGCGTAAAAATCGTCAGCATTTTAGTTCCCATACAAAGTCTTATAATGCGTTCAAATTTCTCAACGGCTGTCTGTAACACAATACCGCTTGCACTCAAAGGTCATTGTCTCACTAGTTATTAATTATCACACGCTCTCTAGTGACGCGAACTTGGGCTGCCTGTGGTGTTCCTAAGGCTTTTGTTGGGATTATGCTTGTAGCAGTTGCTAAAAGTGGAAAAGAAATATATTGGTTAACGAAAACGGAAGGTGTATTAAACGAATAACACTGTCTAACGCAACATGTAATAATAAGGGCTTTTTAACTGATTCTTAGAACGATTAGTGACACTTTTTTTTGTCTACCTAGCGCAACGTGGAAATAAACTAAATACTTGGCGATTTCCATGATATAAGATGTCATCGATATTTGTTTGTGTCCATAAATCGACTGAATTCAACCGATTGAAAAGCAAAGCTGCAAGTGACATAAATGCACACTGTCAGCCTTTAGAATGCTCACTGAAAGCTTCATGACCTTGATGAATGCTTCCTCGAATAGAAGTAATCATAATAGATCAGCAAAAAGTGCCAAAACTCACCTGTAAACAGCGAAACCTTGACTCTGATCAACTGTATTTATATCTTGCTGGGAGCACGTGCGATTTTCCGCTGAGCGAGCACATGTCAATTTTTCTTATAAGACAGCTGCTGATTGGCTAGAATTGGCTGTACCATAAAACAGGATTTCTGATTGGCTGTTTCTTAATGCAAACGATGGGCCGAACCGTCGAACCAAATTTCTTGATGGCTTCAAAAATATGAAGGCTGCCTATGACGGCAGCAATAAAACTTTTTTAAAGAAGATTTCGATGAAGCTCTTAAACAGTGGTTCAGAGAGGAAGCCATTACAGTGGATGGTCATGATTGTAATCCAAAAGTCACGCACAACAAGCATCCTTGCAAAGTGTTCTTTGGACCCTCTTTGAATTTGCAGTGAAAGCATTCAAACCTTTCAATGGTACCATCGAGTATAAAAATCCAGTTTTTGAGGCAGTGGAACCACAAATATGGTCAGTGGTTCAAGTCCAAGGGTGCAAGAACGAATACCAAAAAATTAATGCACAAGTCATCTCCAAGAGTGCTAGCCTCCCAGGCAGTAGTTTTTAGGGGACTTGTATTTACCCCCTCCCCTAAAACGACTGTGTGGGAGGCTACAAGAGTGCCCATCCATCTCAGAATACCCCATGGCTAGGACAAATAAGCTGGTCAAATGCCCCATGCTGCAGTTAACAAAGAAACGAATTTCTTTATTTCTGTGCTTACCTAATGAAAGCTTATTTACTAAGTCTCAGATAAGTCCCATAATTTACTCATATCAGTACTGTGGCAGTGACCATTTGTTCTGTGGTTACACTATCTCATTATGTCCTCCTCACACTAGGTAATCAAGAATTTAGTGTCTATCCTGATTGAAACAAAGCAATGTTCAGCGTTGTGAGGTGAAAATCGTGAGGCCAGTAAATGCCGAGGGGTAGGCTGATGCCTGGCCCCTGCCACCCCAGGGCAGACAGTGTTGAAATATGCCCCACTAATGCCTGGGGATGGGTATTCCTGGAATTGGTGGATTAGAAACACCCCCAAAATATGCAAAGGCCAGTGCTATAATACCCCCATAAATAAACAACTTAGGCCTACCAGAATCTCACTAGCCAAAAATACACCAGGAAATGTCTTAAACGCAAATCCTGGGGGGTCAAGTATTGTACTCTGGAATGAACTGGCATCCCATCAAGGAATAGGGGGGACCTTAAGATCAGATCTGATCTTAAGGTCCCCCCTATTCCTTGATGGGATGCCAGTGGGAGAACAAGATTGAGTTTGAGTTTGACTTTCAAATTATTTCAAATCAGTCGCATCCCCAAAACTCTCATTCCAATTTCTGTTGTTTACTGGCAGATAAGGCCTAGAAACAAGATTGGTGTGACAAGCGGTTATCTAAATCACTCGAACTAGATTTGAAAGTCGTACTCGCACACAACCTCATACTCGTAGTCAAATCTGTAGGTCCCTAGTAGCTCATGTGATTAATCATAGCTATAGTTACATGTGGCTGACATAATTTTTGTCCACCATAACTAATTTTAGGGTTGTTGGTACTTTTGCCCGTGGACCAAAGTGGATGGTCATTGAATATGGCAAGTTGGATGCACGTTACTGGCCAAAAAAGGATCCACTTGTGATGTCCATTTCCTTTCTGGAGCTGGGTGTCATGGGGCCCCTTTGTATTCTCTGGTAAGCCTTAATATTCTTAGTGCATGAATCTTTTCTTTGACTATCAAATGGGCACTTTGTCATTTTTTTGTAGTAAATCCAGCAATCTGCATAAAGTATGGTAGTGTAGCAAAAGGATGGGGGAGGGGAGGGTAACTGAGAATCTAAAAGTAATATTATTTTCTTCTCTCTCTCTCCCCCCCCCCCCCCCCACCCAGGCCTAATAAGGGGTCCTCCTCTTAGATCCACCATTCCAATACTCTCAATGAAGCATTCTACCTGTACACTCGATTGAAAAAATGTTGTTCCTTGCTAAGTGTGGATCACAGATGATACGACCTGGTGGAATTATGGGGTGATGCAATTAGCATTGGCTCTTTTCATATTTTTTTCTCTTTCTCTGCGAGAAATGTGTAAATTTAATAAGCCCTAAAACCCACTTGCTTTTATATTTTCAAACAGAAGTGTAAATGAGCTTATAGGTTAAACACTTGCCAGAATGCTGCTGGGTCTTGTCATTCATGGCTTACACTGTATACTGTTTCTGTGAGAAGGGTTTTTTTAATTGAGTGTATATGGGAATGTATGGTCCACATAAAGCTCTTTTAAGAACCTGAAATTCTGTTGGACCTGTATATCACGCAGCTCTATTGTTTCAGGGTTTGAGGGTCCATTATCTCTCTTGTTTGTTCATTGTTCCTCTATCATTTTTTAGCAAATCCTGGGAGCCATTCTAAGAGCTGCATGGTGCCCCAAAACTTTAGTGTACTTGTCTACTTGTCTTTAGTGTACTTACAGAAACCCTAAAATCCTTTAAACCACAAATATCTAAACTGAACCTGGTCGACAAAATTCGATCAGGATGTTGATGCAATTGCTGCATTTCTTGATCACATTGTAGTTTTCATTGTCTTGGCTATACATTTCTCCCTTAGAAATTTGATGAATCATCGGCTGCTGTCATTTTGTACTATTTTATGATTTTTACCATTTATGTATTTTTACTTACTTGTCCCCTGGTGCCAAGGTGGCGCATAGGGCCTCCACATGGGCTTCCAGCGATTCCTGTCTTGCGCTGCAGTGCGCACCTCACTCCAGGACTGCCACCCTGCTTTGGACCTCTATTTATGTATTTTTGATGTCTATAAATATTCACATTGTGATTGTAATTGTTCTATTCAATTTGTATTTTTTTTAGTCGAGCATTTTTATCACAAGCCCCTGGCTCGGGAGATTGGGTGACCACTCCCTATGCCCCCAACTTTAAATAAATATTGTATTGTATTGTATTGTAGGAGAGGCACTTCAAAAAGTTAGTTTAAAGCACTCCCCACCCCACCTCTATTCTTGATTCCTTTTTCCCCTCAATAATATTGACCATAAGTAAATACTGCAATGTAGCCCTTGTTCTCTTGTAAGCAAACAGTTCCTACTTACAGTCATATAGTACCCAGATCCCACTGCTGATGAATACTAGAGATTCAGATGTTCATAAGAGTTTATTTTATTATTTTTCCAGGTATCGTTCCGTTGTTAAGGATCTATGGTGGCGTCATTTTATGTCCATTTTAGTATCTACCTTTCAGATTACAGGTTGTATCTTGTATTGTGGTGGGGAAGCTTATGATGGATTTAAACATGTTCCACTGGTGAGTCAGAGCATCCATAATAATAATAATAATAACAATACAATACAATACAATAATACAATACAATATTTATTTCGCCATATACACAACATTTACAGATGGGAAGAAAAAATGAAGAAAAAAATTGAAGAAAGAAAATAAATGGCGAGGAAACCTGAAAGAAACCACGAGGCTTATAACAAGTCAGGCTTCCCCACTTAACTAATCTTATATTAGAATTACAATGTGGACTTATGGTAAATTAACTTTGACCGCGCACACGTACACACACACATATTAAGTAAGTTAGTTAAGAATTACAGCCTTACAGAAGTTAATACCTAGAAAGAAGAAATTCTTTAAGCTTTCTTTTAAAAGAAGCGGAGGAGGGAGAACTAGTTATGTCAGAAGTTAGCGAATTATAAAAGTTTGGACCTTGAAAGTAAATTGAAAACTTCCTGGTGTTCGTTCTGCACAGTGGCAAGCGGAAGGACTGAGCATTCCTAGTATTATAATTATGGATTTGACTATTCAGTAAAAAAAAGTTATTGAATTTGGAAGGGAGTGTAGAGTTCTTGAATGAAAACATAAAAAAACCTAATTGAAACGAATGGATATCATGAAATTTTAAGAGTTTAAGTTCCTTAAAGATAGGGCCAGTATGGGCAATGTATGTGGAATTGCTTACTATTCTTAACGCACGTTTCTGTAAGGTTACAATTCTTTGAAGGTTTGACTTATAGGTACCAGCCCAAGCTAAATTGCAATAATATAAATATGGAAGGATCATAGAATTGTATAAAGTACGAAGGGAGTGAGTAGAGAGAAAAAACCTAGATTTATGAATAATACCTATAGATTTGGATAATTTATTTGCTGTTAAGGATATATGAGATTTCCAGGTCAAATTGTCATCTAGTAAAACACCCAAGAACATGGTCTCAGAAACACGAAGGATAGGCTGCTCATTTATGAAAAGTTGAAATTCAAAGGATTGCTTCTTTTGCCAGGGCTTGAATACCATAAAATTAGTCTTGGCTAAATTTAAGGAGAGCCGGTTTGCTGCAAACCAGGTTGACAATTTGTTTAATTCTCTATTTAATGTGTTAGTTAGGTAAACAGGATCATTATGGGAGATAAATAGGTTTGTATCATCAGCAAACAAGATTGCATCAAGCAGGGAAGCATTGTTCAGATCATTAACATACAGGATAAAAAATAAGGGACCAAGAATAGAACCTTGAGGCACCCCACAGGAAATCCCCTGTAATAATAATAATAATAAAGATCTTTATTAATAACAAATATCATTAGTCAGGAAGCAACCTCACCCTCAGGTGGTTTTCAGGCTGGTCCTGAGTAAAAATTATAAAATAAACAGTAAGTAAAAACTTATTAAATATAAAAAAGTTAAAAAGAGACAATCACAGTAAAATCGTAAGATAGAGTTAACGGTGTAACAAAATTAGATAAAATAGTTCACAAGAGCTTCTTGATAAGTCAGTCTCTGTTGTCCCCACTGGCACCGAGATTTGGGCATTCTAACATTGTCCTTGTGCCTAGTGTTAGAAGGGTGGATTTCCCTTAAGTGCGTAAAATCCATAATCAGGACTCTCAATAAATTTTAATGTGGGTGGCGCTAATCTACTGTATACTCACTTAATCATCAGGGTGTAATGCTAGAGTTTCAAAACACCTTATAATTAATTAACAACTGGGGGGAAATCTTTGAAAATCACAAACTCAGTTTGCTGTTTCCAACATTTTCAACAAGATAAATTTGAAGATAATAGAACCAGTGGAAATCCTCCATTTTGGTGACATTAATAATAAGTTGTTGTTTGAGAATGATGTATTATATTTATTCAGTGAGTGACACAGGCATACTTGGAAAAAAGGAAATCAAAATGCTCTTATCAGGTGTAGGAGTCGAACCTAAGACCTTCCAATATTACTAGTAAGTTGGATGCTTCACCACTGAGCTTCAGGAAACTCGAGAGAGATGAGTCGGCCATTAAGGCAATTTAATCAGCAAATCAGTCAGTTGGAACAAGTCAAAAAGACATCACCAATGAAAAACTGAGGTTTTTTGCATAAACCAGCAGAAAAAATATAGGGTATTAGTGCTTTTCTATAATAAATTAAAGACCACCTGTAAAAATTCAGCTATTAATTTGAGCAAGGAAAAAAAATAGTCACTTGAGACATTTTTCCGGTCTGCTCTTCAATTAAAGGCAACTTGCTGCAAAGTAAGCACCCATTTCTTTTGGAAAAAGTCTTTCTTCAGTTAATTTCCGTTTAATTTTTTAACTCTTCAGAGCTTTTTACCCAATTGCAACATGTAGGACCTGCAGTATGTACTCCACCGCCTTCCCTATCCCCCTCAACCTTGCATTCACAATCCTTCCTGTTTGATATGAACAGGGGAAAGTTAATAGCTCATTACTCGGGCCGTAAGGCGAACCGAGTTAAGGTTTCGGTAGCATTATCAAATTCTTTTTTCTCTTTGGGGTCGCGATGGGCCGAGAGATAAGACTTCGGGCCACGAGTTATTGTTCTAGGTCTTGTTTTTTGTACTCGAGTGGCACGAGTAAAGTTTTCGGTGGCGTTATCAAATTCTTCGCGTTCTTTGTACTCGGGCCTTGAGGCGCCGAGTTAAGTAATCGGGGAAGGGGAGGGGAGGGTCCCGAACTCCCTCGTTTTTTTCGCTTCCTAAGCTCCCCATCCCTTTCCCCGATGTATTCTGCGAGTCACTATTCTTTTGAATCAAAACATTTGGCGTCGGTTGTGAAGCGTTCGTGAACGTTTCCCTTAGCGCAGAGAGGGTTCTGGAGTCGTTAGAACAAAAAGGTGAAGGCAAATGATAGCATATCGAGTGGCAAAGAAAGCTAAAATGTAAGGATTAAAGCCCGTGGATATAGCATAAGAGAAGAGGAGGTAGCTTGAACATGGTGCATTCTGTTTCGTCTGATAAACGAGGGTGACAGTTGTGCAAGAAATCCTGAACCTTTGGAAGGTTTGTCGCGCAAGCAGCACGTGCGTGAATTTAACTCTGCATGATGTAGATGGTGGGTATCGAAAACGCGAATGCGAAATCGAAACAGAAAAGTGTAGTGACGTTTTGCAGCTTTCTTCGGGACCCTCGCAAGACGCTGCAGAATGGTCAGAAAATTCAAAGAATTCCAAAGATTTGAATGCAGACCTCACCGCAAGCCACGCGAATGTTTTACAGAAAAAGAATGGTCATGTCGAATCAACGATCGATCACAAGTGCACGCTGAGGAAGATGGGAAAGGAGAGACAGTTTTTGGCTAGCTTTTATTTGGGTGACCACATGCAATAAGACTTAATTTTCCAATTTGACTTAATAGAGATGTTATCGGTGACGCGATCACTATCGTGTCACACTCAGTCCTGCGATGACAATTCTCGTCTTCGATTCCTCTGCCCGAAAAATCCTGACCCTTCATGGGTTATCGCGCAGAGCATTTTTATTACGAAACGCGAAACAAGGCACGTGCAGAAAAATTGGCGGGCCAAGGAATACATCCCGCACGACAAAATCATGCGAACGTACTTGCAATTTTGTCATCAGTTTTTTAATTTGGTCAAGAAGGAAACCGTTTTCTCAACAAACTTCTTTAATTTGTGCCCTAGCCTGCTCATAGAGCTTTGTTTGGCTAAATCATGTTTCATATCGTTGATACATCTGAGTAAAAGAATTTGAGCTTACATGGATAAGTTGATATCAGAGTGTTTATGTCAGTGTATACTAAATAGGAGAATTAGAAATTGTCAATTGTACAGAAATTTTTATCCATCGTTGACAAATGCTTCCCCAAGAACCACCCAATAAACAAGATCTTCAACAGACAGACAGACACTAAAACTCAGCTACTCAATCATGCATGCCAAACATGAAAACCATAATCGCATCACATAAAAAAACAGATACTCTCAAATGTAGCAACAACCCCAAACCAAAATCATGAACCGAGCTGCAACTGCAGGAAGAAAGCAGAATGCCCACTTGATGGTAAATGCCTCCAAGCGAACGACTGTAACAACAACTGAATCGTACGTGGGACTGGCACAACACATTCTTCCGAAACGCCAACAGACGCAATGCAACGGAACTATCTGAACAATATATGGACCCTGACGGACGCAAACAAAACATTTCTGATTAAATGGAAAGTACTCAGAAAGTTCAAACCCGATAATAACATTAACAAGAAATGTAACCTATGTCTTCATGAAAAGTTTATTTCTGTAGAAAAGATCTTAGTAGCCTGAACAAACGCAATGAATTACCAAGTCCAAACCCCCCACAGAAATAGATAAGTACTCAAAACCTCTCAAAAAACGTAAAGTAACCGTTTATATCATGGCACGTGAATTTTTTCACGCCACGAGCATTAGTAATTTATCGCCCAGCAAACGCTTGTTTTAAATCACCAGTTCGAATGATTTCATAAATCCATGCCCTCATATAAATAGATACGTACCCAAAACCTCTTGTTTAACGTAACGTAACCGTTTGTATTGTGGCACGTGAACTCTCTCACGGCACGTGGAATTGTATTTTAAATCACCAGTTTTTGATTTCTTTATATACTTTACAGTCATTCATTGAAGTTGCGTGATGAGTGTGGTCACCTCCTGATCATACGAAACAGAGCTGTAGCAATAAAACGATGAATCACTTCTGGAGCCTGAACTATTTTTTTCCTGGGTGTATATCTCCGTCTATTTCTATCGATTTTGGGGAGTCAGCGATGCTCGAAGTTATCACTGCTAAAAGATTGTAGGCTTACGCACCACGCAGTCAAATATGGCCCACGTATAAGCTGGAAACAGCTTCTTTCTTGTTCATATTATTTTGTTAACACATTAAAACGTACATATAAGAAAGGTTTTTATGTCCATGTGTTAGTCATGTAAGATTTATATTTTTCTCTTTTCAGGACTGGCCACCAAAATTTGACACTTTTGAAAAGATTTTCTACTTCTGGACTATCTACGTCTGCGCCAATGCAATCTGGATTGTTGTTCCGACAACCATCATGTTACAGACACTCTCAGAGATGAACAGTGTGTATAATCCACAAACTAGTTCGAAGAAAAAACGTAATTAACAGCAATATGTCAAACCTTAAACTGACAAAACAGGTACTGCTGTCTTAGGTGTTTTCTGACCTGCATTTTCTCAAAATAAGAGTGTGTTGATTACTTGATATCCATTTTCCAATTTTTATTCAATTTCCATTTTTGCATTGATTAAAAAATACTGCTAGCACTTGAATTCCTGCTAACCCGCGCGAACTCCCAAGGGAAATAAAAACTAGTCCGACTTATGGCGTTTGTGTTAAAATCAAGTATCGTGCTGATTAATAGTTAAATAAGGGTTTTGTGCAAGAGTGGTGTAAACTGACTTATTTTGCCCAAAAATCAAAATTGCTTCGAATAAGCTCAACTAGGCACAAAGACCGATTGTCAGGTAAGAAACTGGCTTGTGTGTTTAATTTTTGAGCAAAATTAAGCTAAATAAACAAGAAAATATAGCTTATGAATTACTTTTCTAGAAAATGCAAGCGACCTACATAAAGAAGAAACTGCTCAACTGATTTCTTTGGGCAACCATAAAAGCCGGATTGGCAGAATGGCGAAAAATCATCCCTTATCCTAAAAGACGGCATGGCTTAGGGTTAATTTAGGATGATTTTCCGCCGTTCCCTCTTTTAGGATTTAGGGTGATTTTCTGCCATTCCCTGTTTTAGGGTCGCCAGCTTTCTTTTGAATACAAGACTGAACCAAGTCAAGAACCAAGGAAGGCATTGGAAGTTGTGATCAAAATAAATCAGTCCATTAACAGGCTTTTAATCATAGGGCTTACTTGGAGGAATTTAAAGAAGAAAAAAAAAGTCGCAGATGCCTCTCTTGCACAATTTAACCCATCAACTGAAAATATCATGGTTTTATCATTTTTTCACAATCGAGTCACTTCAAAGTGCAATAGGTTTATTTTCTATTTGTTAGAGCCTTTTGATAAGAATGTTTAGTTTGGGAATTTTAGCCAGCATTTTGTTCTTAAAAGAACACATTATGGATGTTTCCGTATATTAACAATCATGCCAACACTAATTAAAAATTAGAGATTTCAACACGTAATTCGGCTATGTTCTGGCATTTTGGGGTTTACCAATGAACCAACATTTTTAAAATAGAGTTTGAGTTATCAGGGTAAATTTGAGCCAAGGAAAAGTAAAAGTAGTTCAATTTAGTTGGGAGTTCAAGTTAGCTGATCTGTCGTCTCTAATCTTTCAATGGAAGTTATGTTATACTACGAATTTTCAGTCTTGCATGAATTCTATAGCTGTTGTATTCTTTTAATTAATGACTAAGTAAACACATTTAAATTATAGATCGCAGATCCCATTTCTGATTTTAGAGAAGTAGGATAGCTGTTGAGTAATCATTATTTAATCATTGTTGTTTTATTTACATTGGAAATTAAAAACACCAATGTTTGCGTTTCATACTTATTCAAACAATAAAGAGCGGTGAACTTTGCAACTCACTAAAACCCCTTTACAAACAGTATCAAAATAATCTGTTGTGCTTACATTAAAAAATTCACTAAGAAGGCTGTTTTCTTTTTTGAGTGTTCTGCAGTCAACATTAACTGTTCGGAACCACATTGTGATGTGATGCCCACAACAGCAACATCTTTATTCACTACAGTGGAACCTCGATTTTACAATTTGGCCAGGGCACAGCAAAATCATATTGTTGAATCAGGATATCGTAGTAAACGAACTCCAGATTTATAAATAACTGTTGCCGGGACACAGAATGTTGATTGTTAAATTGGGAATATCGTTAGATCGACAATTGTAAAATTGAGGTTCCACTGTAAAACAATTCCCTACTTCAGAAACTACGGGGAGACCGGTATGAGTGAGGGATTATGGGATTGTTTTGGAAGGTGGATGGAAATTGCACCAATGAATAAGTGAATTTCTTCGCAGTCAGTTGTATAAGAAATATTCGTTTAGTTTAAAACGATTGAACAAAAACTATGCTACTTGATAAAATGCTGAAAAATGCACTCCCTTGCTCATAGTTTGTGGAGTGGGGAATTGGAAAAAATTTCAGGACCCACAGGTAGCTTTTGAGCTACTTCAAGCGGATGCCCCCACCCCCACGCACACACCACTTGTTACTTCAAGACAACTTGGCATTATCAAATATATGTCCACATTTGCTTCCCTTGAAGTCGCAGGAAAATTATGACCATTGTTCTGCACAGCTGCCATCTAGGATCCCCCATTTTGGATTTCATAATAATTATTGAAAACCACTCTTTGCATAATCAGAACATGAGATTGCACATGTGGAAATCCTGGCAACTTTTACAGAATGATCAGACAATCTAAATATTCTAGAAACCTTAGGTTGTGAGTTGTGATGTTATATATAAAACATAAGGAAGAGTGTTTCATCTGAGAAGTGGGTTAAAAACGAGGTGCAGCCAAGTTTTTTTTTAACCAACTCTAAGGACGCCCGTGTTTGGAGATCAGATAGAACCCTCTCTTTGAGACTTTGATATACCTTCTCAAACCATTAATAATAATATTAACACCAAATTTTATGATAATTGAGATCACATTTGATTTCCATACCTCATTCACAGGAGTGATTTCCTTTGTTTTGTCCGATCATATATTATTTTAAGGCTTTTAGAACTATCCACAACACAAGGGGAAGTAGGAAGAACTTAATGCTTCCCAAAGTGAGAACTGTGACTGCAAGGAAGTCTTTTTATTTTAATGGATCAAAACTTTTTAATGACATTCCAAATGAAATGAAGGATCTTAACTTAAAACTCGTATTTTAGAATTCTATAGATCCCAAGCATTTTAATTATGTTTAAAGTTAGTGGCTGTATTTAGGCTTTTTAGGCTCTTTTCTTTTGGCAGGGCCCTTATTGATATCAACGTAATTTTTTAAGCTGAAGAGGTCACTTGTTAAAAAACATTTATTATTTATTGTCCGTTGGGAAATTTTTCTGCAGATTTTTTAATCTCTCCATCTCTGCAACTGACCATAAGTAATGATGCATTTCTATGTCTGCAATGTCCATCTCATCCAGATCTTCCCTTTCCCCCTCGGGATCAAGTTGTTTTGAACTCTGAAGATCACAAATCCTTGACTCAAAATAGCCATCCATCAACTCTTCTTCAGAGTACCCACACGTCAAGAGATGTTCTATCAACACGTCATTATGATCTAAATCGTTTTTGTTGTGTGTTGTTAAAGTGCCACTGTTCGCGGTGTCTGAGGAGATGTTGCCATCGTCTGTCGATGGAAGTATAAACATTTCTTGGGATGGGCCAGACTGTGATGCAACTGCATCACCACTGCCCACACTATTTCCATGGTAACTTGCCTGGTGCTTCCAATTCTGACACCTTGACAGTGAGTCTGGGAGGGTAGGGGTGTTTTGATCACTGTTTGCACTGGATCCAGACACCACCTGCTCCTTGTCCAAGATGCGAGATTTGGCCATCTGTATCTTTGCTTTGCGATTCTTATCAGTGATTTCTTTCTTCTTCATCCACAGGGCCTTGACAACAGGCAAATCCAGCTTTCCACATTTCTTGTGAAAATTCACTATGTCAGCAACGTGCTTAACGATGTCTTTCTTTTTCACAGAATCTGGAATCCAGGGAACTTCTTTTGCCAGCTCTAACAAGCTAGTCTTCACACGAGACATGTATCCTCTCAGTTCGAGCTCAGTGACTGAATTTTTTCCCAAGACTTCTGCGATCTTTTCCTTGGAAGGTGACATTCTTTTATATTCGAGAACTAGAAGCACCAAACCCACTGCTTTGGCAGCTTGATTTCTAGATATTGACAAGCCAAATGATTTCAAAATCTGCCACAGATCTAGGGAAAGCTTCTCGCAGGACCTATCCAACACGGAGAGTTCCGAGAGAATACACAAAACCAGAGATTCGACACTAAAAGGATCCAAGCTAATATCAAGAGCTTTCAAAATGTTCTTCACACATTTGCCGATAAGGAACATGCTACACTCGGCAACTTCGGCCATACGCCTGTAAGTGAACTGAATGTTATTCTGCCTACAGACGATGAACACGCAGCTGCCGACAAGAACAGGCCTCCGATAAAAAAGGCCTTGAAATTTCCGAGACTTTCTCACCGGTAAGAGTCTATCGAACAACAACTCTCTTGTCTTGTTCAGAATCTCATTCGACAGGTTTAGTCGCTTCACCAAAGCGTACAGGCACGACTGAAGGAGCTTTTTAGTCGGTGTGGAGTCAACTTTAGGCATGCGCTGTCTCACTGTTCTCGGTAGATCGTAATAGTCACCAATAAATAAGGTGGTTCCATCTGCCCGCATTGCAGTAAATCCATCGCCCTCACTTTCAAAGCTAAAAACATTGCTTTCCACCACAGCTCCGCACTTGTGGCAAACAAGCTCTCCTCCGGGTTCGGAATCAACGGCGTTTTCATGGCAATTCGGGCATTCAGAAGGCATATTATCGTTTTGAGAAAGAGGTAAAAAAGCCTACAAAGTACAAGCCTTGCAAAGATTGCAAAACGTCTTGAAAACGACAACTTTCGCTGTACCAAAATGTTCCAGGCGTTCACAGACGCTAGTGCCAGTCTCTTCATCCCTTACTCTTTTCCAGGCCTTACTCGTTCAGTCACAGGCACCCCAAGAAAGATTAACATTTGATCCCTTGCAAGGCTCTTCCTGAACAATCTCAGCTTCCGTTGAATCAAGAGCCCATTGCCTGCGTTGACAGTAGCCGAATCGTTCCTTATGTAAACTTGTTTGCTGAACCAGAGGAAAATTAGTTTCAGACTATAACAAGACGCCTATGGGCGTTTACGCGGGATCATGAGATGGTGTATGTTTAGCACTAAGTGCAGACCCCAGTCGCGGAGCCGTCGCGGTTGATCTAATTGAATAGTTTGAGTCACAAAGAAAGCGTGATGTTGTTTCGCTAAACTTCCGTTACGCTTCTCGACGACTCATATCGAAAAGTGATTATGATTCAATGGTCTTTGCGAGCATTTGCGAGCATGCGAGCAGTGTGTTTATTTTTGCGAGCATGAGCAGTTGTCAAATTTTTCTTGCGAGCAGCGAGCAGTACAGTTTAGAAAAATACAAATGGGGAGCAGCGAGTACTTCGAGTACTTTGTAAATTTTCCGCTAGCCGATATCAGGGCACGTTGTTTTACGCCAAGTAATAGCTAATAATCTGGCTGACACCTCCAAAACAGAACAATGGTTATAGGCTGAACTGTTGAAGAAAGACTGAAGCCAGAGTTAGAGATGTTTAAACCTTTTTTTTTTAACCCTATCATAACTGATTTATCGTTTATATATGTATAAAAATAACTACAAAGGAGGTTTAAGGAAATTTCGGAGCAATCGAGCACATGTTAACGAGAATGCGAGCAGTTGCAAAAATTTTGCGAGGACGAGCAAGCGAGCACCCGTGTAGTTTTTGCCAGCAATTCGAGCAAAGGCCAAATTTTGCGAACACTTTTAAATTAAATGGGACCATTCGATACCCCTACAAGACACAGAGAGCCGTGGACCTGGCATGTGAAAAAGGCGCATCCAACTGGCTTACAGTTATTCCTCTCAAAAACATGGATTTTGATCTCAACAAGATGCCCGGCTAGTGGCATTAACACGGAATGGTTAAATTATGTAGCCCCAATTATTAACCATTGTATGTTTCGCAGATATTTAAAAACTATCCTCCCTTGGCAATTGAAATAATTTTCTGAATGGTTTTATTCAGATATATTCGTGATACATGTACTTATCGTTGTGTTACTAGGAATCATACCAGAAATAACTCTGCAATAACGTCATGACCCCGCTGAACTGGTCTGGCCTCCTCTAGCTCTAATCCTTTGCGTTGATTATTCGATCTGTTTTTGAAAACGGAGTTTCTTCGCTGTGAACTCTCCCAATTTCCATCGTTTCAACTGTCGAGTACTACCTAGAAATTATTATTTCGATTTACCCCTTGAAAAAGGTTTGCTTTCTCTGAAAACGGCAGATCAGAGTCTTAAATTCATACATGTGGCCGCCATTGCCGCCATTGAACAAAAACAACTTTTCGAAATGATGACTTGCTTTGACGTCACACAGGTAGAGATAAGTGGGTCCCCTCCCTCGTGATATACGGGCCGATAATAGATTTTGATTGGGCTGTTTTTGTTCAAGACAATCAAAACAATAAATCCCTTTTGGGAGAGGGTAGAATTTAATCAAGGTTTAATAAATAAATCAAATAATGATTTGACGTCGCACAGGAAGGGATGAGTGGGTCCCCTCTCTCGTGATGTGTGCCCGAATAATAGATTTTGATTGGCCTGCGTTGGTTTTTTTTATTTATTTTTATTTATTTATTTATTCACCACGACATACAAACATAGAAAGTTACAATGAATAATAGACTAGGATTACAAGTACATAAGTTTAGAGTAAATAAAAATAGTAAAAGAAGTAAGAAGTGGCGAGGAGACCTCAAGAAACCCCCGGGCTTATACTGAGAGGTCTCCTCGAAGATATGTTGGGACTTTAAGACCAGTAAAGACATTGTGTTGAGATTTTTTAACATACGGTGGTGGTAAGACTATAAAAAACATAACAGAGTCGGACGTTTCGTGCAATTAACTGAGGAAATCAAGAAGCTTTCTTTTGAAGGTGGATAGACTAGGGGAAGACGTAATTGATAATGGCAAAGCATTCCATATTTTTGGCCCTCTATAGAGTATAGTAAATTGCTTGATATTAGTTCGGCAGGTGTGAGGTCGAAAATGAGCTGAGGTTCTGGTATCATAATTATGAATTTGACCACCAGTCGGAAATAAATTTAGAAAGGGCGAAGGCAGCAAACGTTGGTGATAGGAAAACATAAATTTTGCAATATAAAAGGAATTCACTTAAAAATATCTAGGATATTCAATTGTGCAGATAAAGGTGCAGAAGGTGCAAGGTGATTAGAATTTGTCATAGCTCGCACAGCTCGTTTTTGAAGAAGAAAAATGCGATTTAAGTTTGTTACATAAGTAGAAGACCAAACTGTAGTACAATAAGTTAAATAGGGATAAATTAAGGTAAAGTTGAAGACAATGAGAACAATACATCCCTACTAGGGGAGGACATATTTTAATGCATAGATTAATGTGCACGTTTGTGGCTACGACGAAGAAAAAAAAAAAGATACCCGACCCAAACCTAGACACGGCCTGCCCTGCGGGCATTCTGTGTAACAAGCGGGAATTTCGTGATGCCTTGAGGCTTCGATATGATTGGCCGATACCCAATATCCCGTCAATATGCGTTTGTGGGAGCATGTTTACAGTAGACCACGCGATGATCTGCCAGCGTGGAGGCTTAGTTATTTAGCGCCACAATGAAATAAGCGATCTACAGGCCGAGTTGCTTAACATGGTTTGCTATGATGTGCAAGTTGCACCGGCTTTAATACTCATTACAGGCGAAGAGCCTGCCAGAGGGACTAACCAAGCCCCTGACGCACGCCTTGATGTTCACTGTAGGGGTTTCTGGGAGAGACAGAGAGCTGCATTTTTCGATATAAGGGTGTGTCATCCCAATGCGGACTCGTATAGAGATCTTAGCCCCAAGCAAATTTACAGGATTCACGAAAATGAAAAGAAGCGAAAATACAACTCTCGCGTCACAGAAATAGAGCAAGGCGCATTCACCCCACTGGTGTTTACAACGACGGAAGGGATGGCTGACGAATGCCTGAGATACCACTCAAGATTAGCCGAGCTATTATCTGCAAAAAAGCAAGAGAGCTACGCCACAACAATTTCGTGGGTCAGGGCGAAAGTGTCAATTTTGCGGAGCGCGCTCCTATGCCTAAGAGGATCGAGAACCCCGAGAAGGAGGAAATTAGACGTCAAGGACAGTGATCACGGCCAAGCTGGACTTTCCTAGACTGCTATAGAAACTTTATAATGGGTTGATTGATAGGTTTCTGAATTTTTATCATTTTAGAGTATGATTGGAAACACTGTGACTGGGCATTTATTTAGAATATTCTTATTATGAGGGTATATATATTTTTATTACATCAGTGGAAATTGTTCTTTTATCTTCTGAACCAAACCGATATAAATTAGCTTTTATATATAAGATGTTGATATTTTACAATTTTATGACAGCAAACTGTAAAATCACTCACTAAAATCAAACTGTATCTAGTAGATTTTATTCTTGTAAATAATAAAATTATCATTCCATTAAAATATTAAGTAAAAAAAATAAAAAAAGAAAAAAGGAATCTAGATTATAGCCTGGTACGTAGCTTTATCACGGGTTTAGGCAGTGAATGAAAACTGACAATAAACACTAGCAAAAAGGCAAAAAGAACTTACATTTGTATATGCATTTTTCCACGTCTGTCAACAAAGTTTGGATTCCGGAATCCTTTGTTCATGCTGACTGGCTGTTAAGTACTGAATTTCTTTTCAGCTAAAGAAAAATAATTAAATCAGCAATGAAAGTTTATTGCTTAGTCCCAGTTTCAAAATAGCATGTCTGCACACCCTTTTCAGAATTATCCCTAGAAGTTGTGCGTCACTCCCGAGACAGTTTCTGATAGCGTATTTCCCTACCCACGGAAACTGAAGATTTGATAAATCTGAGTCAGATTCCATCTCTTTTGGTAAACAAATTTTCAAATTTATATACACACAGACTAACTCATTCTTTGAAAAAGAACTGAGATGGTAATGGTAATGTTTTTTATTTCGCATATATCACATAATCTCATGGCGGTTTAGAATTCTTCTGTGGAGTGAGATCGGACGTCAGCCTGAAAGACGCCACTGGCAACCAACCAACCCACGCGTGAATGTGAAAGACAGTTGAAATCAGATATAGAGATAGACCACCACCACGTCGAGGACTACGTCCCTTACTCTTTTCGAATAGTGTGTGGGCTCTTCAAGTCCCACAGATCATTAGGCTCTGTACAGCCTTTCTTTTTCAAGCGGCGACAAATGCCTTCTTCTCGTTTTCTGGGCAATCGCACAAACCAGTTTTTGAGCTAACTTATGCATATCAAAAACTGCGACACCACAGTTACTGTTCGATTTTTCGTACTCAGTACCGTTTCCAGTTTCGCCTTTTTTCTCCCTTTTTACTGGGATCTTTGCGGGGTATCAATAAAACGTTCATTTCGGCCATTTATAAAAAAACAAATTAAGTTATTAAAGCCGCCAAGAATATCAAAATGTGTTATTGTTTACAAGCTGTTACAAGACAACGACGGAAAGGACACCGTCTCAGATTGTTAAAAAAAACTTACCACTGTAGATGTTTTTGCATCATCGAACATTTTACATTTAAATCATTTTCTTTGCAAAAAACACCATTTGCACCCATTTGGTTCTGTTTGCTCGTCTTTGCCCTTAGTTTTTGAGGTAAACGTGAATCGTTAACGGTCTTTTGTTGTTGTTGCTTTTTTTTTTTTTTTGGAGCGCGAACAGCACGGCGCGCTCTTTTTCCCGCCAAAAAATCTGGTTACCAGGTCATCACGGTAAACATTTACGCATTCGCAGTATAATAATACTGGAGGATACTGGAGAGAATTGGAATTACGTCAGAAATGACCACGAGACCATGTTTGTTCACATTTATCACTCCGTAATTTCAGTTCCTCAGTAAATTGATTGCGTTAGCATCAAAGGCCAAAATATTTTACACTACTATTAGTATATACTGTCATTGGTGTACTCATTTTTCCAAGAAAACATAAAAGCGACTCTAAATCTCTCTTATGATGTTTTGGTAAGTCGGAGACTCAGGGGCAGCTAGTCGACAAGAAGGGATTTCCGTGGGCGAAAGTTTACACAACAACGGTTGTTGTTGTTGTTGTAAACTTTCGCCCGCGGAAATTTCTTCCTGTCGACTAGCTGCCCCTGAGTCTTTGAGGATGTTACAACTGATTGATGATGCCAGAAAAGCACGAGAAGCCTGGTCCCGAGCGGCTAGAGGGGGCAGAGGAGGAATGGATTTTAAAATACTAGTAGTAATTCATCGTGGAGTAAAAAGTTTTCGGAGCTGGCCTAGCAAACGACATTTTCCTTGGTTAAAAATAAACAAACAATTGAAACCACCCGGCAAATTAACAGAAAATAACTCTATCTCTCTTGCCCTCCCTTGAAGAGCGCGCTATTGATAGGTGCCTATATGAAGTTCCGTTGTGCTTATTAATTTTATTTCTTTTCTTTGTTTTCATAAAAACTTCAAAAAGCGTTGAATATCTTATTATCAATTTTTTTATTGTAACAGAGTCCGTAACGCTCTAGTACGAGTGAAGATTTGTTCGTTAAATTAATTAATTAATTAATTAATTAATTAACTACTAAAATTGTACTCAGGAATGGACATAATATAGTCGAACCTGTATTAAGCGGCACCGTATTAAGCGGTCACCCTCTATTAAGCGGTCAGTTGTCAAAGTCCCGAAAATTACTTCCCTTATTTACTGTAATCCTGACCTGTATTGAACGGTCACCCTATGCTAAGTCCCAGCGAGCTGTTTCTATTGTCTTGACCTGTTTTAAACGGTCACCTTGTAAAAGGAAACCACTTAAATATGGAAACAAATAGCGTGCTAGGCAATTGAGCTTCTAATGAGCTGCACAATCGTGGCGTTAATGTTTTACTAGTCTGTTTCAATACCATGCTCTCCTTTGTCATACCATTTTACCGCTGAACTTTCTTAACCAAGTAAGTGATGTATTCTGTGCAACCTGTATCAAGCGGTCAACCTGTATTAAGCGGTCACTTAGCCATTCCACGAGGGTGACCACTTAATACAGGTTCGACTGTATAATCTCAAAGTTATCGGACTCTGTTATCTTCGGCGTTATCTCTTTCTGCTCGGTGATCTTTCGTTACATGTTGTCAGTGCATTTAGCACCCGCTTGTTGGTCTTTCTGAAACTGACGAAGGCCGAAGATTTTCGACTGGAAAGTCTTATCTAAGTTTTGGATAAATGTTGTGTTTTAAAGTTTTTCCAAGTCAGAGTCCGACATGGTTTAATAAATCATAAGTCTCTTCTTTCGTAGGTGGAAGAGGTTGTTTGATTCGCGATTTACAGCAGCGTATTATCTAAAGCAAAGAGTAAATAAAAAACGACTATAAGAAACATGAAGAAATAATCTCTTTCTCTCTTGATCTTGGTGCTGACAACTAACTGTAACTTTATAAATATGAGTTCCGGAAAATTGGAAGTTTCAATCGCTACTAAATCTTTAATCAAGATACCCAAAATACAAGTTAATACAAGCAGTTGGCAGTGAACACACTGCAGCCGGTTAAATAATCTTTTCCTATAATCGGCGTTTTGAGTTTGACTGTCTAAGAACAAGTTAAACAGTAAACAATGAAATTATTTTACATTCACATAACATAATTTTTATTGATCCACGGAAATTCAGGTTACAGATATATAACCCAATGAGAAAAACATTCCAAAATTCTAATTGCTATCACCACATACCACAACAATCATTTACTAATAAAACGCCTGTTTTCCATGAATGCCGTGCCTTTAGTTATTGGTAGAGTAATTAAAAAAGAGTCTCTCAAATTCACCCAGAGATCCTGCTTGCCTCACATTTTGAGGGACCCAAGACTAGTCCACAGAACAGCACCGCTATAGCGAAAAACTATTACTAAGATAATTAGTTCGTGGCAATGGCATAGCTAGTTTATTCACAGAATCTCGGAAAGTGTATGGAGTGAGGAACGAGAATCAAGAGAGGCCGTTTAGGGATTTACAGACCATTAGGGCCTTTGAATGTCGCGCTGAGTTCTGAGTTCTGGCCGATTTCCTGTGTTCATCTCTTTTTATTTTACCTTGAAGCTACTCGGTGCATTGTGCGCAACTGATATACTTGTGGGGAAACGGAGGGGGAAGCAAATTGCGTCGCTTTAGAGCATGATAGAAAATTAAAACGAGCTTTCGACAGCAGCAAACTGTGCAATCCAACTGTTGACATTCGTTAGCAACTTACCTTTATATTGGATTAATCACCAAATCGGTCGAAGACTTCTCCCTTGTTAAATAGACATTGCCATGATCTATTCCTATTCTCCGGCGGGTTTCAACTGTACAACTCTTGGACTTGCACTTATGCGAGGCCTTCACTATCACTTCATGCCTCAAACCTTTTAGGTAAATCTTTCAAACTGTCCGCCAAAGTTTCAGGAAACGTCTGGAAAGCTCTTGGGAAACTTGTGCTTGGGCTAACTTTTTAGAGACCAACTTTTTTCGTTCCAAATTTAGTTCTTTCGGTACGTAAAGCAGCAAGCGAAATGTCCGTTAAGAATTTAAAAACCCGTTTGAGCTGAGGTGCGCATGGGTGAATAAATTTTTGGTATAGTTCATCTATCGCGAAAATCATAAAGAACCATTGTGTAAGTAAATATCTTTACATTGGAGCGTGTTTTAGTTCAGTATCGCTTAGCATAATCTAAAATGCTGAGATTTTTGCCACTTACGAAGCAATAAAGCTCAACAGGCCAGGTTTTTTCGCGTTTTGAATTGGATTCAGCACGAATTAAATGCCGGAAAATCGGAATTGTCCGGCGTCAAAGCGCTCTCAGGTGCTGAAAGCGTTGAGGGTGAACAAGTTCGAAAGTTATGAATAAATAAACAAATATGGACAGGTTAAAATACGTCCCTTCCACTAACGATTTTCAGACCTGACGCCTAAACGGATGTCCATATTTTTCAGCCTAAATACCAAATCAATGCCTATTTTCACCACTCTCCCATAAATCCCTTGATACGGTACCATTTCCAGACCAAAACAGGTCGAAAACCATTTTCATTGGGTATGTATGATTTATCAACAGAGTTGGCCATCGGAGTAAAGAGATTCGAGTATGTGCTGACGTTTAGAGCGTATTTAGCCCTTCGTCCTGAGCGCTAGCCCTTCGCTCTGACGAAGGGACGTCAGCACCGAACGAATCTCTTTTACGGTGACCAATTTACCTTTGGTCATCAACTCTTGATAAACCAAACATTCGTTTTTATTCCTCACCGACGCAACACAGCAGTTTCGTTAGAAACTAACCTTTTTCATATTCATTTCCACTGAGACCCTACAGGTATACCGCCCTTGGAGCATATATTTTCAGTGATATATGATTTGAATTAAAATCCTTGACGTTACGTTACTAATTACTGATAATGTTTCCAGAAAAAAAAAAATACACAGTCAGAGCCTTGATTCCAAAAATCGTTATTGTCTTCTTTCTTGAGTTGCAAATCAGTGTCAGTGAACGAAATACCAGGGCCTACAAATCACTGTCTTCCGATTGTAATTACTGTATTTCAGTATTTGGTAGACTGCTTGCGATCTCTTTCCTACCGAAGTCGAGTACAAGTCGTGATGATCAGGCAAGCCAGTGAAAAAGCAAAGCAACCTTGAAGAAGGATGAGCTTTTAGCCACTTAATCAAGGTCAAGTTTTTATCGGATTTTCAGTTTATTTTACAAATTCGCTAATGGCGGGTAAACAGACAAGAAGACATTGTGACCCTTACTAGGCCTGTCAAACCACAATTCACTGAGAGATAAGAAGAAAAACTGAGACCAAAACTGACTGAATGTAAAATTAGCAAGAGTACACTTGAAGAGGATTAACAAAGCGGCATTTAGGGCGCTTTGACCTCAAAGAAAAAACTCACGATGGTAAGAACAGTTATTGGTAAATGCAAGTGCCGGCACAGTAAACTTGCTGATCCAATTTGTTATAACGAAGTTAAAACTAATTAACTTTACACCTACCCTGCCCCATTTTCTGCAAATAAGTTTATTAATCATGTTAAGACCCAATTTACTAATTAGTAAATTTGCCGTCACCTTCTAGTTTAAAAGAGAAAAAAATTTGATCTAAAAGTTCCGACGCTCGAGGCTTTTCTAATCACGTCCTTATTATAGATCTTGTTGAAAACGAGCTTAGTGGTTGCTTGTTTGTTTGTTTGTTTTTTTTTCTCAGTATTTTTTTTCTTTTTATAACGTATCTTCCTATTCCCTGGTTAAAAAATTATTTTGAGCATATATATATCTTCCCCAAAATGGCTAATGATTTTTTTGTGGTTTTCATTAGTTATAGTAACGATATCCAAAGTTTGGTAAGGGTCCAAACAGCCACTGTAGAAAAATTCTTGTCCAAAAATCTCATCAGCTTTTGGCCCGTACTTCCGTGCTGAAAATTCTCTCGGTTATTTCTTAGTGTCATTCATATTGAAAAGCTCTTTTTTATTTCTTGAAAGCAATTAACAATATATTTTTAGTTCAAGGTTGACAAACACTGACAAGGAACCGCATTTTCGCGAAAAAATCTCCAACTTCCTCCCTATGGATTAACGCGACTCGGCGGTTGTAAACAAAATTATCAAGAATGGCCATTTCACGACATGTGATTATTTTCCCCTTTCTCGAACAACTAGTGCGGAGTCGACTGTATTTGGTGAAAATGATAAACTTTATCAGTCTTTCGTGTCTTGTTCGGGCAGATGAAAATTAACGTGATAGGAACTATTAATTCTGTGTTACTTTAATTTCCGGCGCTTGTAGGCGCTACCTCTTGGGAGATAGAAAAAAAAGCATTGTGTGGTCAGGAAAATCTCAAGAAGTTCAAAGTTGAAAAATATCGGAGCGTGAGAGTCTTTGCAGTTTTAGACAAATCTGTGTTATCCTCGAGAATTTTCTGGCGCTTCTTAGTACAGGAAGTCCGCTTAACAAGCTATATTTTCAGTGATGTCAAATAGCCACTCTATGATCCTTCCATACACCATGATACGACCCAACAGCTTTCTGGGAAGTGTCAGTTTGACTTGTAAGCTTATTCGTATTCTTCATGTTAGAAAATAAAAGCACGTGTGATTTTTAGGGCTTAAAGTTAACATGTCTCAAGAACAAAGAGAAAACTGACACGAATATTGTTTTAGGCGCACGCTAATTAGATCAACCCTTAATTCCATCAGGTCGCGCGTGGCGCGTTTACGATTCATACCTCGTTCATCTCCGGACGACGTTTCTTCAATCGAGTGTATGCTGGACAGTTCATCCATGCGTTCAGTTTCTGTCTGCTTACTTCATTAAAAAAAACAAACTAATCAAATTATTGTCTATAAATTTCCACAATTCTGATGCCACAAATTGACAAGTACAAGGAGAAAAGCTAAGCTTGTTCTGAGCAAAAAACTGCCTTAGGATAGTGTCCAACGTGCACAATCTGTTGTTAAACGGGACCGTAAGACTTAGAGCCTTAACAATGACTTTGACCGATTCGTAATTGCTTTTCTACGAAACACTTGCGTTTTAAATTCTTCGTTCTGAAGTCTGTGAAGTAAAAACGACCAAACCGCAAACTTATGGGCGGAGCCCAAGAGTAAGTGTTAGACATAACTGAGCTCAACTCATGTAAACCTTTTCTTTTTTAAGAGAAAACAAGCTCTTGACGATTGGATTTGTTGCTGAGAAACATGAAAGAACTAAATATAATCACGGCGTCTAATTAGCAAATTATATTGCGAGATTTGTCGATACATGCAGTAGACTTCTACTGTCTGTAAAGACTAGCGATATTATTTTAACGCAAGAGGTCATGATTGTGCAACGGAAACGACACGTTGTTGTTCCAGATAGCAACACTGATTTTGGATGGCTGGTTTCCAAGATACTATAGGGAGTAAGGGGCCGCAACCCTATTTTTTTAATTTTCATTTGACAAAAAATAAAACACTTTCATTTTGTGGAATTTAACCATGATAAGCCAATGCTCAGTGACTATAGCTGCTGACTACGAATCATAACCGGACAATCCTATTTGGAAAACCGGGTGTGCCAACCGGTACAGTTTGTTTTTCCAGCGGGTTAGACATCTAATCCACATTTGTTTTCGTCTCCATAGGTGTAAATTTGCAGATTGTCAGAAATGTACGGAATTCATCAACTTTGGAATAACCTTGCCCCATAAATCAAAACCTGGTGGGTTTTCCTCACCTTTTTTTTTTTAACTCGCTTCTTTAGCTTAACCGATAACTAAGCGGCTTATTAGAGATTATCTAATTTTGTTTTAATTGATAGTATTTTACAATACCTGAGATAAACAGAATGTCTCCAGGTTTATTGAACTCGGCTCACCCTTTTGGCATATCCTCCCCGGCGACACGAACGTGTTAACGCCCATGCACAAGCGACATGTTTGGAGTGCAAAATATCCAGCAACATCGACATTTGAGTCCTGTAGGACCACATCCACAATGCCTAGTTTTATTTGCAATTGTGCGACGTTTGAAACACGAGGAGATGAAAATGTTCCTTTGATAGTCCAGAACAAATGGCGATGAATCGTGAAATTATGACAAATTTTCCCGACGTGTTCCAGATTTTTGCGGCGGTGATCTCCGATCATTCTCGTCAGGAAAACATAAATTTTGGGACAGTCTGAGACGTTGTGCTATGTTAAGCTTGTTTACAAATTCAGATGGCACACTTTTCCCCAGACATTCAAGGACTTTTTTCATCTGTTGAGAATTCGAATTACATCCGGGACAGGAAACATCCCGGGGGCATCCGATATTTTACTACATTTCGAAAAACAACAAAATCATTCCACAAGAATTGAAGGGCAACTAGACTCTATTCATTTTCATCTATAAACCTACCTTTTTGAAAATCACAAAAGTTATTAGGGAACTAATGATAACAAGTTTGTTCAAAGAGGACCCACCTTGTCTGGGGTAAGGGGGTTATCGAAGACACTACCTAACTCGTGAACATTACCGACAAAATTTTATTGGTTTTAAAATTTGAGTTGATACAGAAACACTCAGCTAGCAAGAGTCAGCATTGCTAGATAAATAAGAAAAGCGAGGTTTGAATCTCACTGTCATTTTTTTTACTGCTGGATAGAGGGGTGGCTATGCAACAAAGACACCGTCTTTTGAGGTTGAGGAAGATGGGGGGGGGGGGGGGGGGGAGGCAGGCAAAGGCCACCATCTATTTTGCGGTTTGGTGGGTCCTGTTCGAGTATAGTAGTTTTGACCATGCCTTCCCTTACTCAACACATTGTAACACTGCCCAAATATGGTCATGGTTCACTCGATATTCGTCGTCCTTAAACAACAAATATCCTGTGATATACGTAATTTTGTGTCTCGGGGAGAAAAATGGCAAACTAAAGGTCGTCCCAGCTTTTCTGCAATAAAAATGTGCTTTTTTATCGATGTGTTGAATAGTTAAACAACTCGACCTACAGCCTCGTCGGCTAAGTACCCCGCGATTTCGCAGGATGATTGTTAATTAATCCAGGTTGGTAATCACAACATAACAGTCACAATATACCACAACTAAAAGCTGCATGGCAGATCTTACAGATGTGAGTTATGTTGACGAATTTGCTAAATTTTTCGGATTGACGAGGAACTAGCCTTCATCAAGGGCAGGAAGGCTAAAAACGCTAACCTTTTCCAGACCCCAAGGACGTCTAGTTTTATCTAACTGACAAATTGGGCCAATTTATTAATTGAAAGTAATCTTCGGCTGTTCGATCGCTCACGAAACACGCATTTATTGGTTGAGTTAAGTTGATCCTGGGCCGGTTGTTCGAAAGCCGATTAACGCTAATCCCCGATTAAGAATTAATTGAGGTTTTTATCTCGCTCATTAAATAATGCTTTTAAAAGCTAATTTTAATATAGTGGTAGAGAAACGTTAGAAATAGAGGAACAAAAATAGCGTTGAAGAGTCTTCATTGATTAGTAATTAAACCGAATCACGATCAAAGTTTACGTTTACCCAGGATTAACCTAACCCCGGGCGGGTTTTGAACAACTGGTTCCTGAGCTCTACGAAGATCCGATTACAAATTGCTCCTGTTTATTCAAGTGGTCCTTAAAAGGTTCATAAAAATAATTGGGATCATGATATATATCACGAAAAAAAAAAAAAAAAAAAAAACTGCAAAGGTCAAGAAAGAAAATACTTTTCGCAACAAGCTCCAGGAAAATGCATTTGGTTACCTATACAAAGTCAATTTGCAAATGACTTCTGTGCATGAAATTTGTAGGTCGTTTCGGAACAGTGGACTAAATAAAAGAAGTTGCAGTGAAAGATGCAAGGCTGATCGAACAGCTAGTATTTAAATAAGTTTGCCAATTAAATATTGCGGTCAGACAAAAGTAACTTTATCCGGGGCTAGCAATGCTAATTTAAAAATACCCGTGCATACTTTGGCGCCCAATAAAGTTTATTTTTTATAATTCAGGTACCGTTACCGCCTTTAGTAGGGGGCAACATCTCACAGGGTTGGTCGAGAGGGGAAAAGAACGAACAGCAGAACAATATCTAAACAAACAACCGTGGTCGATAAATCCTGCTGGTATACGTTGGATCAATTGTTGATCTGATCGGCTTAACAAATACAAATGATAAGAGAAGCAGAGACCGATACTACGTAGAACTACGTTTTAAAGTGTACTATATTTCGGTTGGCCAAACCAACCTTCTTCAGGTACGGTGGTCTCCTCTTCTCTTTAATATCAACAGAACAATGCTCCCAACCCTAAAAACAACGCAGCTGCTGGTTATCAGGGTCCAGTGAAAATAGAGCTTTTGAAAGGTGCAGGTTAATAATAATAATAATAATAATAATAATAATAATAATAATAATAATAATAATAATAATAATAATAATAATAATAATAATAATAATAAAGACTTTATCAACAGCATTTCCACAGAGTGGCTCTTCATCCGTTAACTAAAATTAATTGCAACTAAGACAAACTTAAGAAAAACGGTGTTAAAATGAATAACAAAATATGTGTTCCAAACGCTAAAGGCAGGTTTACTGTTGTAGGCGCAGTGGTGCAGTAATTAGGACGTATAGGTCTTTTGACTTTTGATTGGGTATATACGGCATGCCATATAGTCACCCACATACTTCATGGCAGCAAACCGCCGTTATGTTGTCTGCTTTGACAAGCAGCTTTACTCCATGTCTATTAGCCACATAAATACTGTTGGGGAAAACTCTGGCGATTGACTTCTTAGTTGCTTAATGCCAAGAAACTGTGTTGAGCTTCGACGGTCTGAACTCAGACTCAAACTATGACTTCAAACCTTAGTTCACTTTTCCATCATTATACTTTGAGTATATCAGTTGAATTTACCTTGTGGTTTAACTGAATTTAAAATCCTCGCCGAACATTTATAATAAGCAAATATCGACTACGGAAATTCTTAAAAGCAGTGATGAACTCAACTTCTTTGCTTTTGGCCTTGATTTGGCTGAAAAATAATTAGCAAACCCTATAAATAAAATTTAAGAAATTAAGTTAGCAATACTATATGTATTTACGGTCGTGAAAATAAAGCTAATTGTTGTTGTTGTTATCGTTATTGTTAGAAAAAAAATCTTTCACGCCGACGAAAAATAGTCGTCGGGATATGCATGGCTTCATAGCCAAGCTGGCCCTTTACCATATGCAGTTAAAATCTACAAGATCGCCGCAATCACAAATCGATAAGTTGTGCCGGATCTCTTGTAAGATCTGGGGCTGGTTGTTCGAAAGCCTATTAACGCTAATCCTCGATTAAAAGTTAACTGGGGTTTTCATTTCGCTCCTTAAAAATGCTTTTAAAGGCTAATTTTAAGCTAATGGTATAGGAAAGTTCAAGTCAAAACTGAGAGACAAACATCTTTTGGAAGCATCCTTACTGATTAGCAATTAAACTTCAATCAAAGTTCACGTTAACCCAGGATTAGCTTACTGGGCTTTGAACAACCCGGCCCTGGATCAGAAAATTATTTCAAATGCAAAATATAGACGACAGACTTATCCTTAGGCTAACGGCGGAAATAAAAAAAATGACTAGAACAATATAACAAAATCAGCCCAATAATTAAAAATATTTCAGTTTTTCTAGCCATTTTGTTTACTTTTTTTTGTGTTGGCAAGAGTTCAGTTTTTCCGGCACAATATGTTTCTCCTTAGTTTTCTGATTTGGAAAATGGCCAATGGCCTGACGCACTGTAAGGCACGTAGATGACCGGCAGGGTAAAAAATATAAAAGATATCTCTGAATGTCGAGTCTAAGTAGATTACGCCGCGTAAGCTTATTGAAACTTGACAACTGAAGCATCAAAATGAGTTAAACAGGACTTCGTGTACCGGCTTTGACTGGCTTCAATTCCGGTTATGTTTTTCGTCCATCAAGGCTGAAATCTGCCTTCCGATCTGATTATCAGGAGAACTTAATTCGCAAAATTACTTTCTGCCGTAAGATATTTAATATGATGTTCTGTAAGGACTGGTTTTTTTAGATGTATTACTCGTGGAAAGTGAAGGGTAAAGTTTAAGTTTTAAGTAAATTTGAGAATCTTCAAAATCACATCGCTGTTTAGTTCTTACTGGCAGCAGACTACGCTAGACTGTCAACAAGGTTAAACTCCACCTCCACCTTTCACCGTCAGGCTTTCTAAACGTCGGTTTCTAACTTACTGTCATTTAGCCTTGTTCAACTTCTTGTGACTGTAGTTAGTGCGTGCAGTAGACTGCCATTTTCTCAAACTCTGGAAAAAAGACGTTTTGCTAAAAGATCGTCAAGGAAAGGGAAATTGGAGACAGACAATACACTCTGTTTTTTTTTTTTTATAAGAACCGTTTTTATAAGAACGTTGAGGCTGAGATTAACCAAAATTTTAAGAACGTAGTAAGAATATTCCTCAGGCCGAGAGTCGATTAAGAACGTTTTTATTTTGCTAATCTGTATAAAAAATCAAGGTAATAAATGTAAATTAACCAAAATACTTAAGGGCAGGTTTCGTAAACATTAACAATGGTGACACACATCTCGGTTTGTCATAATCAGCAGTTCTTGATACCATATCTCAACAGGCAATGCTTGATATACTAAAATACATGTAGTGTACACCATGTAATTTAAGAACATCTTAAACAAGAACGTTTTCAGCCTCAAATCGCAAAAAAATATAAGAACGTTCAGCCTCAGCTCCAAAATTAGACGTTCTTATAAAAAAACAGAGTGTAGCAAATTACTGTACCAGTGAGGGAAAAGAGTTCATTTTGACCTTCTAAAAAGTACTTCAAGTAGTAAATCGGCATGGTTTGAAATCTAAGAAATTCATTGTATACTTGCATTGGTGTTCATTACCACTGAAGTGCTTCACGTACGTCTACATACCTTAGCTAATGGGATTGATCACGGCCACGAAAGTTCTGAGAGCATCGATCGAGATAAAAACTGCCCGAGATCGCAGTACTCGGTCCATTACATATCCGATCTTGTCTAAGTACCTCAAGCATTACTGGGGGCGTTTACGTCTTATGATAACCCTTATTATCTGATATAATTGTACGTATTTTTGCATACCCAATGAGATCAGTACTCTCGTGTAATTTACTGTACCACAATCGCGTACAAATTTAGAGGTAACAGCTCGTTCTTTCTGTAGCCGGCCAAATCACGAGTACCGTTGTGGGGTTCTAACGCTAGAGATCGGGGTTCCCTGGTGATGGGGTCATATTGAAATGAACTGTGTGTTTTAGGCAAACCGGTTTTTATACATTACAGACGTGACACGGGGCATGCAGACCTGTGTTATGAAAATACCGGGTATCTGTCTTCTGGAGTTCCCCTCGAATTTTGACCTTTTTAGACATTTTGTGTCATTTTACGGATGTATGTAAGGAGTGCAGTTATTAATCACTATGTCATCGAGAAGGCACTATCTGGCTTACATTAACCACTTCCTTTTAATCGGCGTTGAGCTTCTCATCCCTTTGCCTTTTACTTCAAGTTGCCATGCATGCCCTGAACACCTTATCAGTATCGAGGGTGCGAAATCCGTTTTAAGTGATATCCTCGGCTACACGAATATTATTGGATACGGGATTTTGAAAAGTCGGGCTTTCGGTTTAAAGGAACAACAGATGTGATAATAAGAGGATAAAGTTCAGTTCAGCAATTGCAGGAAACAAATTGAATCATTGATTAAGAAGGGATACGAAATCAGATCGCAAATGTGTTTACAGAAGACTTCAGAATGTTTACTTGCAAAATATAAATTCGACTTTCGCTCAGAATTTACCATTAAAAAAACAGTTCAAAGGGATTTTGTTTCCTCGGATTTTTTAGGCAAAAAAAAATATTCCCAGGTTGGTCAGATATTTCAACTATTCGTTACTTGCAATTAAGAGGTATGAAAAGGACGTTTGCTATTCCGTCTGAATGCAGCAAAAAGACCCGAACGCTCCCCTGCGTAGAAATCCACCACAAATTAGACGAGTTTCCGAAGAGGTTTAAATTGACCATCAAACTCTTTCATCTTCAGCCGCTCAGCCCCTATAATAATGTACATTCCTCTCCGGTATTTAACCTCTTGACACGGAGAAATTGATTTTCAGGGCTTCCATAGTCTTAGAAAACACGAAAATGAAACAGGGAAGTAAGGATTTATCCTCGGGAATTTCTTGAATAAATTGCCTTTACCAGCGACACAGAAACGGGCCAAAGCCATCACTTACGTTCCAAAAAAAAAAAACTTTGCTTTGGGTTGGACTCCGGACATAACCCTCGACGGAAAACAAATAGTTATTTAATATCTTTTCTTAATGACAATGTCAAGGGAACGAAGTGACGCAATTGACCTGGGCAGTCTGCGAAATGCGACATAAAATCTCATGTGCACTTCAATCGTCTGCGAAGTCGAAAGAGTGTGCCTTCGAGAACATCAACTTAAAATTCGTGCAACAATCGCTGTCTTCACATTGCCTTCGTTACAATCATGGTGTCGTGGCGAACAGTTTATGTCACTTTCTGTGCATTGCTTTTCTTAAGCGGATTCTCCTCTGTAGAAGCTAAAAGACGAAAGAAAGGGAAAAACGTATTGCAGGGAGAAACGCTCCAAGAAATGTGCCGTAATGCTGGACCCAGTGGCTCAAGAAAGAACATCTTGGAGCTGCAAGCATTTTTCGATCTGAGAAAGGTATGGACCACATATGAAAAATTTATGATACAAAACATTAACTTTATCAGCGACGTGTGCAACTGAATGTATCAGCATTTTTATATCCATGTTGTTTAATTCTATTTGTTTTGCTCTGATTTCCCGGCAGTCGTTTGCGTGTTTGAAAGTGGAAACTTGTTCAAGAATTCCAGTTTGTTTTGTTGAGGAGACCCCAGATTTGGGTCAGGAAAGTCTGCATAATTGTAACTTGTGGAATATACTCCTTCACGGACTACAGGTAATAGTTTTTTTTAAAAGAATTAAATGTTAACGTTTCCCATAAACTGTGTTACGCAAAAGATACTTGTTTTTCCCAGCGAAGAAGAGTTGCAAACGAGGGTCATCCTTGGAACGACTCAGAACAAATCGCGGCAGCTGCCATCCAAGAAGTACCTGATTTCCTCCATAAAAAAATTGGTTCCACATATTTCGTTATTTCACTGCTTCGAGTAGGAGATATTTTGTTTGTAAAACTGCATGCAGTGAGTACTGATAAATTTTTCGATTGAAGCTGAGGTGTTAAGCCGATGGTCTTGTCGAACCGAGAATCGTGATGAATCGAGAAGAGCTTTGTTGTTGACCTCCTTTCACATAAACCCCATTGCAATATCTATTAGCAGGCATTTAGACCACAAATCCTCAGGAAATTGTAAGTTCCTCTACCCCGTTTTCTCAGACAATCTTATCAGCTTAGCGAAACAGAGTCAAAGAAGCGTTTGATTTCACAGACAGATGCCAGCACAGCACAACGGAACATTCGTACGATCTGACTGCCAAACGGGGCCAATCCGTATTCCGCATCTGCTAACCAATCGAAACATTTGGAACAGCTTAGATTGTTTCTTGTGAAACGTATGGCAACTATTTTAAAACTGTGCAAATTACCGTTGTTCAAGAAATAATGGACAAAGTTCGGGAACATTTTTACTAAATTTGATATCTCTTTCGTATTTCCTTTCTGCCAGGGTACTCCCTCGTCGGTTTAATTGGAAAATGAAGGACGAGATCTTATCATTTAGTAACGAAAACGCGTCGATCACGACTGGAATTGATATCAGCAATTTTTCATCGCCGTCTAATATGGATAAATACGTCTAAGAACATCCTCATGTTCCAAGTAAGGAAAGCTCCGACCAAACACTGCACGGAACGTCTGTTATGTTGTGATCGAACAGGCAACTGAAAATACTAACTTCAACTTCGAAACTTTTGAAGCCAGGTTTTCCTCTCCAACTTTGTGACATTTTCCTGGTACATTTCGGACGTTTAAATCCAGTAATCAGGGCCTTCTTTGACTTGAAACAAAGTAGTGTTTCTAACACTGAAATTGAAATGAACGGTTTTATTCTGATTGCAACCGTTGTTTGTCGCACACTAATTTGACTCGGTACAGTTTTTTTCCCCGAATCAGACTAGACACTGCAGTTCTTAGCTAAATTACCCAACTCAAACAGTTTAAAACGAGTTCAAAGTCTTCAGTCTCCTAGAAATCAGTGGACTTGTATCTTCATTTTTTTCGTTTAATTTACACTGAAATATTTAGTGGTTATAAAGCTTTATAACAAAAACAAAAAGGCTCTTTGGCAATACTTGCGGCCTCTCGGTGTGCTTCGTTTGCTTGAACATACACTTCTTTCTGCAAATGGTTTCCTTCAAAATCTTATCGTCAGAATTACCATTTTCCAAGTCAAGGTGGAGCAGAAGTCTAAACAAAAAGATTTCTTTGGAAAAACTCTCAAGAATTTGCTTGCCCTGACACGTATGACCTTGGAAGCGACTATTTTAACATTCCGAATTCCAAATTCATTTCTGCCGACAAACAACTATAAAGGGCATCAACTATTCAAACAGGCACTACCCTAAACAGTCCAAAAAAGACGGCAAGTTTAAGCTCCCTCCTGAGAGCTTAATTAACTTGAGACTGGCGTTGACAGAAAGGTAAATGGCTAGTTGTCGTGAAGTGGGCTTGTCAATGACAAATCAATTATGTCTTCTTAAATTGCGCCTTTAAAATTTTCTGCTCACGAGACGTATGGGCGTATGCAGTACTATTAATGTCGAGAGAAGAATACGATTTGCACTTTTTCTAAGTCCATATATTGAAGCTGACTTTAACACCGTATTCTAGATATGGTTTTCACTGCTGTCGTAAATTCATGTTTGCCTTATCCATGTTTGTACTTTCTTGAAATGCAATTCCAGGTCACGTGAATCGGCGGGTGGGAAATAGCGTGATCACTGTAATCAGAGAGGTTTTACAGTCAGCAAGAAACTACTTAAAATCAACAGAAATGTGTTCACTAAAGTGATAAATACGTGTTAAGTTTTTACCCCTGTTTATCAGTTTTGTTCACGACTTTCACACAGCATGCACGCAGCATTGATTTAATAAGCGTCTCTGGTTTGGTTGAGTAAGGCTGGCCGACAGATGATTTGTTTGTTTTTCATATCAATCGTTCCATACAACTGGCAAAACGCCTACTTCGTTCAGCATCAAGTCTGATTTGCTCCACCTCTATGACCCGCTCTGGCAAAACATTCATATGACTCAAGCCGAGTGCCAAATATCAACCAGCTTCCATCATTTTCTTTGGGCACACTCAGGAATTTAATCATGTACCGGTTACATGAAAAGTTAGAAAGGCAGTAAAATTAATTAGTTAACCTCCTCAGGGACTGTACTCACAGATAGTACAGGAACCTCCTAAGAGGTTTCTAAGAGGAGCGGGTGGAGGCGTAACGTCCAACGATTGAAACCGTAACTTTCAAATAAAATGTCTTATTCTTCATTCCCTAGAAATGACCACTAAAATGCTTTACTTGTTGGCCCAAAGCGGCAAAATCTATGTGCTTTTTTAACAGCTAGCCTTGTCTGTGACCAGGTCCTCCCAGGAGAGGGGGTATTCAATATAGATTCATGGAGCAAGACTCCCCCGGACTGGATTCACGTGTATACAAACGTTTGCGAACTAGCTCACCTTTCACACACATACATGAAAAACAATAGTACTGGCTGTTTTTCCCCCAATATAAACCAAAGACAATAGATTCCCTACGTTACAGATATAGCAGAACTATTCACAATAATCTTAGCATTGTTCAGCTCTGCTAGGAATTTATGCCCGGTTTTCCTTTCTAATACTTGGATTTAATCGCGCCCTTTCGGTTCACAGTCTAGTTTTACGACCTTTTAAAATGCTAAAATTTTAATTTTTTGCCAGGATATTTCGTCGCGTTGACATTTTACGAGGTATCCTTTTCGGACTGGGCCTCCCCGTATAACGACGTCTTTAAGCGGACATTTCAGAAAATCTGTCAAAATGTTAACCTCGAATGGTAATGAAAGCCAGTCACAAACTCTTTAACTACTACTCATTAGTAGAGCTGTTTGCTGAATCACCGGAAATACTTTGAAGGCAAAATTCCTTTCGCTCGATGACTTTCATTCAATCGTTGATTGATCAAAGGGAATTTTTTTTGTGTGAAAAATATCTGAATACCAAATTAAAAGGTAATTATGAAAATTATTGGGTTCTATGACAGTTACTTTTGAGTGTGATGAATGTGATAATCTTTACCAAAAACCATGATAAAGCAGGATGAACACTATTTTGAACTGCGATCATCCTGAGTTTTGTCCCTGTTTATTAAAGTAACCGAACTTCCAAGGTTTTAACATGGCCGATCCCCACAATACTGGTAACTCTAGACGCTTGTCTACTAAAAATACCGCTGATAATTACAGTGAGGGCTGAAGAAGCCGTGCTCTGGTTTGATGCGCTTTCAGTTAATATTAAACTGTACAAAGTGTTCAAAGTCAGGTTTGGGTGAAATCCTCAAGTGTAACCATTTAAACGAGGATACCAAGAAATAAATTCCTCCGGTGGTATTTATTATGCCGGCATACAAAGTGGGCAGGCTCTAAAGTTTGAATTTGGAAATGTAATCCTCAAATGTGGCTATTCAATACTTTCCCATGGTAATGTTGAATCATTCAAATGAAAGCTACTGAGCAGTCAACTTTCCTTACATTTGTTTTATTTTTCCTTGCTTCAATCTTGGGCTCTTTTGGGAGAGAAAGGTATAAAATCGAAACTCACCCTTCTAATAGGTGGTTTCGAGAAGTTGTTTGATCTATGAATTAAATCAACCAGATAAAATTTTAAAATTCAGCTTGGAAACACTTGACACAGTATTTTCCTCATTCAACGGCTTCTTAAATTCACTAACTATCCATGACCCAATAGGTCAATACAAATTGGTCCAGCCCGAAAAAAAACTACAAAAAAAACAAAAACAAAAAAAAAACAAATGAAAACCACAAACGTTTTGGATCACATATCCAAAGCACGTGTGATGATTACTTAATCTAACTTTCATCATTTTCTTGGTGCATGGAACTTCTTATGAAACACTTGCAGTACGGTATATAAATAATTTTTAATTACTTCAATTTCAGACCAACCGGAAGATAGAACCAGTGAGGGAAAATTCTGTGGTATGTGCAATGTTTTTTTTATAAATACTTTTTATAAGAATTTTCAAGAAGGCATTCAAACCTGGTATTTACGTAAGAAAATTAAGATCAGTTCTTCTTGAAAATAACTTGAGAACAATTGATACCTATAGCAACTTTTGACTGAATTTTACAATGAATCTCAGTTTCAGTGTCGGCACACAAAGATGTTTTGTTGTTGGTTACGAAATTACTAGTAGTTACGACACAACACCTTGTTGTCTAGTTTCGAAACATAAGAACTTTTTAAGGACATTCCAGCCTAAAATCCTTTAAAAGCTGCCAACGTGCAGCTGAAAAAGACGGTCTTACAAAAAAAGGGGAGCGTAAATCATCTGTTGTTCCGCTTATTGTGGCCCAGAAGGAAGGGGGGGAGAGGGTGGGGGTGGGGGAAGTGCAATGAATCAAAATCGATCGACTGACAAAAGCTGCACTCAAGTGTTTCCGTTCGGTAACCAGACAACGAGGTTTCTTTTTTTCAATTGCTTGCTGTTTTAGTTTAAGTTTTTTTTCTTGCGTTCTCATTTCAAGCTCAATCAAGAATTGCTCTATCATTTCTTGGCTATATGAATTTGAAGGAGAAGGACTTCTTTCCTTGTCTTTTTTAGAATGTTCTAAGCGGTGTCAAGTCACATATAGATAACACCTGGGACGATGCCGTTAGCAGCCTTTGCCATGGAGCCAACGTTTATCGTTTTTTGACCGAGAATACAAACGAAGAGGAAAACGCAAGTAATAATGGGAGTAAGTGTTACATTGGAGACACACACCCTGTATCATTATCGTCACCCTTATCATTACGGCCACGCTTTCTTACGCATGCCAACCCAATTGGCCAAATGACCATCCACTACCACCAAGCGGAGATACAACTATTAATGCCACCTTAAACTTCAACCAACAAATCACCAACATCACTTATAATTATCATCATCATCAACATCATCATCATCATCATCATCATCATCATTATCATCACCGTTATCGTAACCGTCTCTATCACCATATCACCAACACCACCACAGTTCTCTTCATCATCACTACCACCATCACCACATGACCAAAACTATCGCCGTCATTTTCACTATGAACACGATGGCCACCATGACGACGACCATTTCTTGACTACATCACCATTCTGGTTAGCATCACAACTACCATCATCACATGACTGTGAGCATTACCACCACCACAACCATCATCATCATCATCATCATCATCATCATCATCATCATCATCATCATCATCAGGCTAATCACATTCTAATCACAACACTTTATTGTTTCTCCTTAGCGTCCGAAAATCCCACCACCACCACCATATTAACTCCAGATAACCAAGCCACAAATGGAAGTACAGCCACACCAGTGACGAATACACTCCCAAGGAAAAAGAGACTGCGGCGAGGGGGACCCTTCAACAGGGTTGTTAGGTTGCTGAAAAAGAGACGGATGGCCAGTAGCAATTCATCTTGTGGCGGGCTCGAAGACTGTGATCGTATTTGCGTCGGACAGAACGAAAGGCTCACGACCCTTTCCGATTGCACGATTTTTAAGATTCAATGCACGACCCGGAAGCTGTTCAAAAGTCGCAGAAGGCAAAAAGGGAAGGGTAGGAAGGGAAAAAACAATAATTAGAGAAACAGGGGAAATGTTTTCTGACGTGCACTCACTACGCACGGTAGCGCGTTTTTAGTGTTAGTGTAAGACTTGACTGAGTCATTTACAGGCTAAAGAATAGATTTTTCTAGTTTTGTAGGCGGAGTATATTTAAACTAAAAGATCCATCATGGTTATACCCATCGAAGCTTCGGGAGAATCGACTTAAAAATAAACTTATTTATGGTAAATCCTAGGCTAGAGGCGCCGGGAAAATTCCAGAAAGGTGGAGGGAATAATTGAGGAGTCGCGATAAAAATAATGAGCGCATTTATTCCTAAATCTTTTTTGTTTTTGCTCTTTCCTTTCTATGATAAACCTTGATGTATGTTAATTTAATTTTGAAAGCTATCGATCACTGGCTTCCTGTGGTCCTGCACATATTTTGCAGGAAGTGAATTTGTCAATGAAATCCTAGCCTCTTCTAGACGATCAGAATGCGGGGTGTAAAGGACGTTTAGCGCGGAAGAAAATCAAAAGGGCTACTAACACAAAATTGATTCACTTAGTTGCCCCTTTAGGAGAGCTTTGCATTCCAATGACAACATTTTTGCGCCATTTTGTATTTGCGTAGAGTAGATAATGACATATTTGACACGAAAGTATTTTAAAGGTCTGTCTGTGTTAAGAATTGCTTGTAATAAGTCAGAATCAGTTCCAAGACTGATACCCCGTCTAAAATCAATATCTTGTTCAACACAAAAATTCTCCTAAAACCATATCATTTATATCGGGTTGACGTGACGTGAGGCCAAAAAAGGGCATAACTTAAATTTCGGGGGGATCCAAGACAGTCTCCTTCCATTTTCAGTCATAATTTCTCCTTGACGACTTTCTTTCCTCCCCAAAATCTGAAGCATCCTGGAACTGAAATCTTGGACAAAAATCCATTTGAAAACAGGACACTTAAAAGAACTGAAACACTTTTCTAATGTAAGAGGCTAAACTTTTGTTTTACCAAATTAAAGTTACTATTCCTTTTCTCCTTCTCCTATTCAATGTTGATTCGGGAGGTCGTCATTGCCAGGGAAACGTTTAAGAGCCGGAAAACAACATTGGTTCGTTTGGGGAGGGAAGGATTGGGGCTGGCGGGGGATGGGGGGTTTCAAATTGTTTTTCTTGCTAGTGTACGAGTAGAATTGTTTGGAAGCGTAATTTCCTGAACAATTTTGTCCAAGATTGTGGCAAACAGAGGATCCTAAAGTGTCGCCAAGCAAATTAAACTATCAATGTGGAAGGTTATAAAATCGATTACATTTGCTTTTGTTAAAGGTTAAAACGAGTGGAACAAATTCAATCGCAGAAGCTTTAGTTTTCATATACTCAAGCAGTCGGACCAGACTTGTTGTGAGCATAAAAAAGGTTAAGATTATTCTTTAGTAAGTAGCAAAGTGTGTTTGTCACCCTTCGAATGCTTTGAGACACATTATCTGCTGGTGACAAAACGATGAACTAATTTAATAACAGACTAGCTTAATTTGCTAATATTTAGTGCAGCAAAAGCTGTTGTAAAGAGGTTTTGTAATGTACGTGTTAGAATGCCATCTAATGGTTTTCAATTGTTGGTGAAATAACCCGTCATTATAAGGTATTGTGTTATTTCATGAACACGTTACACAAGATAGTCATTGTCTAGTTGTTAAAAGTAGCTCTTAAGTAGTAATTATTGTGTAATTATTTATTAGATTTGCTATGAGTTTACAAGTTGCAGCTTGGTGTATTCACAAAACGAAAATCTGCTCGATTCGTGAAACTCTTGAAGCATGTAAACCCATGCTGGCGAAAAAAAAGTAAATTAAATTGTGTTAAATTGAGTATTAGGATTTAAAGGGGCACTGTAGCGGAGATTTTGCTGTATGTTGCCGGTCAAAACTGCCCGGGGGGGGGGGGGGGGGGGGCAATCCCATAAATTTCGGATAGGTGTGTGCCGCCCAGGTCTTTAAACCCTTGAACCTATTTAAGGATGAGACAAACGAAAATTGATACCCTATTAAAGGCCCAAACCCGAAAACGCAAGGGAAAATAAAAAACTAAGAAATTAATGTCGTGAAAGGCTTTATTTCGTTCCTGTAACAGATGACTTGTTTCTCGTGTAGCTGAGCATTTACGCACTTGAATTTTAGCTCATACAACTTAGGTACCCTATCTAAGGATCACACCGGGAACACAATGCTTACACGTGCAAAAATGATACCCTATTTAAGGATCGAGACTCTCAAACACAGGCATACCCTATCGGGCGGCACATACCTATCTAGCCCATATATGGGAGTAGCCCCCCCCCCCCCCGGGAAAAACTGCTCAAACATTTGACCAACAACCTCTTTTCTAGCTTTTCCAACGCAAAATAGAGAATCTAAAGAATAACGTTTATAATAATTTTTCTAAAATACTCAGAAGGAACTTAAAAAATTGGCCAATTTTTTTCAAGTTGCAATCCATATCCATCCTAGCCATCTTCTGCCAAAGATGAATGATACTAGCTTCTGTTTCAAAATGACGCCAAAAATAGGTGACACTGCCCTTTTAAAGGGGCACTGTCATGGCGATTTTACTGTATTTTGGTCAAAAACTGCTCATAATATTTTAGCCTGGTTTGTAACATGAAATTGCTCTTACAACACCAGAAGGAAAATATTAAGGTTTTTCTCCTGGGAAGAACGAACTATAATCGGTTTTTAGCGTCTTGCCTAAAATACACAGGATGAACTTGAGAAAGTTCGCCAACTTTTTCAAGTTGCAATCCACTACCATCCTAGCCATCGGCAACTAAGTATAATTTCTGAGCACTAGTAGGGTTGTTGTTAATAAATTACAGACCTCATCATTATTTTTAAGATTCCATTGAAACAGATGTATTTGTTGGCTTTTCATAGTAATACTAAAGTCAGGTTACACTGCCCCTTTAAGACAATGCATTAATGTAGAGATGCGGCAAGCTATATTATGTTCCGGTTATTGGAGATGTTGCGATGATACCATTAAAATAACTCTGAAAGTAGTTAATATAGGCATTAAAACTGTTGCAAAATGTTAATTGACCCAGCATAAGGAAAAATGTGAATTAATTGAATTGTATTGAGTTAAGAATAATGTATTAGTATACTGAGAAATGTGGCAAACTACGTATTTTAAATTTCTGGGCATTGTTCCGTTCAAGAGATGGTAATTAGTCAACAGATGGAAAATGTTGAAGAATGTTAACTCAACCTGAAGGAAAGTGTAAATTGAACTATATCAAATTAAGTATAAGAATTAAAGACAATGTTATTACAGTAATTTGGCAAACTGCGTTTTTTTTTTCAGGCTTTGTTTTTGCAACTGTATATTAAGTTGCGTACATATCTGCGATGATCATTCCCTGATTCGTACCACAAAACTTGATTGCTATATACGTAATCACGAAAAAAAAAAGGTAGCATATCGTAAAGCTGTCTTAAGCCCAACCTCTCTATTGAGCCGTTTTTCTCGAGAGCTCAAAATAAATAAACCCCTCCCCCAGGGGCTAACTTTTAGGTAAACATACTGCTTAGGGGGGAGCCTCGTGGGAGCATAGAACCGCCCAATGAAATTGCTCGATTTTTTTTTAACGAAACGTGAATGGCGCTGTCTTCAATGAAATACAGTCAGCCATGATTGGATAATGTTTTATCTCGGGAAGGCAGAAACCCTTTCGGCTACTGTCATGCGCACTTCTGACGTATCCGAGTTGATGCATGATATTTGCTTCGATAAACTTACCTGGAAAACCGAGGAGCGGTCACATGCAAATTTTGCTAAAAAAAACCTTTTACAGCAGTAAAATGGCCCAGTGAATCGTAGTGTTACGTTTTACTGTTTTTCTCGAGTATTCTTTCCAAGCCGCCGACAACCATGTATTCAGATCTTTCCAACATTCAAAGCTTTTAAGGAACATCTGAATTCCTAAAATGTGTCAATTTTCGAATGTAATGCATCAGCGCAGTCTGATCCAATTTTTTGTTTTTTTTTTTGCTTGAAACGGCATTGTTCCTGCATGTGAATGTCAAATGAAAGCTGTTTCGGCGGCTTTTAATATTTTGTAAAATGGATGGTCTTCGAAACGGTGATATAATTGGAGCTTCTTAAGGTGTTGTTTAGCCAAGACCGCCGCGGCGGTTGCATATGCCTTGTACTTTGAAACTATCTTTGCCTGCATTTCACGAAACACCTGTCGTCGCAAGTGTTGAAAAATACTAAAAGCAAAGGTAATTTTTTAAACGCCTGCTGTAAAGTGATGCCACATTTGCAATTCAGGAGATAAAAGTTGCCGGAAATTCGTTATATTGGAACGGAATGAATGGAAAATTAAAAGTGATAGCTATAAACAGCACAATACAACATTACTGCATTAGCAAATACTCAGTGGAGAGCTGCGACATTGATAACGAGCGTCGGGCTGAAGAAAAGCGGCTACAGCGTCAGTAATAGGTAAGTATTAGATTTAAAAACGTAAACATTAAGTTTTGCCGTTGCAAAGAAGTTTAAATCTAGTTTGGGATTGTAATTTCTTGAAGGAGAATTAGCGAACGGTGATTGTTATGTTCTGTTTGTCGTTTTATTTGTTCTACTTTCGCACAGCAAACACCTCACTTAGACGCAATCTTACTAATCCCGAATAAGTCAGTTATAGACAGGACTACGACTAAAGCGAAGTAATTCCTTTCAGTTGGCATAAGGGATGGCCTCTGATTGCCGATTAAGAAGATAATTGCGCGAAGTCTTAACCTAGATAAAATCAAAAGCTATAAAACCTTAGGTCTACTTTGCACATCGTTTGTGCCAAACACGAACATTTTCAACGCTTGGTGATTCAAATAACCGAGCTCAAATTCACAAGTCGGAGCGTTTTGCTTTATCGTTTGACTCAGTGGCATTCAAACGCACGTAAGTTTGTAGAAAATTTATTAATTTCGTTTTTCCAAACTTTTTTTTTTCTGTTCAACTGCGTTCTCATCTAAGCCTACCTTGAAAAACTGATAAACTGGAAAAGTGTAATTGTTCCATTACTTCGAAAGTCAAGTCTGAACCACCTTCATCTGGGAGATATGATTAAGCGTGAACAAATCACAACGACAACCTCAATGAACATGTCGAAAAATTACTGGTTAGAACGCCGCACCCAAATCAGCGATGTACAGGGCTCAGTTAAGACGAAAAAGACTTCTCTAAGCACTATGAAAACAGACAAAAATAGTATTCTTTTTCACTTCACTTCTTCTCTTCTGATGAGTGAGAAACCATATCACTTTCCAGCTGGCGTTTTGAAGGCTAGAAAAAAAAAATACTCGCTTCGCGAAGGTTGCAGGTTGCAACGTAGTATCTTGAAATCATAAACCGAGGTCTTGGAATTGTGAAGTATCCGATCAAAAAACCGATTTTGCAATAAGGGCTTTTCACTTGGTATTAAGAGATTAGTCTCTCCTTAATCTATAAACATTATCCCTGTCAATTTCTATAGTTTGTAATTTAACTGGGATCGGTACAATTGCCTTCACTTTTGATATTTTCAGTATGTAAAGTACAGTTGTATAAGTGAAAAACTTGTAGTTTGGTAACGATTTGAAAATTTGAGTAAGATCTCAAAATAGACTTGATAACCCATCATTACAGTATGTTATGAATCTCAATGTACCACTTCCTAATTCTTTAATTTTATTTCATTTCGAATAATCTTATTTAATCTCGATTTGGTCGCTCAAATATCCACAATTTTAAAACCGATAAGTATTATTAGTACCATAAAACTGTGAATGGACACTCAAATAAAAACATCATACTGATATGTTGGAGTAATATCAGTATAGTTATAACTTGGGCAAAAAATTCTCAACGTAAAAAAGCTTTTAATCAAGTGTAAACTGTGGCTGTGAGGTAAACAGGTGGGTCTCCTTTCACCCAAAATAAATAACAACAAAAGAGTACAATACGAAAAACACCTCTTTTCAAGCGACATTCAAAATATGCTAAGAGCTTTCCGTTCTAAGGAAGTAATTGATTGTTACTTTTCGGATGTGTTTGTGAGTTGAAATATAAGATGACGGCTGTTTCAAACTGAACAAAGAGGCTACCATCAGAAACGCTAGAGACAAGGAACTATATATCTCCATTTTGAAAACAGAGAACTCCCTAGGGATCGTAAAATTAAAGGAAGTTTAAGGGACCTCGTGCAGCCAAAATTTTTATTACAGGATGAATAAAACACCTTAAAACATTCCCCAATTAATGGAAGGGAAATGTTTCGTGTAAATGATTTCTTTAAAACGTTTCTCGTGCTGTTGCTCAGTGGTTTTAAGCGATTTGAAAATAACTTCGAAACTATAAACAAAAGACAAGAATACTTCCAGCAAACTTATCGCTTTTTTTTTAAGCACAATGGTGCTCTAAAGGATCTAAAAAGGCTTGTAGACAATTAACAAGGGTTGGCCAAATATGCGCATGCAGCTGAGTAGTTTTTGGTTCTTCATGCCCAAAATAGAGAGAAAAGACTTCGATTTACTGTTTAACTTAAACAACTAGGGGACTTAAGCAGCAAAGACGGCAACGCCAACCAAAACGTCACTTGATAATACAACTTAATTTCATTTGTGTTACTTCGTGATTATTTCAACTTGTTCAACTTTTACAGAAACGGCGAACTGCCTAGGAACCAAATTGGTAGGAGTGGCGTTCAAAGAGATTGAAAAATTCACCTTCGTGTGTTCACGTTCTTCACAAAACCTTAAATTTGGGCATTTTACGTTGTTGTATTGCAGAGGATGGCAAAGAAATGTCCCAAAATTTATTAAAACGCACGTACAGAGCCAGTGTTTTTGCTCGTGAAACCTATTGTTTTCCGGCGCTGTCGTTGCCATCGCCGTCGTCGTTGCTTAAGGTCCCTACTGTATTTAGGCGGGCAATGGAGGAGGAGCATGATTAGTGAGGGGGGAGGGGGGGGTAGGGGTGGGTATTTGAAAAAGTTAGGATGGGGTGTTCCGAAGGGGTCAAGCTGAACTCCACCACGTCCTGGACCACAACTGCTCAAATGTGCTGCCCCACCCACCACAGACTATACTAAAGTTGCTAAACCTTATACCCATCTTACGCTGAAAGTAAAGATAACGTTTTTATTTATCAAGTTTTGGTTACATTGCTGCAACTGATTTAGAAGAACAGAAAGGTCTTATGAAGAGATTCATTTTAGTTGCATGACTGCTTGTGACCGTCATGTTGATCTTGTGATTCAAGGTCTAGGTAATCCTACACAAATGTTTTTGTAGTTTAGCTGATTGATTATTTTGATATTTTAACAATAGCTCTCGAAATAGACATGCTTGGCAATTCAGTCTTGCTAACCTTGGCTTGGGCCACCGCGAAATTCCAGTTCTTAGTTTGTTGCCCTTAAACTGTCGTTCTTTCCACGTTTTTCATTGGATATATGTTATTTGAATGTGTAGGTTTATTTGGGTTTTCTTAGTTAAGTAGTAAACGGAATTCTGGACGTTCCCACGGTCAGTTAACCCAAACACGTCTACAAATTAGACTATGAGGAGTTGATAATCGAGTTGATAGTTGAGTTGCAAGTTGGGTTGCTAGTCAAGTATAGCTGGAGTTTGTTGAAGGATGCAATAGTAGAAGAGCAGTTGTAACTTACTGTGGTTTTTCAAGTCAAGTAAAGAAAACTCGAAAATGTAATTCAGAGTCTTGGCACTTCTACGCCCTAGCCAGGCAAGTGTTTAGCATAGGCATAAGAACAAGTATCTGGTACAGAGGAATAGTATCTCCCTTTTAAACAAAAAGTTCCGCTATAGAAGGGCAAGACCCTCCTTCATGACACACCCTTATGGGTGTAAAACGCAAACTTAGACGCCGTTCAATCGTGACAAATTGCTGACTCAAGTGTCCTCTGATCAAACATGCGTCAAAACTTCATAAATTCACCACGGTAGTATTAATAAGACGTCAGTTTCTAATTCGAATAACAAGATTTATTCCGCAAACTAAGTCAATTTTATCCGTAAGGGCCGTAGAAAAATATGCATGTTGTTTGTCAGTTGTTTACACTAACCCGAAGGAGAGAATGGCTAGCCAAGTCCACTTTTGTACCGGAATTTCCTGTTAAAAGATTACAGGCTCAATAGCCCAATTGCGATATATTAAAATTCAGCCTGTAACAATAACATCACTTCGAGGTTCCGGAGAATAAATTGTAGAGTTTATATGGGTTTATTCCCTGGAGCCTCGCAGTGGTGTTTATTGTTTCAGGGTTAATTTTAAAATATATTGGGCAACTGGAACTCCATCTGTCTCCTCCACAGTCTCCTCTCTTTTTTATAAAGGAGTTTGGGAATGAGCGAGAATACGAAATGGTGAAGCATGGGAACGAGCGGGAAGCGGGAGCTTATGGGAAGGAGAAAAGCGAAACGGGGGCTTATGGGCGGCTTATGTACCGCGCGCTACAGTTTCGAGCCAGCGACTGGGGACGAGGCAGGAACTCCATTGCACATACACCCGTAGACACACCCGTATGGGATGTGTGGCTGTACTTTCCGCTAATGCCGTTTACATCTAAGATCATTTCAAAAATCCTGTATCAGTCAATCAATCAGTGTAAGCAAATAAACGAGACGAGTTCAAAAATCATTTCATAGAAATTACCCTTCAATTTCTAGACTTTCGCACGCCAGTTCAATTTACTTGAGACGGGAAGCATTCACATTTAATTAGTGCAATCTGGATCACAAATTATTTTGTACAGTTTTGAGCTAAATTTTTCGTGGCCACTTATTCTACCTGCAATTAAATAGTTCAAGACAAACAGAAAAATAAGAAATTCTTACTTTCTTCTGCATTGGAAAACAGTGGGGTTCTTTTACGGAAAATTAAAATGATTCCGCTGGCAAAACATTTGACCTCAACAAAATACTAAACTTTTTAGGCTTCATATATTAATATAATATTTATTTTCGTGAATGCTTCAGATCATTTTTGACAGTGCGGTTTGATTAAATTTGCCGAGAAAGTTTTTTCAACGTACTAACCCGTAATCCGTCACATCAGTTCTACTCACTAAAAATTTACCAGCTGAACGTCATGAAAAAGAATAGTTTTGACGATTTTTGCATTTTAAAATGGTGTGGTGCTATTCATGGTGGACTAGCAAAGTTTTAAAAGGCAGAAAAATGGAAAATTATATTTCGAAATCCACGTATGAAAGTTAAAAAAGTGACTCATCTGAGTATTTTTTTCAAATTTAGATTTGTCATCAGCATCGTCATAATAAATAGTGGCATGAAAACTTGCGATTCATTCGAAGACGTCTTCTTAGAACTTGTGTTTTTGGCAAAGGAAATTGTACGTACAAGATATTCTGTTAACTTTCTTTTTGGGTAAATTTAAATTGTGTGGAAGCGTATCAACGTTTGTAAGAGCACCTCTTGATGCCCGCGCATACAGTGAAAAACAACAACAACTTGTCTTTTGGTGGTAGGATTTTACTAGTAAATGAGCATCATATCAAGATTAGTATACATATATATAGTTCTTCGCTGAAACGGCACAAAGTCGTTCTGCGCAAGCCTTGTTCATTAATTTTAAAACTAGTGGGATAAAACCTACATAAAATCATGCAAGTTCGAGGAAATAAGGTTATCATTTACGATGTCAATGCCAAAATATCTGGTAGAGTGGTTGATAATTTGTGGTGAAATAATATTTACCGTATAGTATTAATATATAGGGGCAATTTTTTTCCAGTAAAGTAAATTGGAGACTGAAATTAAAACGTCAAAAAAAGAAAAGGAAAAAATTGAAATTATTTTCCCATATCCGTCCACTCTGCCCTGTATTAGCGTCTGTTAATGGAACATGATTATCGCAGATTTCTATTTATCCACTATACTCGGACGACATGGCACTCTAATTAAAATCGTAAGCTATCTTGTCCTCCACATAAAAGATTAAGATATTTTGATTAAGCAGAAAGGCACCTTAAATTCTCTTACCTTAATGAACCAATCAAAGGTTTACGTGCAAATGTGTTTTAGTGTAAGCGAAAAGCAAGAAATTGTTCGTAGGCGTCATGTCATCGTTAGAAAATTGGTTTGGCAATTAAACCATAAAAATGGTGATTTTTAATATAAGATTTTCATAATGATTTGGCTATTCACTGGGAAAGATACTAGAATATTTTCTTGTAGTTTCGTTTTTGGAAATTAGTTTTTAAACGGTATCTTCCGAGGTTAAAATCTTTTAAATGAACTACTTTTCGAGTAGTTTGAGGGAGTAGTAAATATCCGGAAAATAATGATAAAAAACAACGTGAGAGGGCGATTCCAGGAGACGAAATTAATTTTACTTTAAATGTCGGATAGTTTGCGGCAGTAGTTTAGCTGTAATACATAATTGACCAGAGAATTATTTTATTTGGCCAAGAAAACTTGAAAATACACTTAGAGCGTTCTAGGCACAAATTAAAGCACTTAATTCACAAGTTACAAGTTACAAAATATTTCAAATTTTCCAAGCACAAAATTATCCCTTTTTAATAAAAGAGATAAATGGAAATTTTGTGAAGCTAAAAAGAACGTTTGCCGTGAAATGAAGAAAAACAAAATGTTCTTGCTAAGCTCCGCGTAACTAATTTCTTTAGGCAGAAAGAGTATTTACAACGATCGTATTTAGATAATTTGAAATCAAAATAATAGCGTTAGAAAATAGATTCTCAGATAAAAGTCCCGATTTCGTTTCCTTTATTTAGTTTAAAAGCTTCCACTGAGCCCATTAAAGAAGAAAAGCGAGGTGATAAAATCTAGGAGAGAGTGAGCAAGCAATTGCAAAAGTTGATTAATTTGCGGGAAGGATTTGTATAAATACATTTGAGCCATCGGGGATGAAACCATTTCAGTGTTCGTAGTTACTACGATTCACTTATTTGATTTTCTGGCTGGCATTTTCTCCTTGCGCTTTCTTGGGTTTCTTCAAAGGTTTGTATGTCATTCAAACAGAATATTATTTGCAAATGGTAAATAGTTTTGTCGATTTGCATTGCATACACATTTTGTGGAATATCAGTAGTTCGGAAAGACAACTCACATTCTATTGTGAAGAAACACTAGCGTTTTCTTTAGGGAAAGTTCGCCTTAAACTTTCGCAAAGCTGAAAAACTAATCCCTTTTGATTCCGAAGGGTAAATAAACCGCTAAAAATGCGGAAAAATGTCCTACTAGTATTTTCTGAAAGTCAACAGCAACCGTCTTAAATTCGGGAAATAGGATTTCATTCCCTAAAATTTGCGGCAAGTTAAATTTCAGCTAAATAGACCACAAACTTGACTTTAAAAAAGATATAAAATGATCACATAAAATGCAAGAAACAACATTTTCACTATTTTGTTTTCATGTTTTCGTTGAGCGCCACTGATCAGTACTTTTATAATAATTTACATTTTCTAGTCTTTTTTAAATTAAAGCATGACGATTCTCTTCAATTTTGAAAACATATTTCGATCGATCTTCCATCATCTTCAGCTACAATTCAAGAGAATGAATGTTTGGTTTTATCGACGCAGCTGATAACGTAATTTGTATGGCTGATTTGGCCCATAAAGAGCTTCGAGTACTGACCGGTTTCAAGCGTTAGCTCTTCGTCAGAGCGGATCGCTCCGGTGACCGAGGGCTAACTCTCGAATCTCTTTATGGTGATCAAATTACGTTATCGACTCTGTAGTTTCTTTAGAAGCTAAACACCTTACAATTCAAGGGATTGTAAACATGATAAGTTTATGGCAAATCCATGGTAACTTCATACTTATAGTTTCGAAACAGTCACACTGAATTATAGTACACATGTATTCAAAATTAAAGGGCGTCTTTCTGCTTTCAAAAGTGTTGATTTGCCTTCTATGTAAGTTTGAGTCAATACTCAAAATAATTTGAATTTTATCTGGTTTATTTGTAATATCTCGTAAACATGATTATTTCAATTTTTTTAATCCAAAGATAGAAGTGACAAATGGTTCGGCGTTTAACAACTACTCAGAAATTTCTTTATGCAATATCACTAATTCTAACTTGTGTCTTTCAAGAAACAACATTATTATTTTGGAAAAGAAGGAAATACTCTCGATAGCGCAAGTGACTTATTTTCTGAGTTATTAAGTCGTTAATGCCGTTTTTTTTTTTCAATTTATACCGTGACACAGAGTGAACCTTTTCGAGTGACATTTCTGGTTACGAACAAAACACAGACTGAAGTTTTATATACAAAAAACACGATTGCGCATAATAAAAACATCTTTAGGGAAATTTTTTGCTGCACTCCTAAATTTATTTTGATTCATAAAATTCCTGTTGAAAAAATCCTCCAAAAATTGGTCTTGAACCTGCCAGAAGCCTTGGCGTTGACTCTTGAAACTCTCCCTTGTAATGATTGTTTGGAGTTAAGTTGTATATTGGCTTTCTGTATTAAGGAAACGAAATTAAAGGTGTTGATTACTTCCAGTTGAGCCGTGAGAACGAACCCGAGACAATCGATTTTAGGTCAATCTCGTCCCCAGAGCCCGCTTTTTTTTTGGTCAGCACCAAGAACGCGGACCCCGCTGGACAAGGGCAGCGAAGGCTCTGGGGACGAGATTGTTTTAGGACAATCTCGTACCCAGAGTCTTCATGCAGGCTTTTTGGTCAGCAGGGCAACGCCGGGAAGACTCTGGGGACATCGAATTTTATTACCGCGGGATTTCTGTGGTAAAACAATGGAAACCGTTACGGGACAGCCAATCAAAAAAATTGAATTTTTTCGATGTCCCCAGAGTCTTCCCGGCGTTGCCCCGCTGACCAAAAAGCCTGAAGACTCTGGGTACGAGATTGGTTTTAGTACGGTTTCTCATCTCGCTACTGCGCATTCGTTCTGCGCATCACGGGATGCTCGGAGAAACCCGGTTTTCTAAAGGGACGGTGTCTCCAATTATTTTGCGCGGTTTATGACTATGTGGGAAAAGTAGGGCATTGTTCTGTGACTAGAATGAACCTTAATTATCTCTGAAAAAATACGTGGATACCAGTAATTTTCCTTTTGGATTTCAAAATCCCTTGACTAAGTTCTGTCTTTTTTTTTTTCCAGCATATTCTTAAGCCATGCAAAAACACAGTTCTATTATATTAGGAGGCACCGTCTTTAAGTCTTTAAAACCAGCTCAGCCAGCTGCTTTTCGATTTCAGATCAACTTAAAATAATTTGTTGTATTCTTTCCGTTAGCTTGTGAAAAAGAAAATGGCTGGAAAACTGCTGATCGTTTGTTTTTTGATGGCAATGGTTACATTGGCAACATGTAAACCTCGAGTGAATCCTTTTGCGAAGTTTTTCCGAAGAGGTAGGCCAGGAATTTTTATAAATGTTTCAGAAATTAATTCAGTTTTTGTTTTGGGTAACGTCATAATTATTAGAATGATTAAACGAATTCTGATTTTCCGGTAGGAAACATATATACGGTCAGTCTTGAACTACTACAAATGAATCGCCCTTTACGTTCAGTCTTTGGTGTAGACAAACCCAGTTTCGAAGCGGCTGGTTGTGTTAATCATTTTTGGTGCATTCAGTATGATAACACGGGACGTGGAAATCACAATAAAAACAAACAAACAAAAACAACAACAGCAACAAAAACAGCAACGACAACAGAAACAAAACAAACTAACAAAAACAAAAAACAAAAAAAAACAACAACAAAAGCTACAAGGCTTGTAGGGTCGTGTATAAATAAAGAAAAGGGAGAAGTTAATTGGTAACTGGTGAAGACTATTCAATTCGAATCTATGTACAAATCTACAGGTTTAAAGTACGTATTTACAAGACGATATCCTTCCGTACTGCCGGTTGGATGGTCTGGGAGACTCGAGACAAGCTAGGTTATTGACTATCTGACTATGTGTATCTGAGACAAACGTGCTACATACTATTCAAGGAACATTAATGACTCGGAGCCAGGTAGTTTGTTCAACGTATAACAAATAGCAATTATAACCTAGACCCAGCTCGTCATCTAGACCAATACGAATTCGAGGTCCGTACTGCAACTTACGGATCTCGTTTTTTCCCGTTGATTTATGGCCCGCGCGCTTCGCGCTTGGGCTATAAATCGACGGGAAAAAAAGCGGACCGAATAGTGAAATACCAGCTTGCCACGAAAAATGGGCGGGAGAAAATTCGACGAAGAAAACTCTTTCTCCCTACTTTTCTTCGTCGAATTTTTTCGTGCTCGTTTCCATTTTTCTCTTTTTCGAACCAAACTCGTCGAACCCTTTTTGCGCGCGCAAGCTTCATGCTTGATCGGCCACGCCAACGGGCCTAAACCAATCACGAGCCTCGTTATATTGAAAAATACATTCTATCTAGTAATTTATGCATTAAGTTCGGCGCATAAATAGTACGGCGAATGTCGTATTATGCGGCAAGCTATGCCTTACCTAATTCAAATTGATTCAGACGCGGTACAAAACTTAGCCTCGAAGCAGTCTCTCTTTTGCTCGAAAATTCGCGGGAAAGATCGCAAAAAACTGAGCAAGCACGAAATTCGAAGCGCGAGAGGGCAAATCCACGTGCCGCGAGTAGCGAGGGCGCCGAAAGCCCTTCCGGCGCGCGCGCGCGAAACTCACCTCTCGAATATCGTGCTTGCTCACCGAGTTTTTTTGCATTCTTCCCCGCGGATTCTCGAGGAGCAAAAGAGAGACTGCTGGCAGTCTATACAAAACCCTGACGTATCATTTGGTTCACCGAGCAAAAGATACACTTTCTGAACTGGACCTTACGCTCCTGTTATATCCTTTTCCGCTGCATTTTTCTCAGGAATATATTACGAAAACAACAAGCGCGCGACCGGTGCCTGCGAGGACGTCTGTTCGACTTACACTAACTGCATAGGCGGAGATGCTCGCGGGGAGTATTTTATGGTAGAGGGAAACTGTGACGTTCCTGGACTGGTGTGCTGCTACTATTATGAATACTAAATCCGAGGAGAACCTCACACCCCAGGTGAATACCTTCTTAAGTGTAACAGAGTTGTGAATAAAATTAATGGCCCTTTTAAGGGCCATTAAAAGTAACATGACTGATAGCTCCAAAGATTGCCGAAGATCACCAAAGCTTTACGACGATTTTCACAAATCATCCGTGGTCAGTTTCGAGAGTTTCTCGAGTAGCAGAACAACGGGGAAATAAAGTGTAAGCGAAGGAGTCTGAATTTCCCGAGTCCCTTCCCCTTTGCTGTGGACTAGGGGCCGTAGGGGATAGGTGTGGGTACAAGTTTGGTCAAAGAGGCCGTACTGAGTGAGTGTGGATACAAGTGTAGACTAGGGGGAGAGTGAGGGTCGTGGACCAGGGAGTGAGTGTGTGTACGAGAAGTTGAAGGTGTCCGCTAACTTTTTCCCGGTTTGTACCCTTACCTCAACCCCTTACTGATAAGTCGGATTAAATTTGAGTCCCTACGGGTAGAATTTCGAGGTCTCTCTGCTTTGGTTTTGGGTTAAAGAGACTTCATAAAAAAACATTCTCGAAATAATGATCCATAAGAGACCCATAAGAAATAAGTTAAACTTGTTTTGCCTGATCTTTCCACGTAAAAGTCACTTAATGTTTTCAATCATTTCCTTCTTTTGTAGAGACCTACCACGGAGATCCAAGTTCCGAGGCAGACGAAACGACATCTGTAGTTAAGCGTGCATTAATTTAGTATAAAAAGCCTTCATTGTTGATGGTGCTGGTCCGATCCTGACATACAATAAATTAAATAATAACAAATAACTCTCTTTGGACTTTCTTAATGGGTCTTTAAAACCTTGGGCATCTCAAAAGGACGTTCCTTGCGGCAGTTATGGTAGATGGGGAGGAGGAAGGGGGTGATGGGGTAGCGACTCAATACGTCATAACAACAACTAACTCTCTTTGAACTTTCTTGACACTTGGGATATTTCAAAGGATCATGACTAAATAAATTATAACAACAAATAACTTTCTTTGGACTTTCTCAATGGGCCGTTGACACTTGGGACATTTCAAGGACCATTTTTTCCGTGTGTGGTAGATCGGGGGCGGAGGAGGGGGGGGGGGGAGTTGGGGTTCTTACTCTCTAAGAAAGCCTCCTGTCTTCCTATGTGGACGTTCTTTGGGCTCGTCACGCCTCTCCTTCACAAGGACGAGAGATTGCGTGACGAGCCCATAGAGCACCTATGTAGGATGTGATCTCGAAGAGGTTCTCAGCTATAGAATACGTCGCCGCTCACCGACACAGAATCGGATTATTTAAGTGTTTAACGCGGAATGGGACCAGTAGGCCCCAAAGGGCTGGTTTATTCTGTAGCAAAATGGACAAACCCTCACTCGCATCAGCGTCAGATAAAGTCAACGATGATCAACTAATAGTTTTGCTAGTCTTTCGCAGTCTTTAGTAGCACGAGAACGGTAAGATACTTAACGCGAGCGCGAAAATAAAGTGCGCTGGAAATCAGGAGAGGAAGATCGGTTCCCATAATATGAGAGCCTGAGTATTTTTTCGAGTTTTTCTAACCAATGAGAGTGTGCAAAAAACACTTAGTGCTATCCACTTACGTGGTTTGTACTACCCGGGGAAACTCCCATATAAACGTGACGGGGGTGATCGTCGGAAGTTTTGAAAAGAACCCCTACTCGGAAAGAAATCCGAGACCTCCTACCTTCCGATTAGTAGTTCGGATGCTCTACCACTGAGCTACAGGAGACTCGCAATTAAAACTAACTCCTAAAATGTAACAGAATTCTGCTTTGTGAGCGTTTTTACCCCTAAGAGGTGCCAACTCTAAAACAATACTCTAAATGACACTTTACTTGGGCTATTCCTTCGAATGCCTTCGACTTGTAAATATTTTACTTCCTTTCGTATTTTTCGGCTCAACACTCTAAAAGATACCTCTGGCGGAAGTCATTGTAGATTTTAGCACCCAGAGGGGTTACCAAACCACGAATTTTAACCCTAAATGGTACGACGATAATCCCCGTCACTTTTTTGAATGGGAGTCCCCTCCCCCAGGCCTACTACCCAAGAGATCTACTTTCTATGTGGATGAGTAATAAATTATTTACCAATCAGTAAAGAAAAGAATAGTAATTTATTTAATAACACGTGGAGTGCTTGCGCAATCTCACGAGCCAGAGGTTTATGATGAAGTGCTTGACAATATAATCTGGATCGAATTTGAATTTGGAAATGTTGGTTTTGAGTAGAGGGGAAAACCGCAGTATCCGAAAAAAAAACCTCTCGGATCAAGGACGAGAACCAACAAAAACTCAACCCACATGTGACGCCGAGTCCAGGAATCAAACTCGGGCCACATTGATGGGAGGCGAGTGCTCTCACCACTGCGCCATCCCTACTCCCCTAGATAAGAAAAAACTTGTTACATCTACCTATAAATAACATTTTATGACTTACTTGACTTAGTTCCTTATCTCCTCTGGGAGAATAGGGCCGTAAATAACATTTTTTACCATACGTTTATAAAATAAACCAATGTCTCAGAGTTGTTTCTCTATAAATGAAGATCTGTCGAACAACAAGGAAACCACATGAAAGCTCACACAAAGAACCAGATTACGTACGAGAAATTTATACAACCTGTAAATGGCTCCAATAACGAAATACAACCACTGGATGTCTTCCCTGGTACGATTATTGATTTTTTGTCGCGTTGGTGAGACTCTTTATCAGTTCCTGTCTGTAGCTGTTTTTGAAATTTCCGGCAGGGTACTTTCCTGCATCCAGCATAACCTGCCATCAGGCATTTTTATGGTATGATCGCGGGCAGGAGGTTAAATCCACAACTCCACGGTTCTTCAGTTGTACGCACTGCAGGCCTATATATCCCGCCGTGCATTTCAAGAAAACGAATCTGGATTCCAGTCTCTTATCGGCCAGTAATATTTTGACACGACTTTTGACACAGTACTCACACAGTACCAGAAAGGAAATTGTTACAGGAAGAGGCTAGTGGACGAGCGAAAGCACTTAGAGACCAAATGGGGAACCCCAAAGAGCAAGATAAAACTTCACGGCAAAGTGGCCAAATGCAGATCGTGAGAGCTAATGGTTATCCGGATAACCGGCCTTTCAGCATCTATAAAGTGAGATATCAGCCAGACCCAGCAGTTCTCCGACGATGGAACCAATACTTATTTCTTGTGAGTTTGGGATTGTTAATTTAAACAACGCTCGAGTAGTAACAGCACTTTAATAACATTCAGACTCGTTATGTGTCCACTTTAGCGACCTGCACCCTCCACTACGGTTTAATTTAGTTTCTATTGAGCGTGCAAATTTGAACTCATGCTTATCATGCATTTTTCAGTGAACTCTCCATTTTCTTGGTAAAAAGGAACGACCAAGAGCACCACAGGGTAGTATTTCTCGATAGCTTTCATTCGACTGATATGATCACCGTAAACTCAAAAGTTAATTATGTACATATATTTACAAGGGCAATGTTCTGTAAATATCCTTGTACGTCACGGTAATTAATCTACCAATCGCGCGGCAGGTTTTGGTTTATAAATATTAGTTGTGTCGGAGATCTCGCGAGGAATACTTCATTTTCTCCCAGTTCGATTTTGCACAAGATACCAAAGAACAAATATCCTGGAGTTAAGGAATAAATCCTCAACTCGAGTAAAGTTGTATACATTCACTGATCTTAAAACGATTACCTTGCCAACTGACCGTATTTAAATACAACTGAGAAATATTTATTTTTTTCTTGTTCTGTTTAGCAAACAATTATTTGGAATGGTGCACGACAAATCAAAAGGAAAAGCATTGAATATCATCCCATGCTTGATTTTTCAAAGGATGCCAAAGAACAAATATCCTGGAGTTAAGGAATAAATCATAAACTCGAGTAAAGTTGTACGTTCACTGATCTTAAAACGATTACCTTGCCAACTGTTCCTATTTAAATACAACTGTGCAATATTTATGTATTTAAATGAATAAGAATATATGAAACATCATATATTTGAACTGCAGATGAAAGATCAAATAGGAGAAAGAACCTCGCAATTAGTATGCAACTTAAGCAGTTGCGAAAAGAAAGCCTGAAAATATTCAGGCTTGAATGGGAAATCTTCAAACCCATGACCTCTGCAACGTCAGTGCAGTGATCTACCAACTGAGCTATCAAGCCAACTGGGACCTGGTCAGTTCAAATATATGATGTTTCATATTTCATATTCATTTATTCATCTTTTACGGGTAATTATTACAAACTCACAAGATGACCAGCTCCCAGTTGGCTTGATAGCTCAGTTGATAGAGCACTGCACTGGTGTCACAGAGGTCATGGGTTCAAATCCCGTTCAAGCCTGATTTCTTTCAGGCTTTCTTTTTCGCAACTGCTTAAGTTGCGTACTAATTGCGAGGATCTTTCTTCTATTTGATCTTTCATCCGCAGTTCAAATATATGATGTTTCATATATTAATATTCATTTATTCATCTTTCATGGGTATATTTATGAACTCACAATATGATATATGCGTTTCAAGAAAACGACTCTGGATTCCAGTCTCTTATCGGCTAGTAATATTTCGATACGTCCAAGATACATATAGTAATTGTACAATTCAACCGGAGCTCATTTGCAGTTTCGTAATTTCGGCAGAAAGCAAATTGTTACAGAAAGCGTGGCTAGTGGATGAGCAAAAGCACTTGGAGACCAAATGGGGAAACCCAAAGATCAAGATGGAACTTCACGGCAAAACGGCCGAGCGCACGATCATGACATCGTGAGAGCTAATGGTTATCTGGTTGAGAAGCCGGATAACCGGCCTTTCAGCATAAACTGCGAGTGGGATATCAACCAGACCCAGCAGTTCTCCGACGATGGAACCAATACTTATTTCTGGTGAGCAAGGGATTGTTAATTTAAGCAACGCTCGATAGTATTACAGCACTTTAATAACGTTCAGATTCGTGATGTGTTCACTTCAGCGACCATGCTCCACTACGGTTTAATTTAATTACCGTGACGAAAAAGAATATTTACAGAACTTTGCCCTTGTATATAACTTTTGAGTTTACGGGGATCAGTCAAATGAAAGCTATCAAGAAATACTGCCATGTGGTTGGTCCCTTTTCACCAAGAAAGTGGAAAGTTCATGGAAAAATGCATGATTATCGATCATGAGCTCAAATTTGCAAGCTCAATAAACTTAAGTTAACCCTTTAACCACTAAGGCAAAACGACATTTTCTCCAGATCCAGGACTACAAACTCAATGTCCATGTATGACATACCATTTTAAAGCTACTCATGAGTATATTTCATAACTGATATAATTATAAATGAGAAAATTATGGCTTTGAGATAAATGGCCTTAAGACCAAAAAATTTAAAAGTTCAAAACATCCCATTGCTGGTGTGTATTAGGTTAATACCCCTAAACTATAGCTTATTTTTCAGTTCTCAACATGTTCGTTAATGTGAAAGATGTCTTAAGACCCACAACTGCTAGGGGAAAAAAGTTGGAAAGTTATGGGGGTGATCAACCATATCACATATGGGAGGGGGTTAAGTTTTCATCCTTTTAATGAGTAGATCTTCAGAAGACCATCTTGGTGTCAAAAATTCATAGAAGTCTGTCAAATATTGAAAGAGTTATCAATGGCATTATGAACCAATTGGCACTCTTAGGGATTAAAGGATTTTAATCTACAAATCGCACGGCAGGTTGTGTTTGAGATCTCGCGAGGAATACTTCATTTTGTCCCAGTTCGATTTTGCACAGGATGCCAAAGAAGAAATATCCTGGAGTTAAGGAATCAATCCTAAACTTGAGTAAAGTTGTACATTCACTGATCTTAAAGCGATTACCTTGCCAACTGATTGTATTTAAAAACAGCTGTGTAATATTTAATTATTTATTGTTTTGTTTCTAAAGCAAACAATTATTTGGAATGGCGCACAACAAATCAAAAGGAAAAGCATTGAAAATCATCCCATGTTCGATTTTGCACAGGATGCCAAAGAACAAATATCCTGGAGTAAAATCCTAAACTCAAGTTAAGTTTTACATTCACATCCCATGTTCAAAGGTCTCCAGACTATCTCTTACATGTAGGGAGTAGGCCCTGGGTATGGCGTACGAGCTCCGCCAAAATTCATGGTTTGAATTTTAAGTTTATCATTTAAATTTTCAACCTCAACACTTGAATTTTACAGTTGAATTCAAAATTTTACACTCTTTTAGATTTCACATCATTGGAAAACCTTTTTACTTTTGGCTTTTTGACTCAACTTTTTTTATTTGACCTTGCTCACTGTACATTTTCAATTTGAATAAAGTTGTACATTCACTGATGATAAAATGATTACCTTGCCAACTGATCATATTAATTTTAAAAACAGCTGTACAATATTTACTTGTTTCTTGTTTTGTTTAGCAAACAATTATTTGGAACTGTGCACAACAAATCAAAAGGAAAAGCATTGAAAATCATCCTATGTTCAAAGGTCTCCAGACTATCACGTACATGTAGGGAGTAGGCCTGGGGTATGGCGTACTATCCCCACCGAAATTCATGATCATGGTTTGAATTTTAAGTTCATCATTTAAATTTTCAACCTTGATACTTGAATTTTACAGCTGAATTCAAAATTTTATACTCTTATTTTGAATTTAACATCAATGGGAAACGTTTTTACACTCGTCTTTTGGCTTTTTGACTCAACTTTTGTATTTGACCTTTCTTGCTGTACAAATTCAACTCAGAAAAAGAGGTACATTCACTGATGATAAAACGATTGCCTTGCCAACTGATCCTATTTAAATACAGCTGTACAATATTTACTTGTTTCTTGTTTTGTTTAGCAAACAATTATTTGGGACAGTGCACAGCAAATCAAAAGGAAAGGCATTGAAAATGATCCCATGTTCAAAGGTCTCCAGACTATCACTTACATGTAGGGAGTAGGCCTGGGGTATGGCGTACAATCCCCGCCGAAATTCATGGTTTGAATTTTAAGTTCATCATTTAAATTTTCAACCTCAGTACTTGAATTTTACAGCTGAATTCAAAATTTTACACTCTTCTTTTAGATTTCACATAATTGGAAAACATTTTTACACTCGTCTTTTGGCTTTTTGACTCAACTTGTATTTGATCTTTCTTGCTGTACATTTTCAACTCGGATAAAGAGGTACATTCACTGATCTTAAAACGATTACCTTGCCAACTGATCATATTTAAATACAGCTGTGCAATATTTACTTGTTTCTTGTTTTGTTTAGCAAAGAATTATTTGGAACTCTGCACAACAAATCAAAAAGAAAAGCATTGAAAATCATCCTATATTCAAAGGTCTCCAGACTATCACTTACATGTACATGCTGAAATTCATGATCATGGTTTGAATTTTAAGTCCATCATTTAAATTTTCAACCTTGATACTTGAATTTTACAGCTGAATTCAAAATTTTACACTCTTATTTTGATTTCACATCATTGGGAAACATTTTTACACTCGGTTTTTTCGCTTTTTGACTCAAGTTTTGTATTTGACCTTGCTCGCTGTACATTTTCAACTCGCCTCGTCAAATTACATAGTCGAACCATGCAATTTTCAACTCGACGCTGTGAATTAAACTAAACACTGAACTAATTTTAATGCACTGCTACTGTTTATTAGTTTTGATGCCTGAACTAGTACTCTACATTTGACTGATATGTGAACTTTGCATTTGATACTCACTCGTACTCACTCGGCACATTTTGCCACTCACCGCCTAACATTTCAAGCTTGACCTTGTATATTTTCAACTCTACTTTTGAATTTTTGTGTACACTTCAGTGATCATTGGTTGAGACAATAAGCCTGTGTGGGGGTGGGAGATGGCGATCGTGGACCTCCTCCCCAGGCTCTTTCGTCCATCATGCATTGCGCAAACATGGCGGCACAGTTCGCACTTACTGTCATTCATGAAACTTTGGAGAGTTTAGATTCCTGCCAGGATGATGATTATGGTAAAATTGTGCTTCGAATGGAGTATTTTTAAAAATCATACTTTTATAAATTGTGGGGAATTATGACTCTATCGTGGCTGGTATTGGATCTGCCATAGCACGTTTATCGAGCGCACAGAAATTGAGCATTGTTACATACAGGGCACGCAGTTTATTCACTGGCCGCAAAGGTTGTCCTCCTTTTTATGTATCAGAGGATCGACTAGTCTTCCTTGTAGGCAATGGGTTTACAGTATTAACAATATTAGTGAGCTATAAACCCATTGTCTCAATGAAGACTTGTTGATCCTCTGATACATTAAAAGGAGGGTGACCTCTGTGGCCAGTGAATAAACTGCCTGCCTATGCCCTTGCCCTGTATATAGCAACGCTCGATTACAATACTGGAATTAAAAGTCTCAGTGAGATTTAAAAGCTTATCTCAACACAATTTTGCATCTTTAATTTTAAGGGTTGCAGAGATACTAGACAATAAGATGATTTAGGACTAAACCAGGTACAGCTTGGGGTTGGGCTCTCCAACCTCTAAATCTTGTTTGTCACCTTAATCTTCCTCAGGGATCACTGTAGTAGAGATGGGTAATCATAAATGCGAAGAAACATTGCACGTTCCCTGCCAGCAGTCTCCTTTTTTAAGCATTTGAAGTGGGGAAGGAAAGGAGTCTTACTCTGACTCTAAACAATGTTTAATTTAATTACCATTCATGTTTGTCGATAAAATAAACTGTAAACTGCTTTATGAATCTAATTGTTTCAATTAAAGTATCAAGTATGCGTGCCTGTTAGAATTATTGTTTGCTGACTTTTAAATGGTCTCACGACAACAAAGCTTGTTTTGTTTAATTTGACACCTGATGAATAATTTAGTGCTCTTTAAACATTACCAGCTTAAACTATGTTGTTTACTTATTTAGTATTAAATGCTAACACATGCTCATCATCATGAGTCACAGCAGAGTCTCTCACTCTTTCTACCCCAAAATACAACAGAAAAAGAAACTGAGTGTCTAACGTTTTGTATTGTACGTTGAAACTAGAGACAGATATATAGCGAGTTGTAGGCATGCAACCTCTTTTTTAAAATTGAATGCTGTAGAATATTACAGGCTGTGGAATCAATGTTCTGTTCTAATCACGCAATACATGCACATAGATTCTGGGATTGATTACATCACTACTGTAGTATTTCAAACAATAATTGGAAAGTTTGTTTCTTTTCAAAAAATGCTCCTTCCTGATGCATTCAAAGAAATGTTTTTGCTCACAAGTCATATTCATCGTTACAATACTAGACATTGCAATATTCCTTTTACTTATTTCCCTGTAGAATGAATATCAGACAGTTTGCAATGAGTTTTCAAGGACCTAAACTGTTTACTTCCTTTAATTCAGAAATTCAGAATGCTGAGAGTATTTCTCTACTTAAATCTAAATTAAGATCATTTCTTCTAAATGGACTACTCCTGTTTTGAATGTGCTGTTTTATGTTTTGCTGCCTGTGCGTGTTTGATTGTGTACTGGCTTTTTAACCTAAATGTATTGATAAATTAATTAAGCTACGCCTAAAATCCCGATTTCAAAGTTGTAAGTTTTTTGGGGGGCCTGTAGCTCGTACAAGCCCTTATGGTTTCTCTATGGGTGTCCTCGCAATATGTTTCTCCCTCTTTTGTTATTTATTTATCTTTTATATTTTAATTTATATTTATCTTGTAACGATGTGCAAGAATAGTATTATGGTACAGTGTAAAAGTAAACTGAACTGAACTGATTCATACAATCCAGCATCCTCACATACTGCTATAATAATTATAATTATAATTAGCAGAGAATGTATGGTTGTGGCATTAAATATTACGTCCAATTCCCCGCTCCCCCTCCCATTAAAATTTGCATTCAATGTTGCATCATAATATGGTGAGCCTTAACAGTATTTTTGTTGTTGTGGTACCTTTAGGAGAACACATACCATCACAGTATTGATGATTATGTTATGTGTACTGCTCTATGTTGGAGTATTTGAGCAACCTCACAAAGATCATGAATATAACACTAAGAGGTAAGGCCTGTTTAATGACAGTTACTGTTGTGTTGAACTTATTTGATATTGCATTAAACTTGACTTAATGACATGACATTTGAAACTATTAGTTTGAAATGTCATGTCAAAGTCAAGTTTAAGTTGTGCAACTTGTCTATAGCATGGCAATTTCTGTTGTGGAACACAGCAGTAGCATGTCTTGGTTTCAAATTAAAATAAATGTATATAGTTGTTATAACATGGAAGTAGTGTGGTCGAGTGGTTAGGGCGAGGGACTTGAATTCTGGAGGTCCTGTAGTTGTTTCTCAGTAGCCCTAAGTTTAACTTGTCAGTCACCCTTGTAAAACAGCCAGCTGGTCCGTCCCCTGCCAGTTGGGATTTTTGTTGACCAATAATATTATTGTTAAATGAAATAAATGTGACGGTATATTTCAAGCCTGGTGAATGAATGAGAATGATGTATTATTCCAGAAAGTGACACAGGCATACTTGAAAAAAAAAAAGAAATCTGAGTGCTCCTATCAGGAGTCGAACCTTCTGTAAGACCTTCCCATTACTAGTTCAAGTGAATTATTTAGTATTTATTTGTTAATGCTTGACCCGCCAGCACCTTGATGATAACCACTACACCACTTCACCTTGCTTGTTGTTATTAAAACATTAAATACATCATGTTCAGGATTTACGAAAAGTATTTGAAACATTTTAGTTTGAAAGAGTAAAAAATTCCCAGTTCATTATAAAGTCCACCTTACTTCTTTTGATTTCAGAGGCCTCGTAGCATGTATTGCAGTGTTCCTATTATTTGGTGTGACCCAGATTAGAGATGGCCCATTTAAAAGACCTCATCCAGGTATGTGTAAATAATATTGGTTGATGGAGAATCAACAACATGAAAACATTTTCCCATTTCCTTGGTACCTTGTTATATCAGGGAATGTTTCAGTGTACAGGGCTTGTGACATTTCATGAAAAAAAAAATTGGGGAAATAGCGTGGCATTGATGGCAAATTGCGTGGAATTGTTCGGTAGGAGAGGTCTTTTGTCTGGCAAATTACATGATTTCTCTTTGATTTTATTTTCCCTTGTCACACATAATTATATGAAATTTTATACAGTGTATTGAGTGCCTAGAATAAGTCTATCTGAATTTTAATGAAAAAATTTAATGCAGTTGCTCAAGTAGTAAGCATTAAAGCAGAAAAATGCAAGACAAATTGCTGAGGAAAAATAACCTACACATATCAAAGATTACAATTGGCCAGTTTTCATGAGCCAATTGGCAATTACTTTAAATTTAAAACCAGTACCAGACTCTCTGCATGCCAAAGGCCTGGTTGCCCATTTTTAGGGGCATAGTGATCGAAAACGAACGCGATGACAACAGCGTGTCTTGAGTGGTTTTCAAGGGTTTTTCAGAGGTTCAGGTACGGATAAATATTTTGTCTAGTTTTCAAATAAGTTGCAAAAGAGTTTATATTTTGTCATGTTGGTTTTTTTCCTATGAATTTCATGGGATTTCAGAGAAATGAGCAAATTACGTGATCCTACGCGATTTTAGGTCAATTTTGCGAAATGGTACCCTCGTGAAATATCAGAAGCTCTGACTGTACTGTAGTATTAATTATGGCAAATAATATCCAAGGGAATTAGAAATGGATGACTCTCTGTTCAACATAACAAGAGGTCTGCGAAAACCAATGTTACCAGTGGTCAACACACATTGTAATAGGGGTTTATAAAATATTGCTTCTTGACCAATTTCAGTTTAATTGCAGTCTGACTTTTTTCACAGTTCAATCTAGGCTGTATTCAGATTGTTTTGGCTGAATATCAAGGTTACAGAAAATTTTAGACAATGGAATCTTATCTCCCAAAATTCCAAGGTGCTATTAGGTTTCTGAAAATCCTAACTGGCCTTATCTTCAACTATAAACAGAATTTATTTTCTATTTTATTTGCACTGTAAATGTTATTTTATGCCATGTTATGAAAGTTCGAGCAGAGTTGATTTCACCAAAGAAAACTCTAGCTTTTCAATACAATTTCAAATCTGAATAAATTGAGACAATTTAGGTCTTCTGAACATGTATATGTTCAACAAAACAAACTGTTGGGTGACTTAGCTGGTTAATACTGTATAGAGCATGAATCCTGCTGCACGTGTATTTCCATCTGAACCAGTGAAAAGAGTCAATTACTTCAGAGTCAATTATTGACTCTGAAATTATTTTTACAATCATGTATATTATAAAGTTGACATCAAGCAGGTGTGATTAATTTGCCGTTTGTCTCATCCTATTTTATTGCAGCATTTTGGCGTCTCATTCTTTGTTTGAGTGTTGTTTATGAACTAGCTCTCATTTTTCTGTTGTTTCAGGTAAGATTAGAAAGCCTATTTTAGCAGACGGCTTCTCTGCTTTAAGGCGGCTGGCACTGGTTTTCATCACTTTGTAGCATTTACATTTCAACAGATTAATTGAACCATTCTTTATCACTTGATTCAACAATAGTGGTATCAAAAACATGCCTAAACAGTTGTGATCAAGTTATGGATATTTTCTTGACATAATATATTACCATAGCAACAGTATGACCTGTTAGAAACAGCCCTAATTTTACCTTTCAGTGGTTATAACTCAAAAACAAGCTTGGTGACCCCCATTTTTTATTATGGAACTGTAATCAGCACGTTTAGATACAATTTTTTGCAAAGTTTAAAAAATTCTACCAGAAGGGTTCAGAGCTACCTAAATTTTCGAAAAGTTCAGGGCCTGGTTGTTTGCAAGCTGGTTAACGCTTATCCACGATTAAAAGTTAATCAAGGTTTTCATCTCGCTCGTTTAAAATGGTTTAAAAGGCTAATTTCAAGCCAAAGGTTAAGAAAAGTCTAAGGCAAAACAGACGGACAAAAATCTTTTGGGAGAATCTTCATTAATTATTAATTAAACTCGCATCAAACTTCACGTTAATCCGGGATTAGCTTAATCAGGCTTTGAACATCTGGGTCCAGGTGGGTCTGCACCCCTCTGGTAGAATTTTTTTTGAACTTTGCAAAAAATTGTACCTAAACATGCTGATTACAGTTCCATAGTAAGAAAATAGGGGTCACCGAGCTCACTTAAAGGTAAAATTAGGGGTGTTTTTAACAGATTATACTGTTGCTATGGTAACCAATTATGTGGAGAAAATGACCATAACTTGTTCACCAATATTTATGCTTTTTTTGTATCATTGTTGCATCAACTGATAAAGAGTGGTAGTATTGATCCATCAATGCGTAAGTGCTGGAAAGTAATGGAATAATTGGATACCAGCACCAGCCACCTTAAGTGATGGTCTTTGAAAATGGCTAGTACTACTTTCTTAGGTTTAATTCCACTTATAATCAACTTGGAAGGACTTGCCCTTTAGAAGTATCTTTTTGCTACATTAAAACCAACCCAATACCCAAGTAATAGCATCAATAGTCTGAACAGGGATTGAAACCCTCCAATCACCAACAACCAAAGTGAAGATCACGATTCACCAGTCACTGTTGATCAAGGTTTTGTTTATATTATTAATACACAGCCATTAAAGACCATCACCTGATGTAGACCTGCAGTAGAGCAGTCAAAATGTCATAATCCACACCAATATGACACAATCATGACACAAACAATTCATTTTGAGCTATCATTTCGAACTATGACGACTAACACCTTTCATGAAAAAAAGCCATTAAAATTGCACAAGTTTAAATTTATGCAAATTGAAAATAATTTCATAAGGACCTAGGGCAAGATTGAATTTGTGGCTTCTTAGGTTAGCATTTTTTTAAATTATAAGCTTTTTCAATGTTTAACTTTTCAGACAACTGATGATGCAAGACAGTTGTTGAAGTATCTTGATGAAGATCTAGGTAAACCTCTTCCAGAGCAATCGTATGGAGAAGACTGCAGGCTGTACACTCCAGGTCACCCTGAGGGGCCCTTCCATAATTTTCTAGTAAGGACAGATTCTACAGCTTAATATCTCTTACAGAGCGCATTTAATGGAGATATGTTTCAGCCCATCATTTCAGAGATGCAAACTTTTTAAACATCTACAGGCCTCTGAGGAATGTGAGAACTCATGTTCTTCGGAGTCATTTACCATCTTAGACTCCGCTGCTACTTATTCCAAATTACAATCAAGGAAGCTTTACACAGTAATTGGAAGAAGCCCACTTTAAACCAACAACTTCAATGTGATAATTTGTCCCTTTTTTAAAATTTTGTTTCTCTTTACATGGTCTTTTCATGAGATTTAGATCAGGAAATCTGGAGATTTTTTTCTTGTGTCAAACTCAACACTGCCCCTTCATCACCTCACCCCCTTCCCCAAATGACCCAATCTGAACCCACCCCCACCCCAAGTTGACCCCAATCAATCCACCCCATCAAAAAATTGACCCTCCCAACTTCCCCCAAAATTGCCTGTTTCCTTTAAATACTTTATGTAAATCTCTGTGTCAGATTGGTTAAAAGATGCAACCAAAATAGACCTAGAAACCATAACATGAATTTGAAAAACGGATTTTGGGAAAACTTTGACTGATAATTTGTGGAGAAAAATCAAAAGTAGCTTTTATCCAGGAGATTTGGAGGCCTGTATGGCGAAAGGGAGATTCATTCCAGAACTGGGAAACTCCAGGATAATATGGGATAGTTGGTGTGCATATGTTGCCGTTTAAATTTTTGCTTGTTTTTAAAAATTTTCAAACCAGTTCAATTTGTTTTTTCTTTATGCAGTATTCATTACCATAATCTGAGACAAAGGGAAATAAAAATCAAATTGGTTTTAAAATTTTTAAGCCAAAGGAAAGTTTGAACCACAACATACATATCAACCTAACCACAGAACCATAAAGTCTCTACAGAGACAAAATGTGAACTGGAACCTTCTGCCCCTTTTGCCTTCACCCTGTCCCCCTTGAAAAAGTTTGGGCTTGTGGTTGTTTTGGTAATTTCCAGGTAGTGCTGCTTTGGTAGTTATAAATGAGGTGCTGAAATAATTTATTTTAAGTTCTCTTTGTTTTGGTTTCGCACAGGAAAAGTGTGATGTCTTTCTTCCATCTCATTTCTTTGGTTCGTGGGCAAAGGTAAATAATAATTATTAGTATAATTACTCAGGTGATTATAGAGATTCTGTTGATCTGATTGGTTGAGGATAGCGTCATATCCTGCTATAATCACCTCGCGTGAGGTGATTATAGCGGGAGCACTAACTTTCAAAATGGCCGCTTAACGATTTGTTGATGTTTCTGAGGAAGAAGTGAATATGACAGAAAAATATGCAATTCCGAAAGGCACTAAAGATGCAGCTAAGTCCGAGGTGACACTTTTCGAAGGCAAGATGTGAAAATTTTGCTAATTGTAATAAAAAATCTTGTAAATTGCATGTTGTCGATGTCCATGACTTAAAATGAAGACAACAAATTAAATTAAATTCCAGCAAGATTTTCTTTATTTAACAGAATGGTTACACAAACAAAATGAATTTAAGACAGAATTGGAAAACATGGAAGTAAAAAAGATGAAAAAAATGTCTACTTGTTTAGTGAAGCCAATAATTAAAAAAGGACTTAATTCCTACCTGAAGCAGCTTATCTCCGAGGGCAATTTATAAACGTCCGTTAACCGGCAAAGCCATCATGTCAACAAGAAATTGTGCAATAAAATGCCATCGCTAACACTTGTGATGCCGGCTCGAGTTTTACACCAAACAGCCTGGTTCATCTTCATCTATTTTGGTAAACGGGTCGGAGAAACCCAACATTCATTCACACAAGTCAGTGCTTTGTCTCAATGAAGCGGCAGTTAAAGAATACTGACATTCTGCTTGAGGCCGTGTACAGTTTATCGATTGCACATGTGATTGACAGACTGTGCGTCTCTGTTCATTGACACATGACAATTTGAAACAAACAAACAAAATCGACATTTTTCAGACAGTTCTTGTTTTTCTCTGATAATCACCTGAGTAATTATACTAAAACAATTATTCGCCTCAGGCTCAGTAAATATTGGTGAATATTCCCCTCGACGATTCACCAATATTTACTTCGCCTTCGGCAAATAATTGTTAATTTTCAGTACTGCATGGAGACTAAAATGCTTGAAGTTGTTAAAATAGTACATGAGCAGTTGTAGGGTGTACTAATAAAGTAATTTTTGTGCTCTTTGTTCATTCCAGGCCCTTATCCTTCGTGACTACTGGTTGGTGAATGTAATAAATGTTCTTTTTGAAGTACTGGAATATTCTCTGGAGCATCAATTGCCAAACTTCAGTGAATGCTGGTGGGACCATGTAAGTGTAGCCAGCTTTCCCCAACATCAATGTGAATCTTCTCCTCATTGTAAAATATATATAAATTTGTAAATTTGTATGGCGCATAATTCCACGACAAGATGATCAAAATAATGTGCTTTTCAGTATGGGGACATTCTCCAGATCGAATTGGAATTAGAAATGTTGGTTTTTGAGGAGAGGGGAAAACCGAAGTATCCGAGAAAGATTTCTTGGAACAAGGATGAGAACCAACAACAAACTCATTAACCCACATATGACGCCAACTTTGGGAATCAAACCCGGGCCACATTGGTGGGAGGTGAGTGCTCTCACCACTGCTAGCACCATCCCATATACATGTATCACTATTTGGTTCATAAATTTGAGATTTCATTGTGACCTGTAAGCATGATGAAACTCCTGGCTGTAATATTGTAACGAGAAATTAAATGGAAGCCATCACGGAGTTGTAAAAACATTATATAAACACCAGTGTTTTATTAGGATTTCTGCCACTGAGAAAATCCATATATTTTTTCAGTTGTAAAAATACAATATTTTTATCATTGATATTTGATGGTTTGAGAACATTTTAACCATTTATCTTGTCTTTTATATTTTTGAACAAGATACCAGACATTTTTAATATTTGTATTTATTTTTTTACTGTACTTTGTAGAGCTCCGAGTTTTCACTGGAGTATTTTAAACAATGAAATACATTAATCGGGTTCTCGACTATATGGCATGGTTTTGGTTCATATGGAATGGCTGATTCTTGTTTATATAATAAACAGAATAATGCATGGATGCTTGGAGATATGGAATTTATGTTCTCGTGTTCACATTCGATATCTCACTCGTTTGCTGCGCTCACTTGTTCGATATCGATGTGAACACTTGAAGATAAATTCCATATATCCGCGCGCCCATGTATTATTCTCTATTTAAAGTGACTGAGTTATAAAAAAATACACAAAAAGTTTGTTGACGGTGGCATTGGTCAAGTGTGTGTTAATTAACTTGTAGCAACATAACATTGTTTGTGTTCTTTCATAAACAGTGGATTTTGGATACTCTTGTCTGTAATGGCCTTGGAACATATTTTGGGATGAAGACCTGTGAATATCTAGGAAACAAGGTACTGTCCCCTTACAGTATGAGTACTGTGACAGAGCTGTAGCACTTCCCACTGGATTTTTGATGAGAGGACTGGGGAATTGGTGGTTTGATGCTATGACCTTGTGAATGTGTTCTTCATTGTAATGTTGTTTTCTCAGAGAGGAAACTTTTTTTTCTATTTTTTCCTCCTTCTGTTCAATGTGCATAATGCATTGATGGATTTGCATCACATCCAGGGTGGAGTATTGATACTCAGTCCTCATTGCTTCATGCAACAGAAACCTGGTTAAGCTCTTGCCATATCAGCCACCTTTAAGCCTTGAAGTGCAACTTGCATGTAAGAACTACATGTATATTTTGTAATACATTTTTACGGTATGCTACTTCTTTGGGAAGAGAATGGTTGGTGGGATGTTAATTGATCCTTAGTAGCTCCCCTGCTTTGTGCTTAACACTGACTTACCATGATATAGAGTTGCAGTAACATAAAAAGAGGATCCAGATTTGTAATAGATTATGATCATGATAATTGCCTGCAATGACTTACAATAATGCTGACAGCTTAAATTATTGGCTTACAATGACTCTGATCTGAATACTTGATACTAATGTTTGCTCTGTAGTTGTACATCATAATCTTACGCCGGCGGGGTATCTCCTGACCTGACCCTCTTTCTCCGTCAATAAGTACAGCTACAGTGTAGTACGTGCAGGTCTGTATTGTCTCGATCTTGATAGCTCTAATTTTTTTCTCTATTTTCGTTAGCCATATCACTGGAGAGGTCTATGGAACATTCCCTCCTACAGGTATACCACAGTTTACTAAAATTGGCAGCAAAGAACTTGTGGTCCTTTACAAAACTCCAACATTTTAGAAGTGAAGTGCAGAAGTGTGAACAGTAAATAAGGTTACAGAATCAGCTGTCCAATCACAAGTAAACTAACCCCTTTAAGAAACTGGTATATTAGGGGATAATGGCTGCAGCTGGAAGGTTGTCTGAGAAAAGAAGAGTTGGCCGATAAGTGAAGCTTCTAGGGCAATTATGGTGATATTTTGAGGACAATATTTAATTCACTGCTGGTTCAAACATTATGAAATGTCCGCTGCTGAAACCAACCATGCATGAAACAGGCTGAAAAAGAAACGATTTCAACCGACATCTGAGATCAGTAAATATTATGGATCCCTTGAAAGCTGTACCCAAGGTACTTAATATTTTTAAATCATTACTTCTCTATTTTTTCTACCAGTTTCTAATATTATTATTCTATTCAAATGATTTATTTTAATAGTGGTAAACTCAAGCGAGTGGCTGAACAGTTTACTCCATATTCCTGGACCTCCTATGACTGGAAGGCCACCACAAGCCTCAGGAGATGGCTTGCTGTTTGTGGAATTGCAGCTGTGGTATGCATCAGTTTCTGTTTACATGGGTCAGAATGCCGGTGACTTGAAAATTATGTACTTGTTACATCAATGAAAAGCTTAAACATACAAGTTTTGATTGCAATGGAGTGTTTTCACATGATGTCACGGCAGCCATGTTGGTGTCCCAAAACAAAGAAATGGCGGCCATGTTGGTGTCCCAAACTAAAACGCTGGGAATTGAACTCTATTTTTATGCAAATTCTTTCTTTTGTTTCAGTAAACCAATATGGCTGGTAGTCACGTGAATGAAAACGCTCTATAGAAATTATCACTGCAGTTTTTACCTAATTTTTTTCACGTTGCTGCTACATATTATTTTTACGAACTGTTGCCGGTACCCTTTTGGGTGGCCACTTTTGGGATTGGCGACTTGTTCACCTCTTTTAGAGCATTGCTACATTTAAAATTTTACCAGTAAACAGGTCGTTTTGGTTTATTTTCTTGCACCAAAAATGTCATGTATCAAAACATGAGCCAGGTATACTTTTCAGGTTGCCGAATTTGTGATTGTTGAAAGAATCATCTTGAACTTTAGTGTTATTTTTGGGAGTCAATGCCTTTGGGATTTTTTTTTGAAAATGCTAAATTTTAAGGTTATTTTTGGGGCTTATAGTAATAATAACAATAATGATGATGATGATGATTTTATCTTGTCCCTACGTGGGATAATGATGAAACAACATGAGAAACAATATTATTATTTACTGTAAATGCATATAACAGATTAAGAATACCAATTGGTTGGGGGAGGGGGGGGGGGGGGGCGAACCAGTTGGCTACTTTACAAAGCATGGTTGAGGATTTTGGCTGGAGGATTCGTGACCACTGGAGTTACATTCAAAGATGGTATTTTTTCAAACATTATTTTCCTGTTGAATTTTCAGTTCCTTATGGCAGAACTAAACCTGTTTTACCTCAAGTTCATTTTGTGGATTCCTCCTCCTCACTTTATCATGAAAGCTCGCCTGGCCCTGTTTGCTGGGATTGGAGCTGTTGCACTGAATGAGATCTTTAGATACATGGATGATCCGTAAGTAAATTATTTTGACACTTTTAAGGAACGTGTAGACGTTAATCATGGTAATTTAAAATTTTGGTGTAAGGCCAGGTGGCGGAAAACCACGCTGTTAGAGCAACTTGAGATTCGAAAAGAGGCCAGATGTGAGACTAGTGTCTTTTAAATTAGCGGAACTATAGTTCCGTGAATTTAGGAATTTTTGGAGATGTTTGTACGAAGACGGGCAAAACTTGCCCATCTTCATAATTTAATGCGATTGAAAATGAAACACCTCTTACTAACCGAGTTTGAGGTCCATACAGTAAGTTACGGACCAAGCTTAAATCAATGGGAAGAAACAAGGATCCATAACCAACAGTATGGACTGAGAAAACGAAGTTAGTGAGATATTTACATGTATTATATCTCTGAGGTTAAACTTTCAAATTTAGCAGGCCGTACAATAACATACGGCCCTCAAAATTCACCAATCACACTGCGTGTACTAACTGAGAGATATAATGAAGAATGTTAACCAAAATTGCGCTTGATCGGTTGTTCCAATAATCTGTGGCTTTTTATCAACTGCAGCACCTGTAAGCGGTTTGGACAGCAGGCCTGGGTTATTTTAGCCATAGTGACCACAGAGCTTCTAATCTGTGTCAAGTTTGGCTGGGCCGAGACGCTGAGTATTCCTCTTCCTTTCCACGTGGCTGCCTTCTGGATCGTGTTCTTTGGCACGTGGCTCGTGTGGACGGTGTGGAATTTTTGGCCCTCCATCATCGGTGGGTTTAGGACACATCATGATACACAGGACAAAGATGCAGTCAGCTCCACTGATGGCCGACCCAAGCATGAATGAGGAATAATTTGGACAAAATTTGGTGCGCTGTGTGGCAGTAAACACTGCTCTGTTTTAACCCTTTAATCTCCAGGAATGAGGATCAATGTGGAAATTTTTCTGAATGCTCTCTGTACATTTCTTGTGATGCTAGTTGGGAGAATTTGTTTGAACATCAATACATATTACATCTTTGGTGATCTTTTTCTCTATTCTTGTGACCTACATGCATGCTTGATCAAGTAGTGATATTGAAAGCTTGTCTGATATTGGGGCTTAAAAGGTTGAAGGACAGTTTACATGCAGCGTACATGACGGTGCAATGTATCAGCCAGTGTAGCTGGCTTATGCATACATGTTTCTGACCCTGGATTATCTTTATTTGAATTTTGATTGACGTGGCGGTGTCTTGGGGTCTGTTGATTTGATAAAGGATTGTTGCCCTGCAACAGATTTTACTGGTTTTTAATTTAGTTATTAATAATATTGTAATGCGCTTTTGAGTATTTTTATAGAAAAAAGCGCAATATTAAGTATTAATATTATTATTATTATCATTGGATTTTCTGAATCAGAGTGGCTCTCGTATTCATGAGCCGGCCATTAACCAGGTGTCAGAAATACACGTTCCGATCCTGTCTCAGGTGCCAATACGTCAGGTCCACAAATCGTACTGGGTAGGGTATAAATCGGCCTTAATCACATTTCTGTCACATTTCTATCACATTTCTTTGTTCTTTTCCTTTTTTTGAAGGCAATCTAGATTACTTTTAAGAGCTCACCCAGTTTTCTCACCCTTGTCACAATCCTCTGTTCATATTCCTTGCCTTGATCCTTGTAATACCTGCAGTTCTCTGCCCTCAGCGCTTTTGGTCTCCCAAGCTTTCTTTAGAAGAAAAAAAAAAACCAGTTCTGTCGACAAGGGAAGGTTTATAACTGGCCAAAAGTGTACTTTTGTCAGATCAATGGATAGTAATCTCCGTTAACCTTTTTAATACGACAACCCCGAAGTTTTGCTACCATTTTTTGGCTGCAACATCAGCACATTTCCTGTGGTTATTTAAAAAAAAGAGGAGACAGAAAATGACATCTTTCAATCCGTTCGAGTATTTTATCCTTCTTCCTATTACCTGGCCCCTAAAACTTAAATAGTTAATCGATTCTAATCAGAATTAATTAGGACTTGATTAGTTTATCGATTTTAAGGACTTTATGTGAAGGGCTTTTTCACGATGTAGGCTTGTGAAAGTTCTAACTTTCTTTCATTGAAATGTCTTTGAAATGTGATCAATATCTGGGATATTGTAATAGTAAAATGGCACCTTATTTATTTTTGTCGTGGTAGTTCGAAGTGTCGACTGTCCCCTTATCACAGAGGGACTTTCTCATTTGTGCCCACGGCGGGGGGGGGGGGGGGGGTAGGGTGAGGAGACGGTTGACATTGCAATACAGCTGTACCGGTATTTAACTTAATTAACCTTCTTATCAGGGAAAGTGGGGAAATATCTCTAATAAAGCATACAGCATAACAGCCTATTCAAATACTTAATATTCAAAGATGTAAGAAATCATGTGTAGTTAATTCCATAATTTCGTACCCAGAGTCCTCAGGCGTTTTGGTCAGCGGGTGGGCGCTAGGCGGGGACTTTGAAAAAAATAATTTTTCTGATTGGCTGCTCCGTAACGGCTTGCATTGTTTTACCGCAGAAATAAAATTCCAGTTCGCCAGAGTCTCTCCTGGCGACAAACTGCTGGCCAAGGAGCCTGAGGACTCTGGGTGCGAGGTTGTCAATTCCACTAATTGGCAACTATTATTATTTTATTTATTTACCAATTAAGTCTTCACTCTTAACAGAGTATTGCAGACTGCTTTAAACTGTAAAGACCACACCACAACACCGGGAACTATGTCCCCTACTCTGCGAACTGTAAAGATGTAACTCTGCGTAACAGCACGGTAGAGAACGGACGATTTCAGTTCTGTCACTAGCGTGATAGTTACTTCCTAGCGCATTTTGAAGCAATCTGTTGTTTAAATTGCCTTCATTTCGTTGTGTTCGTTTGGTAATAAACCAGAGGTGGACGATTTGAACAGAAGATTGTGTAACAATGGAGAAATAATCAGCTGTCACGCTGGTCACACAAGGGCAATTTGGCTTCTTTTCCTTCGTGAAGCTTGCAGAATCTTGCACTTGGTCTGAAGGTCGGTGCGTTGAAACATAATATATTTTTGTAGCGTAGTACTCCAGTGTACTTAAATTAACTTTAGTAAATAAGACGCAGGTGGTGTATTGTAGGCTTACTTAGTAATAAACTGCACATCATTGATTGCCAAGAGTTGGATCGTTTTTTGTTTTTGTTTTTTTTATCTTCGGTTACGATAAAGCGTAGTGTAAGGGTTTTTGGAGCGTGACCGCGTCGATACCGTGGCACAAAGCAGCAATTGACAAACAAGTAAAGGAACAAACGGACCAAAAGACGAGTAAATAAACAAACGAACCCAATAGACAAGCAAACCATATAGACAAGTAAACAAAGAAACAGACCAAAAAACAAGTAAAAAAACAAACGGACAAGTAAATAAACAAACGAACCCAATAATCAAGTAAACAAAGAAACAGACCAACAGACAAGTAAACAAACAAACGAACCCAACAGACAAGTAAACAAAGAAACGGACCAGCGGACAAGTAAATAAACAAACGAACCAACAGACAAGTAAACAAACGAACGAACCCAATAGACAAGTAAACAAAGAAACGGACGAGCGGACAAGTTAATAAACAAACGAACCAACGGACAAGTAAACAATCAAACGAGCCCAATAGACAAGTAACCAAAGAAACGGACCAGCGGACAAGTAAATTAAAAAAATGAACCCAACAGACAAGTAAACAAACAAACGAACCAACAGATAGTCAAAACGCAAACGAACGGAATGAGCGGACAAAGGCTGCGGGTTCATCGAAAAGGTGTCACTGGTATTAATTGTTCTGCTGAATTGGTTATTATTCCCATAAGGTTTAAAACACAAGACTTGCATATATACAACAGTGTTAACACGCCAATTTGACTGCGGATAAACATACTAAAACAAACAAACAAACTAACACTATCTAGTTGGGCTTCAAGTCAAGTCCAGCCATTGAAGCCAGAAAGTGATAGCAACGTCGATATAACAGTGGTTATGGAATGCAAGTAGAGTTGTCAACTTAATACCGGGTCTTTTTGAATCCTATATTTGATACAAACTTTTGTGATAACCAGCAAATCAGACAACATGATGCGACAATGGGCCTGTGCTGCAAGTGGGAATATTGACTACACAGATAATAAGACACAAAAAATGCAATATAAGCTGCTTACCTTTTATTCCCAAATGTTAGTCCTACATGTAATTTGCGTTTCACATACTTATTAAAGAGTTTTCTTTATTCAATCAAGCAGTCGTTTTCGAATCTTAACCTCGCCTGGATCGCCTCCGTCCCCAGTGGCCGCCTCGCCGCCTGGACCCCCCGCTTTTTCGTCGCCCTCCGCTGGATCGTCTTCTTACGCCACTTCTCCTACCGGATCGCCTCCCTCCACGGCCTGATCGTCCGCCACTTCTCTTGCCCGATCGTCTCCCTCCACGGCCTGATCTTCCCTGTCGTCTCTGTCCTCCCGATCGGCTTCCTCGTAGCCTTCTCGATCCTCTAGATCCGCCACCTCGTCTTCCTCCTCTCGATGGCCGGCTTCCTCGTCCCCTTCTCCTGGTAAATGTATTTCCGCCACGTCGTGTTCGCCTTCTTGATGGTCTCCCTCGTCCTCCGCGTCTCCTGGAAGGTCTGCTTCGTCTTCTATGTCGCCTGCTTTTTCTTCGAGGATCTTCACTCTCCAACTCCTTTCGTTCTGTCAGATAAAATACATTTTGTTATTTCATTTACAATTTTTACTCAGTTTGCACGCATTCATCTCCTGACCTTCAGCTTTTGTGATTCATTCCAAATATTTGCAGGCTGAAATATATCTAGAAAATTCCATAAACCCATATTGTTGTGCTATGATTCTACCAAGCCTTTGCAACTCCATGCCCAGCACTGTTATAAGAACTTTTGGCCTAACTAAACAAAACTTCCTTTTTCCTGATTTCAAGTTTTCCGATTTGCTCGGGCATGCCAACTAAGAAAGAGGGGAATTTTTTCTTCGTTGAAACCTCGCTACAGAATCGTCTTTATTACTTACTGAGATTTTATTTTATTTCCCTCTTTTTTCCCGGTGGGTTTGTTGACCTTTTGGTCTTCTTTCTTTCTGTTGGGAAAATTTGAAATTATGGTTTGAGACCTCTGGTCATTTTATCACGGATCTAGAGAAGCTGTTGGTGGGGAGGCCATGTTTTTGTCCGCGTTTTCGCGTAAAATATCCTTTTTTTGGGGGGGGGGAGGGGTGGGGTGGGTATAACTCCAACAAGTTAGATGCGATTTTGAAGATGTAGGTGTGTATTTTTTTGGAGCGACAAAGTACGGCTAGTTAGCATTTCGTAAAGTCAACGGCAGCTCATAACTTCAGGGAATAAGATTCTGTTCCATAAAACACGACTTAAATTTTCGAATTTTAATTTTTTGAGTTTTAAAGCAACCGAAAATATCAGACTGTATTAGCTTACAGAAATAAAAGTGAAACTCAAAATAAACCAAAAAACGATCTGGGAACATTTAAGACAACATTTTTAAGACGTAAAAAGACGGCTCATTTTTACTGATGAAGGGACAGTAGTTCTTTGTACACCATTCTTAGGGCCCAAGGGAAACTACAGCTTCTTCAAAACTCATTTATGTGATGTGCAGTGTGTTTAACTGTCAATAAAGTAATAAAAAAAACTAACGTAACATTTTAAGTAGCCTACTTAAATGTTCTCGATGGATGACCCTGGTTTTTTTTTTTTTGATGCAATTGATATGGAGCAAACAATCGGCCTAAAAACGAGCGTAAATACATGACTTTTAACGATAATCAATCGAAAAACTGTTATCTGTACAAATACCTCCCAGCTGCGTGTTGTCATCCTTTAACTCCGCAACTTCCGAAATCTCGGGTTCGTCTTCGTCTTCGTTCTCGGAGTCTTCTTCGTCGGCGTCGTTTTCGTCTTCGTCTTCGACATCCTCCTCATCTTCATCTACATTTTTGGCTTCCTCTAGTTCGGATGCTCTACCACTGAGCTACAAGAGACTCGTGGGAACTAAGGCCATTAAAATTAACCCCTAAAATGTACCAGAATTCTGCTTTGTGGGCGTGGTCCGAACAATTTTTTTTACCCCCTTCACTCTAAAACAATACACTAACAGACACTTTACTTGGACTATTCTTTTGAATGCCTTCCACTCGTAAAGATTTTTACTTCCGACTCATATTTTTCTGGGTTAACACTCTAAAACGTACAACCATACCTCTTACGCAAGTCAATTTAGGTTTTAATCCCCGAAAGGATACCAAATCACGAAGCCTAACCTCTAAATGGTACGACGATCATCTCCGTCACTTTTACTTAGGGGTCCCCTCCCGGGTCTACTACCCAAGAGATCTACTTTCTATGTGGATGAGTAATAAATTATTGACCAATCAGTAAAGAAAAGGAACAGTAATTTATTTAATAACACGTGGAGTGCTTGCGCAATCACACGAGCCAGAGGTTTATGATGAAGTGCTTGATAATAATCCGGATCGAATTGGAATTTGGAAATGTTGGTTTTGAGTAGAGGGGTAAACCGCAGTACCCCGAGAAAAACCTCTTGGAACAAGGACGAGAACCAACAAGAACTCAACCCACATGTGACGCCGAGTCCAGGAATCGAACACGGGCCACATTGATGGGAGGCGAGTGCTCTTACCACTGCGCCATCCCTGCTCCCCTAGATAAGAAAAAACTTGTTACATCTACCAATAAATAACATTTTATACCATACGTTTAAAAATAAACGAATGCTTCAGCGATGTTTCTCTCTTAATGAAGTGCTGTCGAACATCAAGGAAGCCACATGAAAGCTCACAGAAAGAACCAGACTACGTACGAGAAATTTATACAAACTGTAAATGGCTCCAATAACGTAAATAAAACTATATAAAACCACGGGATGTCTTCCCTGGGACGGTTATTGAGTTTTTGTCGTGTTGGTGAGAGGCCCGTGAGACCCATTCTCGTCTTTATCAGTTCCCTGTCTGTCGTTATTTTTGAAATTTTAGGTAAGCCACTTTCCTGCTCGTAGACTACGCACGATCCAGCATAACCTGCGATCAAGCGTTTTTGTCAGTGGCAGGGTATGATCGCAGACTCCACGGTTCTTCATTTGTACGCATTGCATGCCTATATATCCCGCCGTGCATTTCAAGAAAACAACTCTGGATTCCAATCTCTTATCGGCCAGTAATATTCCGACACTTCCAAGATGCATGCAGTAATTGTACAACTCAACCGGTGCTCATTTGCAGTTTCGTAATTTCGGCAGAAAGCAAATTTTTACAGAAAGCCTGGCTAGTGGACGAGCAAAAGCACTTAAAGACCAAATGGGAAAGCCCAAAGATCAAGATAAAACTTCACGGCAAAACGGCCAAGCGCACGATCATGACATCGTGAGAGCTAATGGTTATGCCGGCGAGAAGCCGGATAACCGGCCTTTCAGCATAAGCTGCGAGTGGGATATCAACCAGACCCAGCAGTTCTCCGACGATGGAACCAATACTTATTTCTGGTGAGCTTGGGATTGCTAATTTAAGCAACGCTCGAGTAGTTACAGTACTTTAATAACATTCAGACCCGTGACGTGATGTGTCCGCTCTAGCGACCTGCACGCTCCACTACAGTTGAGCGTGCAAATTTGAACTCATGATAATCATGCATTTTTCCATGAACTTTTCACTTTCTTGGTGAAAAGGGAACGACCAAGAGCACCACAGGGCAGTATTTCTTGATAGCTTTCATTCGACCGATATGATCGCCCTAAACTCAAAAGTTAATTATATAAAAGGGCAATGTTCTGTAAATATTCTTGTTCGTCACGGTAATTAATCTACCAATCGCACGGCAGGTTTTGGTCTATAAATATCAGTTGTGTTGGAGATCTCGCGAGGAATACTTCTTTTTGTTCCAGATATCTGGGAGTTGAGGAATAAATCCTAAACTTAAGTAAAGTTGTACATTCACTGATCTTAAAACGATTGCCTTGCCAACTGATTGTATTTAAAAACAGCTGTGCAATATTTATTTTTTTCTTGTTTTTTTTGGCGAACAATTATTTGGAACGGTGCACAACAAATCAAAAGGAAAAGCATTGAAAATCATTCCATGTTCGATTTTGCACAGGATGCCAAAGAACAAATATCCTGGAGTTAAATCTTAAACTCAAGTAAAGTTGTACATTCACAACCCATGTTGAAAGGTCTCCAGACTATCACTTACATGTAGGGACTAGGCCCGGGGTATGGCGTACAAGCTCCGCCAAAATTCTTAGCTTGAATGTTAAGTTCATCGTATAAATTTTGAATGTCAACACTTGAATTTTACAGCTGAATTCAAAATTCTACACTCTTCTTTTAGATTTCACATCATTGGAAAAGGTTTTCACACTCGTCTTTTGGCTTTTTAACTCAACTTTTGTATTTGACCTTGCTCACTGTACATTTTCAACTCGCTTTATCAAATTACATAGCCGAACCATGCAATTTTCAACTCAATGCTGTGAATTAAACGAAACACCAAACTAATTTTAATACACTGCTTCTCAGTTGTTTTGTTTGTCGCTCAACTAGTGTCTTCTGGCGTTTATATTTTGTTAAAAATGTATGGAGCAGCCATATTGGTGTCGTGCCTTTGCGACATCAACATGGCGAACGTAACATCAAAGTCTGAAAATATGTAGTAAAAATGTCATCGGAAACAACTGAATCCACTAAAATTCCTGTAAGATACATGTATGTGTAATAAACATCCATGGTGCAAGATATTGTAGTATTTGATATAAACGCCGGAAGTCACTAGTTGAGCAGCAAACAAAACAACTGAGGAGCAGAAACATAGACTTTTGGTATCAGTCTACTGAAATCTGTGATGAAACCAAGAATAGCTCACCTGATATCTTGATCCCAAACATAGACATCCTCCTTTCCACTGTCCTTTTTGAAATTCCCAATAGCTCACTTATTATTGGTACTGTAAAACCATTGTCTACAAGGAAGACTAGTCGATCCTCCGATACATTAAAGGGAGGGCAACCTCTGTGGCCAGTGAATAAACTGCCTGCCTTGCCCTTGTCCTGTATATAGCAAAACTCGATTTCTGTGCCCTCGATAAACGTGCTATGACGGATCCTACACCAGCCACGATAGAATCAGGTAATTCCCCACAATTTGTAATGGTACAATTTTTAAAAATACTCCATTTGAAGCAAAATTCTACTATAATCATCGTCCTGGCAGGAATCTAAACTCTCCAAAGTTTCATGAATGACAGTAAGTACAAACTATGCCGCCATGTTTGCGCAATGCATGATGGTCGAAAGAGCCTGGGGAGGAGGTCCATGATCGCCGTCTCCCACCCCCACAAAGGCTTATTGTCTTGAAAAATGGTCACTGAAGGATGAACAAAACTTCAAGGTTGAGTTTGAAATATTAGGCGTTTAGTGGCAAAATGCGCCGAGTGAGTCAGAGTATCAAATGTAAAGTTCACATATCAGTCAAATGTAGAGTTAGTTCAGGCATCAAAACTAATAAAAAGTAAATTAATTATGCTATGCCTAAAATCCTGATTTCAAAGTTGTAATTTTTTGAGGAACCTGTAGCTCATATAAGCCCCAATGGTTTCTCTAAATTGGGCATCCTCATATCTTTTATATTTTAATATACAGCTATTTCAATTAATGTTGTCGGATTAAAATCAAGCTAAAAGACAAGACCGCAATGTTTTGTGGGATTATTTTTTATGAATAATTTCATCAAAATCATCCCTGCACGTGCAGGTCATTGTACTGCTAATTACAACGTATTGTTTTCTCCAGGCATGACTGATTTTGATGAATTTATTCATAAAAATCCCACATAAACTTTCGGTCTTGTCTTTTAGCTTCATGCTTTGAACCGACAACGTTAATTGAAATGACTGTATATTTATCTTGTAACGATGTGCAAGAATACAGTCAACTCTCTTATAGGGACCACTTCTCGTAAGCGACCACCTCTCGTAAGCAACCACTAAGTCGTAAACAACCATTTTGTTTTTCAGTTAAATATTGTTTCAAGAGCTCTCTCATGAGCGACCACCACTCAAATTTCTTAAGGGACCGTGGCCACTTTTTAGGCCAGAAATTACACAATCATATTCTTTTGTTTTCTGTTTCTGGTAAGTGACCACCCAACAGAATCACGTATGATTGTTAGTAAATCATTACTCAGAAGTGACCAAAGGTCAATTTTTAATAATGCCAGCCCGGACTGCTGACAGATAATTTAATATAACAGTTTACAGGCAGAGAAGATGGCTTAAATTTAGATCTGTAGCCCAAACAGGAATTGTTACAGTGATCTTTTCCAAAATGTTATATGAAGATTCATCAGAAGAATGAATAGATGTGAAAAAATCAAATAAATTAGTTACTATTTGCCTAATTTTAGCTGCTAAGGTAATATTTTTATGCAGTTAATTAATCAATCCAGTATTAGGCTTATTTTGTTGTCTTTCCTGTAAGCGACCACTTTGTCGTGCCCCATTAGGGTGGTCGCATATGAGGGAGTTGACTGTAATGGCAAAAATAAACTGAACTGAACTGAAGTATCACACACTCCAGCATCCTCACATACTGCTGCTATTAGCAGAGAATGTACAGTACTTTTGTGGCATTAAATATTACATCCAGCTCCCCCCCTGTTCCCCCCCCCCCCCATTAAAATTTAATTTGCATTCAGTGTTGCATCATATGCTGAGCCTTAACACTATTTTTGTTGTTTTGGTACGTACCTTTAGGAGAGCACATACCATCACAGTATTGATGATTATGTTATGTGTACTGCTCTATGTTGGAGTATTTGAGCAACCTCACAAAGATCATGAATATAACACTAAGAGGTAAGGCTTGTTTAACGACAGTTACTGCTTTGCTGAACTTATTAGATATTGCATATTTAAACTTGACTTTGACATGACACATTTGAAACCAAGTTGTGCAACTTGTATTAGCATGGCAATTTCTGTCGTGGAACACAGCAGTAGCGTGTCTTGGTTTCAAATTAAAATAAATGTATATAGTTGTTATAACATGGAGGTAGTGTGGTCGAGTGGTTAGGGCGAGGGACTTACATTCTGGAGGTCCTGTAGTTGTTTTTCTTAGTAGCCTTAAGTTTAACTTGTCAGTCACCCTTGTAAAACAGCCAGCTGGTCCGTCCCCCGCCAGTTGGGATTTTTATTTACCAATTGTTAGGTTCAAGTGAATTATTTATTTTATTTGTTTAATGCTCGATCCACCAGCACCGTGTGCTGTAAACACAGACTGAGAGTAAATAAACATTATTATTATTAACAAAGGTTAGTAGTGATGCACTACAAGCTTAAGTGGCAAATAAGTTCAAATTAAAAACGTATACCAGCACTAGAAAGAGCACTTTTACTTTAGTAACCCTGCAAGGTTTCAGCATATCAGGTGCAATATCAGCTGAGAAAATGTAAGTTGAAAAATGAAAAATTTACAGACATTTGTATGACTGGGGTTATGACGTATACCCCAGGTATACGTATACAAACGCCTGTAAATTTCTCAAATTTCATCTTACATTTCCTAAGCTGATATAACACCTAATATGCTGAAACTTTACAAGGTTACTAAAGTAAAGGTGCTCTTTCCAGTGCTGGTATCTGTTTTTAATTCAGTTCAATTTTAACTTGTTCAAATCTGTTTCCGCCATTTTGGACAAGGGCCCATTTCATGGCCAGAGCTTAACCCAGTATTGTTACCCCTCTTGGAATGGGATGCTAGTCCACCGCAAGGTTATCCCCAGCAGTATGTCACTGGTAACCATTTATACACCTCCAGGGTGAAGAGAGACAATGTGGAGCAAAGTTTCTTGTCTAGGGAAATAACACAGGAGTGAAGAGACCAACTTAATACTTCCAACCACCATTGCTCTGATCAAAAGTCTGATGTGCTGTCCACTATGTCACTTTGTACTGATACAATTTGTGATGTCATCAATTTTTGAACAAAAACTTGAATATCTCTGGAACAAGAGAAGATGTCATAATTAATAATAATAATAATAATAATAATAATAATATTAATAATAATAACCATCCCTAAACGTGCAAACACACTCTATTCGCGCAAAGGTATTCACCTGAAGAACTTGTGATCCTTTGTTAATATGCTTATTTGTAGAGACTGTAAAGTATAGAAATCAAATCTTCGCATTAATTTATCCACTTTGCCTTGAGAATGGTGTCACGATGACACGGAAACGTCGGCATTAACTTTAATTTTCGCTTGCTTATGTTTCAAGAAATCATTATTGATAAAAAAAAAATAATAATTATGATAATAATAAAAATAATAATAATAATAATAATAATATTTAATATTTATATTGCACATTTTCTATAAAAATAATCAAATGCGCATTACAGACATTACAATAAAATGCAAAAGAAAAAAAAATAACCCGTTAACATTACAGTTACTATGGAAAAAAAAGACGAAAACTACAATATGTACAATTTGCTATAAGATGGCAAATGTTATTCAAATATATTCAATAAAAGGAAACGCCATTCTTGTTCCCTTTGAAAGGCCTCTCAAATAAGCATATTAAGTTATTTTTCACTTCATAGGCACTTTAATACATGTTCTGCATGACTTTGACATGACATTTGAAACTATTAGTTTGAAATGTCATGTCAAAGTCAAGTTTAAGTTGTGCAACTTGTCTATAGCATGGCAATTTCTGTTGTGGAACACAGCAGTAGCATGTCTTGGTTTCAAATTAAAATAAATGTATATAGTTGTCATAATGTGGAGGTAGTGTGGTCGAGTGGTTAGGGTGAGGGACTTGAATTCTGGAGGTCCTGTAGTTGTTTTTCTCAGTAGCCCTAAGTTTAACTTGTCAGTCACCCTTGTAAAACATCCAGCTGGTCCGTCCCATGCTAGTTGGGATTTTTGTTGACCAATAATATTATTGTTAAATGAAATAAATGTGACGGTATATTTCAAGCCTGGTGAATGAATTTCATGAGAATGATGTATTATTCCAGAAAGTGACACAGGCATACTTGGAAAAAAAGAAATCCGAGTGCTCATTCAGGAGTCGAACCTAAAGACCTTAATCTGATTACTAGTTCAAGCTCAGTTCAACACCTAGTTCAGCACCTTGATGATAACCACTACACCACTTCGCCTTGCTTGTTGTTATTAAAACATTAAATACATTATGTTCTGGATTTACGAAAAGTATTTGAAACATTTTAGTTTGAAACAGTAAGAAATTCCCATTTCATTATAAATCCATCATATATCTTTTGATTTCAGAGGTCTCATAGCATGTATTGCAGTGTTCCTGTTATTTGGTGTGACCCAGATTAGAGATGGCCCATTTAAAAGGCCTCATCCAGGTATGTGTAAATAATAATGGTTGATGAAGAATGAACAACATGAAAACATTATATCCAGTTTCTTGGTACCTTTGTTATAATTCAGGGCACATTCCACTGTAGTAGTAAATTATGGCAAACAATGTCCAAGGCAATTAGAAATGGATGACCAGTGACACACATTGTAATTATTAGGGTTTATAAAATATTGCTTCTTGACCAATCTCAGTTTAATTCCAGTCTGACTTTTTTCACAGTTCAATCTACACTGTATTCAGATTGTTTTGGCTGGAAATCTTAGGCAATGAAATCTTTTCTTCCAAAATTCCAAGGTGCTATTGGGTTTCTGAAAACTATAAACAGAACTATAAACAAAATTTACTTTCTATTTTATTTGCACTGTAAATGTTATTTTACTCAATGTTATGAAAGTTCGAGGAGAGTTGATTTCGCCAAAGAAAACTGTAGTTTTTCAACACAATTTTAAATCTGAAAAAATTGGGACGATTTAGGCCTTCTGAACATGTATATGTTTAACAAAACAAACTGTTGGGTGACTTAGCTGGTTAATACTGTATAGAGCATGAATCCTGCTGCACGTGTATTTCCATCTGAACCAGTGAAATGTACAGTTGACTTTGAAATTTTTTTACAATCATATATATTATAAAGTTGACATCAAGCAGGTGTGATTAATTTGCTGTTTGTCTCATTCTCTTTGATTGCAGCACTTTGGCGTCTCATTCTTTGTTTGAGTGTTGTTTATGAACTAGCTCTCATTTTTCTGTTGTTTCAGGTAAGATTAGAAAGCCCATTTCTGATTCTCCTTTTAATTTGTGGTTTCTTAGGTTAGCATTTTTTTTTTTAAATTAACTTTTTCAATGTTTAACTTTTCAGACAACTGATGATGCAAGACAGTTGTTGAAGTATCTTGATGAAGATCTAGGTAAACCTCTTCCAGAGCAATCTTATGGAGAAGACTGCAGGCTGTACACTCCTGGTCACCCTAAGGGGCCCTTCCATAATTTTCTAGTAAGGACATAGATTTTACAGTTAAATGTTTCTTACGAAGTGTATTGTAATGGAGATATGTTTCAGACCATCATTTCAGAGATGCAAACTTTCATAGATGAGAAATCTGGAGATTTTTTCTTGTGTCAAACTCCACCCAATCTCTTCATCACTTCAGCCCCTCCCCCAAATGACCTATCCCAACCCACCCCCACCCCAAGTTGACCACAATCGATCCACCTCCTCAAAAAATTGCCCCACCAACTTTCCTCCAAAATTGCCCATTTGCTTTTAATACAATACAGTCAACTCTCTCTAAGGGGACACCTCTCTAAGGTGGACACCTCTTTAAGGCGGACAGAAAATTTAGTCCGTTAAATTTCACTTGTTTCTCTGTAACTGAACTCTCTCTAAGGCGGACAGCGGACACTTTTTCCAACATGTTGGTTCAAAAAACCTCTCAAAGCAGACACCAGATGTTTTTGAAATTTTATAACAGGTCCAAACTTCCGAAAAATTAGCGCAATTTGATAACAGTGGTTTTAATAAAATATACCAGACCTTACAATAATTATGTCTTAATACAATATAAAAGTCACTTTTCCCGTCATTTATACAACAACTCATTTCCGCTGCCGTTTACTGGAATCAGTTGAGCCACTTGTATTCTTCCTTCGCTTTTTCGCGTCTAGGTTTAGATCAACCGCAGTTGTAATCTTCTCGTTTTCTTTACCTATGCACTTTGCTATCCAGGCCATGACCTTTGGAACACCTTGAAACTTCAACAACAGTGCAGCATTACAAAGTTTTTTATCCTAGTGAATGGTATGGGGGTTATGAACCCCGACTCCACGTACTGTCAAATAACAAGCGACACAAACGAGTTTTGTTAAGGTTGATTCACAAATGTTCAAAGTGTGTATGAACTGTGTTGGATTCCGTAAGGAATATATAAAAGAGACGCAGCAGGCCCGTCATGACTACATTGTACACTGTAATTAAAGTAATAAAGCACTGGTTTCAGTTTTGATGTTCGGGTATCAGTTTACATGAACTCTCTCTAAGGCGGACAATAAATCTGGTACTGAGGGTGTCCTCCTTAGAGAGAGTTGACTGTATGCCTCAAATGTAATGCTGCTAGACCTCTTAACTGCCCTATTTCTTGCTGTGAGTGATTCATGTTAGTTCACTTTTTTTTAAGTCGTTTTAACCTCCTGGGACTGCAGTAATTGGGATGCAGTATTGCAGTGACCCTGCTTTCATAATAGTTGTTTACCCCCTGTTTTCTTGTATTTTTTGTGTCTATAATTGTTAGGTGAAGCTAATAAAAATATTTTAAAAAATTATAATAAAAAAATAAAATACTTTCCGTAAATTTCTGTGTCAGACTGGTTAAAAGATGCAACCAAAACAGACCCAGAAACCATAACATGAATTTGAAAAATGAAATCTTGTGGATGTTGGGAAAAATTTGTCTGATTGTAGAGAAAAGATCACAAGTAGGAAATTTGGTGACCTTTATGGGAGACTCAGAGAGATTTATCCCAGAACCAGGAAACTCCAGGACAATATGGGAAAGTTTGTGTGTATATGTTGTGGGTTAAAATTTTGTTTTAAAATCTTTCAAACTAGTTTGATTTTTATTTTGCTTTATGCAGTATTAATTACCATAATCTGAGACAAAGGGAAAATAAAAATCAAACTGGTTTGAAAATGTTTAAGCCAAAAGAAAGTTTAAACCACAACATATACATCAATCTTACCGCGGAACCATAAAGCCTCTACAGAGGCAAAAGGTGAACTGGAACCTTCCGCTCCTTTTGTCTTCACCCTGTCCTCCCTCGAAGAAGTTTGGGCTTGTGGTTGTTTTGGTAATTTCCAGGTAGTGCTGCTTTGGTCGTTATAAATGTGGTGCCGAAATAATTAATTTTAAATTCTCTTTGTTTTCTTTTCACACAGGAAAAGTGTGATGTCTTTCTTCCAGCTCATTTCTTTGGTTGGTGGGCAAAGGTAAATAATAATTATTAATTTTCAGTACTGCATGGAGACTAAAATACTTGTACTGTTAAAAGATTATATTGACTTGAGTTGTAGGGTGTACTAATAATTTAAAATAATTTTGTGGGCTCTTTGTTCATTCCAGGCCCTTATCCTTCGTGACTACTGGTTGCTGACTGTAATAAGTGTTCTTTTTGAAGTACTGGAATATTCTCTGGAGCATCAATTGCCAAACTTCAGTGAATGCTGGTGGGACCATGTAAGTGTAGCCAGCTTTCCCCAACATCAATGTGTATCTTCTCCTCATTGTAAGATAAATTTATAAGTTTGTATGGCACATATTTCCACGACAAGATGATCAAAATGATGTGCTTTTCAGTATGGGGACGTTCTCCAGATCGAATTGGAATTGGGAATTTTTTGTTTTTGAGGAGAGGTGAAAACCGGAGTACCCGAGAAAGATTTCTTGGAACAAGGATGAGAACCAACAACAAACTCATTAACCCACATATGTTTGGGAATTAAACCCAGGCCACATTGATGGGAGGCGAGTGCTCACACCACTGTGCTTATTCCCTGCTTCTTCATGTTTGATGTACTGTATCACTAGTTGGGATAATTTGTTCATAAATTTGAGATTTCATCTTGACCTGTAGGCTTTATCAAACCCCCGTTTGTGAAATTGTAAGGAGAAATTACATGGAAGTCATCACAGAGTTATAAAACAGATGTCGCAAAGTTATAAAAAAAATATACAAAACGTTTGTCAACTGGCAATGGTCAAGTGTGTGTTAATTTATTAACTTGACAACATTAACATTCTTTGTGTTCTTTCATCAACAGTGGATTATGGATGTTCTTGTATGTAATGGCCTTGGAGCATATTTTGGGATGAAGACCTGTGAATATCTAGGAAACAAGGTACTGTTCCTATACAGTATGAGTACTGTGACAGAGCTGTAGCACTTCCCACTGGATTTTTGATGAGAGGACTGGAGAATTGGTGGTTTGGTGCCATGACCTTGTGAATGTGTTCTTCATTGTAATGTTGTTTTCTCAGAGAGGAAACTTTTTTTTTTCCTCCTTCTGTCCAATGTGCATAATGCATTGATGGATTTGCATCACATCCAGGGTGGAGTTTTGATACTCATCATTGTTTCATGCTACAGAAACCTGGTTAAGCTCTGGCCATTTCAGCCACCTTAATTAAGCCCTGTACTTCTTTGGGAAGAGAATGGGTGGTGGGGTGTCAATTGATCCTTGGTAGATCCCACTGCTTTGTCCTTTTGCTATAAAAACTTTAAAACTGCAGTGACTTACAATAATGCTGAATCACTGACAGCTTATTATAAGCTTACAATGACTCTGACCTAAACACTTGATTAATGATACCAATGTTTGCTCTGTACTGGTACACCATAATCTTGCGCCGGGTATCTCCTGACCTGACCCTCTTTCTCAGTCAATAAGTACAGCTAGTACGTACAGGTCTGTATTGCCTCGATCTTGATAGATAGATCTTTTTTCTTTAGCCATATCACTGGAGAGGTCTATGGAACATTCCCTCCTACAGGTATTTCATCTTTTACAAACTATAAATTGTTTATTAATGGCTGTAAAGAACTTGCTGCTACTTTTCAAAACTCCAAGATTTTAAAGGTGAAGCTCAGAAGTGTTAACAGTAATAATAATATTATATTATTAAAGTTACCGAACAACCGTCCAATCACAATACACTGTAAGTAAATAACCCCTTGAGTCAACCAGAATATTGGAGGATAATGCCTGGGGATGAAAGATGGTCCAAAAAATGAACAGTTGGCCGATAAATGAAGCTTCTAGGGCAGTTGTGATATTTTGAGGACAATCATTCATTCATTGCTGGTTCAAACATTATGAAATGTTCACTGTTGAAACCAATCAGGCATGAAACAGGCTGAGATTGATAATAGATCCCTTGAAAACTGTTCCTAAGGTGTTTCATATTTTTTGAATTATTACTTTTCTATTTTTTTTTACCAGTTTCTAATAATATCACAATGATTTATTTTAACAGTGGTAAACTCAAGCGAGTGGCTGAACAGTTCACCCCATATTCCTGGACCTCCTATGACTGGAAGGCCACTACAAGCCTCAGGAGATGGCTTGCTGTTTGTGGAATTGCAGCTGTGGTATGCATCGGTTTTTGTATACATGGGTCAGACAGGGGTTTCATTAGGGCTGGCAAGCGATCAAATTGACCGGCAATCAACATGATTTTGCCTGGCTGTTTTTTCCTCTCAAACAAGTTTTTTGTTGCAAAGAAGTCAATAATATTATTTTGCCCATCTCTGAAGACCACTTTTCCTCCTGCCCAAAACATTAGTGCAACACCTGTAACTCAGAACATAACTTGTAAATGTTCTTGAATGCGACATTAATGAAAGGCTTACATTGTACATCTAATTTTTTATTTCAATAGCATTATCGTGCCATATTTGACCTAATTTTTTCAGCTTGGTTGGAATGGAGGATTGGTTCTGGTTTCAGTCTGTCAGTAGTTGCTACACATTTTATGAACTGCCTCCCATTCTATTATGTTAAAAGTTTGAAGCTGCATTCAAAGATGGTATTTTTTTCAAACATTATTTTCCTGTTGAATTTTCAGTTCCTTATGGCAGAACTAAACCTGTTTTACCTCAAGTTCATTTTGTGGATTCCTCCTCCCCACTTTATCATGAAAGCTCGCCTGGCACTGTTTCTTGGGATTGGAGCTGTTGGACTGAATGAGACCTTTAGATACATGGATGATCCGTAAGTAAATTATTTTAACACTTTTGAGTAACTCGTAGACCTTAATCATGGTAATTTAAAATTTTGGTGTAAGGCCAGGTTGCAGAAAACCATACTGGAAGAGCATCTTAAGATTTGAAAAGAGGCCAGGTGTGAGAGTCGTGTCTTTTAAATTAGCGAAACTATAGTTCCGCGAATTGAGGAATTTTTCGAGACAAAACTTGCCCGTCTTCATAATTTTGTGCCACTGCAAAATGAAATACTTCTAGTCTTACTAATCCAGTTCGAGGTCCGTACTGTAAGTTACGGATTGAGTTTTTCCCTGTTGATTTATGGCCCAAGCGCGAAGCCCGCGGGCCATAAATGAACGGGAAAAAAACAGTATGGACCGAGAAAACAAGCGTAGTAAGATATTTATTGTATCTCTGAAGTTAGACTTTCCAATTTAGTGGGGCGTGCAGTGAATATGCCTGCAAAATTCACCAATTACACTGCGTGTACTAACTGAGATATAAAATGAAGAATGTTAACCAAAATTGCGCTTGACCAGTTGTTCCAATAATCTGTGGCTTTTTATCAACTGCAGCACCTGTAAGCGGTTTGGACAGCAGGCCTGGGTTGTTGCTGCCATAGTGACCACAGAGCTTCTAATCTGTGTCAAGTTTGGCTGGGCCGAGACGCTGAGTATTCCTCTTCCTTTCCACGTGGCTGCCTTCTGGATCGTGTTCTTTGGCACGTGGCTCGTGTGGACGGTGTGGAATTTTTGGCCCTCCATCATCGGAGGTTTCAGGACACATCATGATACACAGGACAAAGATGCAGTCAGCTCCACTGATGGCCGACCCAAGCATGAATAAGGGATAACTTTAACAAAATTTGGTGAACAGTGTGGCACTTAATCCTGCTCTGTTTTAACCCTTTTTACCCCAGGATCAATGTGGAAATTCTCCTGGATGCTCTCCGTACATTTCTTGTGGTGCTAGTTGAGAGAATTTGTTTGAACATCAATACATATTACATCTTTAGTGATCTTTTTCTCTTTTCTTGTGGCCTACATGCATGCTTGATCAAGTAGTGATATTGAAAGCTTGTCTGATAATGGGGCTTAAAGGGTTGAAGGACAGTTTACATGCAGCGTACATGACGTTTGAGTGTTTTATCCTTCTTCTAATTACCTGGCCCCTCAGACTTAATTAGTTAATTGATTCTAATCAGAATCAACTGGGACTTAACTCGTTTATCGATTTTAAGGACTTTATGTAAAGAGCTTCTTCATGATGTAGGTTTGTGAAAGTTCGAACTTTCTTTCGTTGAAATGTCTTTGAAATGTGATCAATATCTGGGATATTGTAATAGCAGAATGGCATCTTATTTATTTTGTCGTGGTAGTTCGAAGTGTCGACTGTCCCCTTATCACAGAGGGACTTTCTCGTTTGTGCCCACGGGGGAGGGGGTAGGGTGAGGAGACGGTTGACATTGCAATACAGCTGTACCGGTCTTTAATTTAATTAACCTTCTTATCCGGGAAAGTGGGGAAATAACTTTAATAAAGCGTAACACATATACAAAGACTTAATATTCAAAGATGTAAGAAATTCTGAGTATTCAATTCCATAATCTCGTACCTAGAGTCCTCAGGCTATTTGGTCAGCGGGTAGGCGCCAGAAGAGACTCAGGGGACTTCGAAAAAATTTAAAATTGTTTGATTGCTCCGTAAGGGCTTGCATTGTTTTACCGCAGAAATCCTGCGGTAATAAAATTCCAGTTCTCCAGAGTCTCTCCTGGCGACTAACTGCTGGCCAAAGAGCCTGAGGGCTCTGGGTACGAGATCGTCAATTCCACTAATTGGCAACCTACGTAACAGCACGGTAGAGAACGGACAATTTCAGTTATGTCACCAGCGTGATAGTTACTTCCTAGCGCATTTTAAAGCAATCTGTTGTTTAAATTGCCTTCATTTCGTTGTGTTCGTTTGATAATCAACCAGACGTGGACGATTTGAACAGAGGATTGCGTGACAATGGAGAAATAATCAGCTGTCACGTTGGTCACACAAGGGCAATTTGACTTCCTTTTTCTTCGTGAACCTTGCAGGTAACGCAACACCACTCTTCTACCTTGTTATCCTGCACTTGGTCTGAAGGTCGGCGTGTTGAAAAATAATATATTTTTGTAGCGTAGTACTCCAGTGTACGTAAATTAACTTTAGCAAGTAAGTTGCAGGTGGTGTATTGTAGGCGTAATTAGTAATAAACTGCACATCATTGATTGTCAAGTGTTGGATCGTTTTTTTTTTTTTTGTCTTCGGTTACGATAAAGCGTAGTGTAAAGGTCTTTGCAACATGACCGCGTCGATGTCTTCCCCAGTACCGTGGCACAAAGCAGCAATTGACAAACAAGTAAAGAAACAAACGGACCAGAAGACGAGTAAATAAACAAACGAACCCAATAGATAAGTAAACAATCAAACAAACCAATAGGTAAGTAAACAAACAAACGAACCAACAGACAAGTAAACAAACAAACGAACCAACAGACGAGTAAACAAACAAACGAACCAGCGGACGAGTAAACAAACAAACGAACCAACGGACAAGTAAACAAACGAACCAATAGACAAGTAAACAAACAAACGAACCAACGGACAAGTAAATAAACGAACCGATGGACAAGCAAACAAAGGAACGAACCAACAGACACGTAAACAAACAAACGAACCAACAGACAAACCGCAAACGAACGGAATGAGCGATCAAAGGCTGCGGGTTCATTAAAAAGTTGTCACTGGTATTAATTGTTCTGGTGAATTGGTTATATAATGAGAGATGAATCACACTCTGCTGTCAAAGACTTAATTTCTTCTGAAATATTTTGAAAATATTGAATTTGCTCGCTGCACTTATTTGGAGCGTAAATATTCAGAAGACAATAACGCGAATCCTGTATAATTGCGTCCAACATAATGAAACGGCCTTCAGGGTCTGTCTTAATTGTTTGCAAATTAAAATCCAAATTGTTCTTTACAAGCACCAAAACTCCTTTGCTATGGCATGTTCCATGAGAAAAAAACAAATCACCCCTCCACTGTTTCTTCCAAATATTTTCCACGTCACGAGTACTATAAGTTTCCTGCAAGAAACAAATATCCGCGCCAGATTTACTGAGCCAATTGAATATGGCTTTCCGCTTTTCAAAGGTACGAATCCCTCGAACATTTAAGGACTAATTTAAAATTAACATTGCTAGGCCCCATGTGACTGAGAGAAGAAGACAATAGTACAATGGAAAAAGCTGAACAAAAAAATACAGTTTTGTTTAAAAAATACTAATGAAGTAACAATGACAACTAAGAATTGAGGATGTAAATCAGATTTTGACACGTCCAAATAGCCATCAGCGAAAACAAGAGAAAAAACGCAAACAGAAACAGGTACATACGTAAAGAATTGCACAAGGAAACAAAATTTAAATTTAAATTTAAGAGGGCAACAAGGCGTGATATATTCTAAGCCTCTCAACTCGCTCTGAGAAAACATTATTAACATCAGTATTATACTTCAGTCAACGTATACTGATCAAATAATGTTGTTTACAATATCTCAATTATTTTGCTTTTCGGTCATTTCATTAATTGTCAGCATGATTAAGGTGAAAAAAAAATACCAAAGTTAAAAATAAATGAAACCATATTTTTGGCCGTTCCTCACGCAAGAGAATATTGGAAGCGAAATATATGAAAAACATATATTTTCCATCACTTTAAACCTCGACGGGTATATTACGAATTCACAAAATAACCAGCTCCCAGTTAGCTTGATAGCTCAGTTGGTAGAGCACTGCTCCGGTATCGCAGAGGTCATAGGTTTGAATCCCGTGAGGCCTGGATTTTTTCAGACATTCTTTTCGCAACCACTTATAAGTTGTGTATATGACTGCGATGATCATTGACTTATTCATGCAATAGAATATTGTAAGCTTAGCCAAATGTACAAAACTATACCATTAATGTCGCACTGTGATGGATTTCTAGAGTGATTAGATTCTTGAATTCCTGTTGTTTATGAACTCGCAAAAACCAGCTTCTTTTCTGTCTGCATGTTTTAGGACATGTTACAAACTTCATTTTTACAAAATCAAGCACTCTCCATGTTGGTGAGTCGTATTCAATATCACTTCAGTTTCTCGGCAATCTTGTTCTCGGTAAATTTTCGTCATGTTTAGCATCATCATCAGCAAGTTTCGGCGTCATGAAGTTCTGCCTTGCGCCTGTCTCTAAAGGGCTGGCACCTTTTCCTTTTCACTTGGTTTGTTTGTTCTGTCGAAACGGATATGCTGTATCGAAAACTAACGCTTAATTAAATTCTTTCGAAATGGTTCCTCAGAGTGGAATGAGCTCTTAACAAAGCACGTTTATGAAAAAGGAAACTTTTGAACACGCATCCTTGTGCAAACCATACACGAAGACTTTTAAATTTCAAAGCGATTGATAATGTGATTTCTTTCTTAGTTTACTTGTTAGAAGTTACTTTCAACATCGCTTTAATCTCTCAGCAATCTTGCTCTTGGTCAATTTTTGCCCGCAAATTAAATTCGCCATCTTGAAAATTTACTGTTGTTAGTGGTGTAGCATATAAACAAACAAGATTACCTAAAAATAACGCCCAGGCGAAATTAAGTGATGAAAAGGCAAGAAGAGAATGATTGTCTGAGTTATTCATTCAAGTTTACCCTGAGAAAAGTGTGTTAAGGTTAACAAACTTAAATGCACCATTCACGCAGGTCCAAAAACAAAGGATCGACTTTGCAGGCTGCCAATTTTAATACACCGTTAACAAAGAGACAAAAATAATGACAAATTCATAAATGCTCTCCCTCGATTGGAACAGTTAAAACGATCACCTAGAAAGGAAATAACCAATAACGATATCATAAGTGATGAGAATTCCTGTAGGTGGATATTGTTCAAAATAAGCCTCGCGTGTTCACCGTTTAAAAATAACGCCACCTGGACAAAAAATATCAGTTTGTCCTGCCTGGCTACAAAGAAAATATTTGCTGTTAAAAATAATATGAAGTTGTATCTCGGCTGTTAATTTTCAAAGTATTCAGGCATTATTAAACTTACTGCGCAAATCGGCTTAGAAACGGCATGTTTATCAATCACAAAGCATATTCCAATGACAGAAAAAAACCAATCGAAGAAAAACATGAAATAACAGTAAATGTCAAATTAGTGCGAGTTATTTTCAAAGTTTGCATGTACCATGGCAATTGCAATTAAAAACACAGACGGGCTTATACACGGTAAGTACATGCCCTACGCAGTTTTCCCACACAACTCATATCAGCGGTATCACTTCCGGCTTTTAAAGTGCCACTACGATCAAAATTTTGCATCCCTTTTTTTCTTCAGCTTTGGAAAGTAGAAGTTATAAATACTTACCACGCCAAATTTTACATCGAAATTCCAACGGGAAGACCAGTTATTTTAAACGCGAAGTTCAGCTTCGCTGTGCCGCCATTACTCGAACGACAAATGGCCGTGAACTACAAAGAGAGCTGGATCTAGTTGCACCGACAGCAATATGACGTCATACGCGCACAACAACATGGCCTGCTTCCGAATGTTCGATCTCGCTGAAAGAAGCCACTTCTTTTTATTTTAGTGGCTCAAGGGCCGACTTTACAACGCACACGTATTGTGGGCACCCGAAAGAAACCTCTAATGGTGGTTGTAACATTTATGGTTCTGAAATACGTCAAAAGGGGGTAATTTCTTCAGACAAATCGTCTTTTTGTACATCGCACCGAAGTACTAAAGACATATCCTCTCGACGATTTCGACAGCTGCTTCGAGGGAAACTCAAACGCAAGGACTGCCATACAATGCTACTGCCTCGATGCTTACTTTTCCAGGGTAAAGCTAGGGACTAAGTGAAGCGATTAGGCCAAGATAACTGATCGGGAATGAACTATTTTCGTGAATGCGTGCAATGAAAGCAAGTGGCGCGGAGTGGTGGTGTGTATGTTTTGTTTATAGCTCATTGTAATGCTTCGTTTGTCTAGTGTTCATTACGTCTACTCCTATAAGTGTCATGCTTTGGTAAAATAAAAGTGCATAGATACTCCATTTTATTCAAAAAATAACAATAATAATTGCTTGTTGTATAATATTGACAATCAACTGAATGCTCTCCTCGTACCTGTACAAAGCACCCAACACATTTCTGAAAGACTTGTATGCCGACTGTAGAATACACAACAAGGCGAGATTTTCGATCTGTATTAAATGAGCAATTGTAATTAAACTGATTGTGACATTGACATGAAAAATTCATCTCTATATATTGAAACAATCACATGATATGTGAAAGTACAGGTCAGAAGGAATTTGCAGGCAACTTTGCAGCTGATGTGGACCTGCTGACACTCCAACTTGCAAAATTCTCTAATGTAACCATCACTGACTACTGTGAGTCATCACTTGTAATATATGCTTTGACTGCACCTTTGTGCAGAATTGCAGTCAATATTATGCATGAAAGTTATCTTCTGGGACAAGTCAAGATAATACCTACAATTAAACCATATTAGTTTGTACTAAACAGAACAAATGAACCAAACTGACAAAATTATGAGACAGTATTTTGTCCAATACCCTATTCTAAAGAATGTGGAAAACTACCAGTGCTTGGTAAATTTCATCTTTGCGTTTAAATTATTAATTTTGTATTTGTGCCTTCTTTTGTTTTCTTGGCAAAGTCTGTTATATGAACAGCCAATTTTATAGCATTTTTTGTACAACATAACAAATTTTTAACAAAAGTATTGCACTGTTTTGGTATATACCAGAGACAGTACAAAGGCGTCAACAAGGTCACCTAAGCACACCATGGTAAATAGGACTACCCATGGTAAATAATGCCATAGTAAATCTCACTTAGCTTTTAGTTTAGATCTGTCAACGACACTTCCTGAACCTTAAAATATTGGGATCTGTATTATTAGGGTTAGTTTAGGGAAGCATGAAGGCATTTTTCACAGTTACAGAAGATACCTTGTCCAGAAGAATGGGCCAGGATCTTACAGTAAGGTTCACATTGTACATAATGTGCAAATTTATAAATGGAAGGGAGAGGAGGAGAACTACCAGCAATTTTTTGCAATATTTAGCATTGATATCATATCAAAATGACAAGTAGGTACTAGTAATGCATGCAGACTTTGTGTGTGTGTGTGTGTTTTTTTTTTAAAGTTGCTGTCATATCCATGTCATCAAGAACCACAATGCTGCAGGTATGGTGAGAGTAGACAACAAGACTGGCCTCTGACTTCAAGGGTAAACTTATTTTTATACAGGGACGGTTTTGGGCCAGTGGGATCATGGCATGCATTCTTGTGCTCTGAGTATTCTCATTGTTGAAAATGGTTATCAGAGAGGGTCACAGCAAAAGGCGTACCTTTGAATTTGATCCTAGAAACTGCCAACATAGCTGATAGGAGAGTCTTCAAAAAAATCTCCTGGATATAGGTCAAGCACATTAATATAAACAGTGAAGGGATTATGGAAATTGTTTACTGATGGCTAATTATTTTGTTGGCTTGTTCATAGTGAGGGGGATTTGAGTGCTGATGTCATAACAGCAACAACAAAAACAAAACAAAAAAGCCCCCCCCCCCCCCCAAATAAAAAATAAATAAAATGAAATAAAGTAAAATATGTGGTATTATTGGCATAAAAAATGGCTTTGATATTTAAAGCTGGCCCTGTTCTTGGTTCTGGTTATTTTCTGAAGGCCAAAGTAAAAAGCCACAGATATCAACATCCAACATAAGAAAGCCAGGGCTATTTGACAGAAGGAAAAAGCTAAACCAGAATAGAAAAACAACAAACACATAGTATAAGTTTAAAGCATGAAAATGTTTGTGGGGTCATGTAAGAATTACAAGATAGAAAAAATTAAAATGAAGTTCATGTCGCTGAACAAAAACAAAAAAATAAGCTGTGGTTTGTGTGAAAATTTAGGTTAAAGAATTATGGCTCTTAATTTAAAACACCAAAGAAAAAAGACATAAATCTCATTTCTGGTAGAATCTCCAAGAATAATTAAGGTATATCTGTGGAAAGGATGGTGATTCTTTCATAACTATAATATTTCAATTTTATGTCTGTGAACATTGTGTGATTTTGTGGGAAAATACACAATACTGTTACAGCACAGTGTTATGCTGGCTCTTCACACTCAACATGTAAAATGACTACAATTATAGTGTCAGTTTTAAATGAGATCAAGAGGCTGGTTTGCTTGTTTCACTCAGATTCACACATCCTCATTGACCAAGGAACAAACATTATTGAAATAACAAAAATGGGTGAGATATAATGCAAGCCTACTAAGGTTTCCTTCTTAGCTGTCCTCCTAAACTTTCTTATAAATCTTTAGTTTTCCAGCTGCATTTGAGGGCTTTACAACAATTTATTGTTGAATGTTACTTGGACTGTGGCTTTAAGATATTAGGCCCCTCATGATTACTTCATTTACTGCTTGAAAGTTGTTGTAGAATGAGGAAGGGATCTAACCAGGTAATACCCGGTAGATTACAGCCCTGCAGTATCGTAATATTGCAAATACTCTGTAGATTACAGCTATAGCCACCCACTTTTCAACTGAAGTTAATTATACATCATTTTAGTTTTGTCAAAGCTTTATTGAACTATAAAAAAACGAGGTTAATAGTTCTTTTTTTCTTGACTCATTATGCAGCTTTGATTGATGCTTGCGAACACCATACACGCCACCAACATAACATCAACATTTGGTCTGGAGTTATCCATCCTATTCAATAATAATTTGTTGCTCAAGTGCTTCTGCGAATAGTGATTAGGTTCTGTTTACTAATCTCAAATAGAAAACATACCCAGAATATTAAATAACCATATGTCTACCTCCAATACAGTTGCTGAGTAAATGCCGGAGTGAATTCGTTTCTTCTTCGGCTTTACAGTCATGTAAATCCCAGGCTTGAATGAGCTGTTCGCGTGTGTTCGAAGCGTATTCTTTGCAGTCAAACGACTCCAAATCCACCGCCAAGGAAATTATATTCCAAGATATTCGGTAAAATTGTCCTTTAGATCGCTTTTCACCAAACTGGATGGCGAATCTTACAAATAATCTTGCCTATTCACTTACTTTAGGACTTACGATTACTGAGGTTTACTGAGTTCTTGTAAGGAACGCACGATGTTCGATGCGCGTATGACGTCACACAAAGATCTCATACAAGCAACCGCATTTTAGAATCACCACGGGCGTCACTTTGCCGTCGGAGTAATGGCGGACGGGTTTTCGACGGTTTTCGGCCACTTATTCCCAGGATCAGGAAGCTTGTATAAAGCTAATTAATAGCTATTTTTGCAATTACGAACTCATTAAGTGGATTGGAACACGAAAAGGGCGAAAATAGAAGTAAAAATTTTCGTCGTAGTGGCACTTTAAAGCTTTTCGGTTTTCCTGATATTAGAGACTTTAAGCATCGACGACGGGAACGGCAACGGCGACGTGAGATTGTGAGGGAAAACCCAAATGTCACATTGCGCATGTCTGGCGGGAAATATTCAGACGTTCTGTTCCGGGGCCCGACGTGAGAAAGCTTCATTTGGCGTTGCCCGAAAACGTGAGTAACATTTCACATATTTTACCTCCGTTTCGCCCCGAAAAAATGATATTTTTAATATCGCTTGGCACTTAAGGATACCGTAGGAAAGGAACGCGTTGAGTTTTTGTTTTATTCTTTCCGAAACTATAATAACTTCATCAGTCTGCTGTTTCAAAACAGAAAGCTAGTGAGACTAGTAACGATGCCCGCAAAATTAGATGACTTGCGAGTCTGACACTAATTATCGATGTTTCTCTCTAACATCAGTGTAACATTACTTTTTCTTATTCAAAACAAGACACACTAGAACTTTTAATTTACATTTAAGCTAGAGAAAAATAAACAGTCTAAGTTGCTCAAAAATAGCATCCAAACCACAAACCACTGTGTCATATCGTAGTTTTCAGTTCAAATTTTTAGATGTAAAGATAACAAAATTCCCACGCGTGCTCGCACCGCTAAAGCGTTTCTTGAAATGCCAGCCTTCGATGCAGAACATTTGAAGTAAATTAATGTTAATCTAGTTGCTATTTCTAGTTATATCGGTGATTTTTATTACGACCTAAAAATATATCAAATGGTCTGAATTGTTTACATCGGAAAACTGCAACTCCGACAAACACGTTCTCGTTAACAGCAGTAAAAATTCTTCATCGGTTATTTCATTATTAAAATCGATTTCTGACTTCTTTTAACGAAGACTCGATGGGTGCTTTCAATTCGACGAAAATTTCGAAAATTTCGGGTGGGAATCGAATGGAACAGCATCTTTTCCGGAAAAGATTTTCGAAAATGTAGGACAACCTTTTTGAACAGCTGTTCCCGAAAAGTGGAAACCGACCGAGAATAAGCCCGTTCCATTCGAGACTGAAATTTCCGAAAATTCAAATCGAAAATTTTTGGTGAATGGAAAGCGCCCATCCTATTTAATCCTCTTCGAGGGAAGTTGTCGTCGTATTGCGCCTGCTTAACTGCTTCCAATTTCGCGACGCAACCGCGTCCTCTCCTCAGTCTTTCCTCGGTTTCTCCGTCGCCGTTGCCGTTCCCGTCGTCGATGCTTAAAGTCTCTATTTACTCAACTGTGGACCGTGCCTCCTAATACAGAAGTATTTTTGCGCATGCGCAGTTTATGACTATTCATTAAACGTAGTCAAGTTAGCAAGGGCTGCTGGAACCAACCCAAAAATGAAAACTGGGATAGATAAGATAGATAAGGAACAATAATTCGAAAAAGTTGTAAACTACATAGAAATGCGTCGTTACTCCCAACAACCCGTGATTCGATCTACGCATAATCATAAACCGCCTCAAAATATATTTGAGTGGCTGGTAAAACCTGAGATGCGCAGAATATATGCGCAGTAGAAAAAGAGGCACCGTCCTAGAAATATACTTTGACCATTTACACCAGCTAAACGTGTTTGTTTAAATCAGGTTGATCAAAATGAAAATCAGGGCTGAGAAAACTTTATTTTACGTAGGGATCAAGTAAGTTCTCGGCAGTGCTAAATTTAAGATCGAAAATTGTCAGTAAACGACTTCTAGAAGGAAAAACTCTTCAATAAGTTTTAAACATAAACCATTCAAACAGCGGTAGTCACACTACACAGCTCTGCGTTTGGCCCGCCTCACGCATGCAGACAGCCATATCATCCAGCCATGGACAGCTAATTCGCCCTTGTAAATTTGTTTCTTTTGAAAGGTAGTTCGCTTTGGTTTGAACGGGTTGGTAGTTACATACTTAGTCTAAGCAAAATGCAAATGAGTAAACTTTGCCCGAATGTTGACCCTGTCATGCCTGCGACTTTCTGATCAATATAATTTCAAGGGTATTTATCTGAATAGCTTAAAAATAGAAGTTGTATATTAGCCCAACAGGTAGATGGCTTCAATTTGGCGAAATTCTGGGGTCAATATGACAAAAAATCAAATTCACCCTTGAGTTTACAAGTTAGTCTGCTATTTAAAAAAAAAAATGATAATAATAATAATAATAATAATAATAATGATGATGATGATGATGATGATGATGATGATGATGATGATGATGATGATGATGATGATGATGATAATAATAATAATAATAATAAAATAGGTTGATGCTGGAACTATGCAGACTTGAAAGGCAAGTATGTGCCCTGACGCCATACTCTCATTCCTCACAATCCATTTTTTTGCGAATCGTGGAAAACGTTAAAGCACGCCAAATGCGAGATGTAATAACAACGAAATTCAATGTGCCAATTCAATCCATAGCAACGATAACAATCTCGCTCGTCGCTTTTACACACCAACGCAAAAATGGGTTCAACAAACAGTTCAAATACGAGTTAAATAAATACTATTAAGACTTATAAAAAACATCGTGCATTCAACGTATTATGGTTATTGTATGAGTAAGCATTCCTTTAAAAAAACTTTAAATCATCTTATGAATGACTCGGAAATAAATGGAAGCCTTTCCATCACTTTCAAGAGAAACATTTTGGGAAACTTTCTGTAGTAATTGGTATTGAATATCAGTGAGATCCTCATGACGAGGAACAACGCTTATTGGTGAATGTAGGCCTAACAACTTGGGGAACACCATTTGGAAATGCGCAAGTACTGAGGAGAAAATTGATAACAAAAAAAAATACGGACCATGCGAACTCCGTCGGGGGCGCTAACAGTTCATTTCGTTTGATATAATCGCCTCAGAAATTAAGATTAAGTTCTAAACAAAATCATTTAGACACGGGTTTTCTTCGGTGAAACGTCAGCTCGTAATTTTGCGACACTGGAAAACTACAATTTTCGCCAATTCGGCCTACGGCCTCGTCGGCTAAGTATCAGGCGATATTCCGCGCGATTTTGCAGGATAATTGTCAACTAGGCAGCACTTTCCGGCATGATAACCACTGATATACCAATAATACTGGTTAATAGGGATATTTATAGATTAAGGAACTGTCTTGGTATTTTTCAAACACTTAGAATATGCTGATGTCCTTAAAAGTTAATAGAGGTACGAGTATATGTCTTACAGAGAGAGGTTTATCCTCTTGGGAAGCTTTTCCCCGCTCTATTTTTAAACAAGTGGTTCACATTATAAATTACCAAAGGCAAAAACATTCAATATGATGTGATATTTCAAGCAGCACTAGCCGTATAAATTCAGTGGTGCATCAAGAGGCAAAGTCATAATTTCGTAGTAAGCTGGTTAACAGGGCAAACCAGAAATTATGCTCAAGGCAAGGTTGATTTTATTTGCTCTGTGCTTTGCTTTGTTCTTTGCTGTTAGTAGCTGTACTACTATTTCAAAAGGTACAGAAGCAGAGCTGAGAGATTTTGAGGCAGAAACTTTAGCCATTGAAGGGATCAACGACAGGAGCGAAGGCGAAAACAACAAAGAAAATGAGGAGGATAATGGTGCGAAGGCACTGAGTGATGGCGTACAACAAGAACAAGGTACACATGTGGTTTAGCAGTGCTAGTTAACGTTTTCAAACGGATCAAAAGATAACTAAACTAATTCGAAGTGGATCCGTGGGAGTCATTTTGTCCTTCACTTGTAATGAAGTTTGATTTTCTTCAAACTGTAAGCCGATCCAGGATTTCTATTTCAATTTTGAATTTGGTTATTTATACCGGAGCATTTTAACAGTTTTTATAGACTAGCAAGCATCTATTCATGAAATGTTTTTCCAAACTTTTTATTTAAGCTGTTATGTTACTGTTTATGTCTGCGATTGCTTCAAAACATGTATGTTAATGCCAAAATGAATCGCCTCGAGTGATTATTGTTTTATCGAAACCAAAATGAGAAGAATATGTATATTTAGCCAAGCCTAAAGGCGGAGCTCCGCAATTCCTTTTCAATAGTATTTATATAAATGCTACTCTGCTTATTGTATGAACGTAATAACGTTACAAATTCCTCATCCAGTCTTGAGTTATACATATTTTAAGGACGGTGCCTACTAATACCGAAGTATTTTTGTGCGGTTTATGACTATGCGGGAAAAGCAGATCTTAGCAAGGCTTACTGGAATTCAAAAAGAAAAATGGGGGTAACCACGCATTTTTCAGAGATAATTAAGCAATAATATTGCTAAAAAGCGCCAAAATATAAAGCAATGTACGGGATTTTTTCCTAAATTAAAGCTTGATTATCCCTGAAAAATGCACGGTTACCCCCAATTTTCTTTTGAGATACCAAAAGCATTTGCTAATTTCTGCTTTCTCCATGTAGTTTTCAACCGCGCAAAAATATTCCTGTATTAGTAGCAACCACCCATAGGAAACCCGAGTATCTTGAGATGCGCAAAACGTATGCGCAGTAACAATAGAAGGCACCGTCCTTAAGGTGTCTCCCTAGGTTTTTAAGGTTGCGCGGGTACTTGATGATGCGAGCTTTAGTAACGTGCGCGCCCTAGCTGACGCAAGCTCAAGCAAAACAGCCAACAAGTCAATTGCACAGTTCAAATTATAGTCCTGGGGTAGAAAGACAAAAGCATTTCAAAGAAAACATTCTCTGTCATAGTTTTATAAACCGAAGTATTGTTGTTCGGGTCTTCAAAGATAACCGAGGTTGCAAATTTCATCCAATTCGCTCGTGAAAACAGGTTCCTATTCTGATGACCTTATTGTCATTGAGGTGAACAAATAGGAAGTTCCCCCTCAGATTTCTCGAATTTCCTTCAGTGAAGTTCCTTAACATTTGGCAGAGATGTTAAACCTTTTTAGCTTTCCTTGCTGTCAATTTATCAGAAACATTTGTAAGACAAGGTTTTCGCTCAGCCATGAAAACAAAAAACAAAAACAACAAAAAAAAACCAAAACAAAATGCTAAAACGAAAAAGCTACCTTGACAACCCCTACCTTTTTCGATTTTAAAAGTTACTTCTTGTTAGACTCTACCCAGTCGGAGCATGTCGGGAAATTTTACGGAAGGAAATTGAAGAAAATTGAAATCAAAGCCAAACAGACGTCAAAAAATGGCGATGTTTGAGTAGTTTTAATTTGAGACTTGAAGCCTTGAATTCAGAGGTGACTGTTTCACAGCAAATTTTAGCCCTTTTTTGTTATTTTTAAGTAGCTTTGATTTAGAAAATAGCAAAAAGAACGAGACTATTAACTTTTGATTGATGTCACTGGCGCGCGCGTCGTGATCTTGCATAACACTTTCGAGCCACCTTAAGCGCATATGTAAAGCAAACTTTTTACGCGTCAGCGGAAAATGTTTTGAACCATAAGCTGTTCTTGTTGATCGTGCGAGATCACAGTGCTGAATTCCGATGACGTTCGAGAGCAAAAACCACTTGTGACTGAAAAAATTACGCTTTCTCTCAAATATTTTGTCCTGTGGAAACTATTAATGCATTTGTGTAAAGTTTGAAATGCGTACAATAAAGAAAATTTAGCTACCACGTAATGTTTGTCAAAATTTATTACTCTGTAAACATTCCTCGTACAGAAATATTACAGTCTCATAATAACAGTACAAGAGAATAAATAAAGGAAAATAAATTTTTGTTATGGTTCGAAATATTTGAACGTTTACTTTAAAATTAGGGCGTACTGTTTACAAATATGCGCTGCGAATGAATTACACAAGTCGAACACAGAATGTTCAAAACAATTATTGACTTCCGGAATATTTCTCCCAAAGAAGTAATTCTAGTCTCTAACTAAAATTTAAGTAAAGAATACAGGAAAAACAATGTTTGGTTGCGGCCCGAAATATTTCAGTGAGCGCTTTTAAAATTAGAGCGTGTTTACAAAACGTATGCGCTGTGAATTGCGAATGAATAAGAGAAGTCCAACACAAAATATTCAAAACAATTCATAACTCTGTAAATATTTTTCCTACAGAAATATTTGTAGTCTCTAAGTAAACGTTAACAAACGGAGAATACAGAAAAAAATAATGTTAGGTTGTGGCCCGAAATATATCAGTGTTAATTTAAAATTAGAGCGTTTTTACAAAACTTTATGAGCTGCGAATGGCGACTGAATTAGAGAAGTCTAACAAAATGTTTAAAACAATTCATAACTCTGTGAATATTTCTCCTACAGAAATAATTATAGTCTCCAAGTAAACGTTAACAAACGGAAAATACAGGAAAAAATAATTTTTGTTTGTGGCTCGAAATATTTCAGTGAGCGATTAAAATTAGAGCGTGTTTACAAAACTTATGCGCTGTGAATTGCGAATGAATTAGAGAATTCCAACACAAAATGTTTAAAACAATTCATAACTCTGTGAATATTTCTCGTACAGAAATAATTCTAGTCTCTAAGTAAACGTTAACAAACGGAGAATACAGGAAAAATAATGTTTGGTTATGGCCCGAAATATTTCAGTGAGCGCTTAAAATTAGAGCGTGTTTACAAAACTTATGCACTAGTCATTTGTTTCCCCCGCTCCCCCACCCCCGCGACATGGCGGGGGAATTTGCAAACAAGCGATGCTAATTATGGGGAATTCTACCACCCACCAGAGCAGAATTTCTTTGCAAAACCACCACCCCCTGGGGCTACCTGAAAGACCTTGTAAAAGAAGGGATTGTCTATTTCTGCGTTAAATACATTTTGAGAAACACAAACTATTAGGAATGTTTCAACCAGCTTAAAATCAGACTTTCATCTGAGGTTGTTTGGAGTATAGCTTTTTGATCAGTATAATAGTGTGGGAGAATAACCAATAAGCTGAGAGAAGGCTTGAAAATCGTGAGCCATGCCAGCAGCAAACACAGTTGTTTGGTACCCCCTCTTGAACTCGTTCCTGTCGAGAGAAACCTGGCCACATGGGTGGCTGTCACAATACGGGGCATATAAGTACTACATTTTGTTTTAAGCACTTTAAGTAAGGGGCTAAGATTTAGGAAATTGTGATTGCAAAATTATTAAGAAGATAAATTCAAGATAGCTATAAGCTAGTTCGCCTTTTCAGAAGGAAGTACAAATTCCATTTGGCAACAACATTGCTACTTTACGGGGGTTTAAAAGGCATTCAAGATTCTAAATTCTATAGGAGCCGTGTTTGGCCTGTCATCATTACTTTACCATCTTTGTGATATTTTTAGGCAGAGCCCCGTCCTAGAGGTCACCGTATCTAACGAACACTGTTAAATGGTAGGCCATGCTGCACAAATAGAAATCTCACTTGCTGGATAAAACGCTCTAAGACCTCAAGAAACACAACTTCACTCAGGATCGAAAATACAACCACCTCATTGGCTAATCCTCATTAGCGAATAGAAATCTTCTATTCTCGATCCGTCCAACGAGTACTTAAACAGCTGCACGCCTCACTTTCTACAGAATGAAGCCATCTCTCAAAATCATTCCTCAAAACCTTAACACAGTAGCAACTGATGAGATTCACTGACAGAATCGAAACTGCAGTCTTGCTTGATAGACACTACGGAGGAAAATATTTTGAATGATGAAAGACTACTCACTGTATCCACATCAGTGCTTCCAAAAGACATTACCGCACTCAAATTTTGCAGAATTCAACGGCTTGAATCGCGAAAAAGCACTGTTGTAAAACAAACTATGAATAAGGCATTCTCTACGTGCGGTCCATGAACCGAAACTAAACGAACAGAAAGAATTTCAAACACCCAAATCACTTTCCTTTACCGACATGTTCACACAAGGGCGAACGGTGTTCAAAAAATAATCTATTCTTGACGTGCACACGCACTTCAAACCTACAGAAACTTTCCAGTACAGGCTCTATCAAAAGCGAAGCCTTGAGACTTCTCAAAACAAAATCTTCAAAAACAACATTTGAAGACAACATTCCTCTATTCAACCAGAGATTACGCTACAGAGGTTACCCCGATAACCTTATAGATAAAACTCTCTCAGAAGTCAATATCAGCAAAAGAATGTCGGCACTACAAAACAAACAAAAAACGCGCAAGATCATTTTGCCGTTTGTTACAGAATATCGCCCTTCTATGCTTAACCTAAAAACCATGCAGATGAGTAGGTGGCACTTGATAGAAAATCAGCCTCTGCTACTTTCGTACAGAAAAGGGAGATCTTTGAAATTCGTACTCGTAAGAGCAAATTGCTCTTCTTATCTCGACCTATAGGAGCCGTGTTTGGCCTGTCATCATTATTTTACTCTCTCCGGTAGCCATGTTGGATCGCTGCTTGTGAGGAATGCACCCAGAATCCTTTGCACGCAGTCTCCTCGTGAGCACTTTGTTTTTAAAAATTTCCCGGAGGTTTTCTCGGAGGTATTTTAGGTCAGGCAAATTTGAGGTAAAGTCCCTGCGTGTCTGGGCATAAAATCATCGCAAAGCTGCAGTAATTCCCCCGCTATTGCCCGACAAAGTCCCGGAATGTCGCGGGGGTGGGGGGACAGAGGAAACAAATGACTAGTGCATTATGCGCTGACAATGGTGAATGAATTACACAAGTCCAACACAAAATGTTCAAAACAATTCAAACTCTGTAAATATTTTTCCTACAGAAATAATCCAAGTCTATAAGTAAACGTTAACAATAGGAGAATACAGGAAAAGTAATGTTTGGTTGTGGTCCAAAATATTTAAACGTTAACTGCGTGTTTACAAATGTGCACTGCGAATAAATTACACAATTCCAACACAAATCATAACTCTGTGAATAGCTCTGTGAATGTTCAAAATTAATTTATCCACTTATATTTGTCGTATAGCAACGATTTAAGTATTTGTGTATAATTTGAAGTATGTTAAATATGGAAAATTACCTACAGTTTCCTGCAAAAAATGCATTTTATTTCTATGCGACTTGCGAGTTGGTTACTCACCCAGCTTACCACATGCTTGCTTTCAACTGACATCTCGCCTGTTTGTTCGTCGCTCTCGGGTTTCAAATTTGCTTATTAGTCGCCTGCTTTCTCGACATTTGTAGTTTGACAACATATTCAACGAATAAAAGAAATTAGTTTTTTTCAAAATTGTCGTTTGTTCTTATAAAAGAAGTCAGCCATCCCACTTCCCGCCGAAAAAACGCGGAATGCAGCACAGGTTGAGTGTGACATTTCACGGTGGCTTATATAGAAGGGCGAACTTACGTACGGACGGTCAGACAGCAGACGTCATGACCAAAATTTTTCGCATTCATGGGTTTACCAAATTGTCTTATCAATGGGGCTTCGCGCGCGCGCGCGCAGCTCCGCTATAATTCGAGTAAAAGAGCCGATATTTGGCCCAGTGGACTTATCTGGAGGCAACACTGCCCGCAGACTTAATTCATTGTAGAACTGCAAAAACTATAAGTTCAACACAAATACATATAGAAATGATCTCAAAGCTTGTAAACAAACCTTGCAAACAACATTGAATTCACCAATACTGGTCACACAAAGGCGTTTCTTAGAGAGATACTGATAAAGCGTTACATTGTGATTTCAGAAGGAGAGCAGAGAAACTGTTTTATCGGTGCAATATCTATTGGTTAACCCCCTTGTATTGCCTCCAGAGGACTTGGCCGTGATGTGCGATAATTTGATTTTTGACTTTTTTCTTTCCTTTTAACCTAAACAGGGGCAACCAATTCATCGAGAACATCAAAGCAAAATAGTTTAAATGTTAATTCCTGATTCCCACATATTGTTATGGCCTTCTAAAGGGGAATTTGTGTGAGCTAACATAGTTTGATCTGTTTGATATTTTGGCAGAAAATTTAAATTGCCGTATAATTTAGGGAACGGAATGTTAATAAAATATAATATAACATAATAGCTGTTTATTCACAAATCCAAGTGGAAAGGAGATAAATGAGGTTTTTCCTTCCTAGTTATTTACCACTGTTTAAAATACTTAACATAAAATATATAACACATCACACAATAGAAAAACTTAGTGTTCACTAGAAAATTTTGTAAGATGACATCTCAGTCTGTTCTTAAAGGTTGTCAAATCTTCCGCCTAAGCAATTTCCTTTGGCAGATTATTCCACTTATCGATTATGCGTATAAAAAAGGAATGTTTAAAACCATGCAAAGTTGCAGATGCAAACTTAAGTTTAACACGGTGATTTGCTCGTAAGGGCCGAAAATCATGTGCAAACGTAAAAAAATGCTGATGCATCTAGTCATTAAGTCTGTTTATTGTCTTATAACACTGAATAAGCGACGAAAATAATATTCTTTGCTCAAGTTTTGGCCATTTAAGAAACTTCAGACGTTCTTCGTAAGACATGTCTCGCCCAATATTTCCAAGGGCACATTTGGATGCTCTACGCTGTGCTTTCTCCAAGATGTTTAAGTCTTTCTTAAGGTGCGGGCACCTTAGTTGACCTTTATTTGCACATTTAAGACATATTTGCCTCTTCACAAAAAAAAGGATTAGTGTTTCATTGCTGCGAAAGTTTGAGGTGGCCTTTCGCTAAAGAAAACACTTGTTTTTTTTAACAATTTAATCCAAATTTCTAAGGCGGGTTTGTCTTTCCGAAAAGATCCACTGAAATGAATCACCGAGTAGCCCTGCCTAACTGGCAACTGACGCGGTGGGGCATAATAAAATTTACCCGAACTACGGCTGCACTTCTGGCCACAGTTGTTAAAATTAAAAGAGCGGAAAACTCTATCCAGTGGATAAATCACTGGGTCAGTACCCAGCAACACGCTCTTCAGGATCATTCAGGAGTTTTCAGAATCCAAACAGACACATTATGATTTCGTCACCTTGGCAACACGCTTCGACTGAAGATGTCAGTGTGCAATTTATCTGCTGGATAATGACTTAGCTGTTGGACAAAGTTATCCGCTCTTTGAACAATTTGGGCCTAAGGACCCCTAAGTGTAAAAAGGAGACTGTTGCAGATTCTTAGGATTATTTGAGAACTAAGGCGAGCGGCCTTTTTTTTTCTTTTTCCAAATCAGTAACTACAGACTCTATCTTTGTGTACAATAATTGAAAGCTAATGGTACAACTGTTTTAATTGTATCAACATTCCTTTGGAATCAATAAAGAGCTAATAATGATCATAACTATAACATATTAATTTCATGAAAGGAGTTGTGGGTTCGAGAAAAATGAGTTTAAAACGAAACAAATGAAAAACTTCACAAACGAAGCACTCTTCTAATGTCTTAGGTATACCGCTAACCACACTTTATTTGCAGCTCCTTGAGGACAGATTAATGTGACTTACGTTTTACCCCTCATAGATAAGAAGGGGTTCAAAATTTTCTGACTACAAGGAGCAGTTTATATTTAATCAACTATCCACGAAGTTATAGCATTGTGTTCAAATTGGAACACTTAGTTTTTATAGCTGCTTAGAGGGCTGTTTCAATTAGTCTTTTTTTTTTTAAAGTTCCGACTTGGGAAGCCATCTATCCTTTTACACATTTTACTTTCTGCTATTGATGACACTGAATGAATTATTTCATTAATTCAACCATTTATTGAACTGTTTTCTTGTAAAAGCAGAATTTTCGCCCAATGAACAAACACAGGATTTGAACAGCGAGGACGGGGAGTTTGACAGTAATGAAGACGGCAACGACAACTTCTACGACGACGACGACGACGACGACGACGACGACGACGAAGAAGAAGATACCGAAGACGAAGATGAAAGCGGGGGATCCAGGCAGCGAGGCGGCCAAAAGGGTTGGTGGCGCACCTCGCGACGTTAAGATTCAAAAACGACTGCTTGATTGCGAGTTTTAAGGAGTAATGACAACTCTAAAAAAAGTCTGTAAAACGCAAATTAACATGTAGGACTAACATTTGGCAATAAAACGTAAGTAGCTTATATTGCATCTTTGTGCCTCATTCTCTGTGTAGTCGATATTCCCACTTCCAGCACAGGCCCATTGTCGCATCGTGTGCCACTTAATTTTGCTGATTGGAAAGCCGCCTAAGGGACTAGCAGCTAAGTGCGCTCGCACAAAAAGTACAAATCTCATAAAGTCCCAGTAATCGGTGTGGGAGTACGTAAATGCGTTTCTTTCTTCTCTCACATCGATCGACTCGAAGCAAACTTTTACTTATGACTTAAAGAGCGACTCTCCCTAAGAACTTCATAATTATTCAATTTAATTATTGTATTTAATAATAGATTTCGCTGATAACTCTTCCATCAACTTCTCTTAGCAAGTAGGTAGCAAATATGAAATGCGAAGGGAGAAATTCAATTTTTCTTAAAAGTTTCTAATTCGAACTTTTTGCACTCCGGGCTGTGCTCGAAACCCACTGGCGAGGTCGTGAATCTTGCAAGAATTGCTGCTGTTCGTTCTGGAGAATACAGATCATTCAAAAACGATGACCATTCACGTTTATAAAATGAAGAATTGTAATCATAAGCTTCAAATCTGAGGGCAGAAAGTTTATCTTCTTTGAGTACTTATCTCCATCATAACTCAAGTTGTGAGGAACACATTACAAAAGTGGCTCGTACTCACAGGCTCTTCTACATATCAGTAGAGAGATCATATCCATCCATCGTCTGTGAAAATCTGTTAAAACATTTGGCCGCAATCCTGTTTCTGTCCCACAAGTGAGAGGTGAAAGTTGTAATATTCGACTAATACGGCCATATTTCCATCCGGCCAACATGTCATCAACGAATGTTATCAACAAACCAAGAAATAAGATAAATATCGCTTCATATTGGCCAAAAATAATCAAAGCCAACAAAAAAAGTAAAAAATGGTGCCAAAATGTAACTGACTACAAGTTACCAAAAGACAAAAATAAAATAATAATAATAATAATAATAATAATAATAATAATAATAATAATAATAATAATATATTTTTTTGAGAAACGTGGCTTTCAAAATCGTGTTCCCATGGAGATATCTACCAAATTGTTGTGAGATAAAGGTCAGGAAAAGTCACAAAGTTTGTCGTTCTTTGCTCAGATTTTTTTAAAAAGTTATGAATGCTTAAAGTCAGCGTGGGCACTCTGCTCCCATCCCCACCTTCATCGTAGGCTTAATAGCGTTAATAATAATGCATGGTTCAGTTCTTGCTGTTATCATCTTCCCAGAAAATCTTCGTGGCAATCCAAAGTCACACTTGTGTCCTTGTGTTGCACTGGGAAAAAGGGAATTTTTCCAGCAGTCATCTTCCTGGAAGAGGTTCAAAGCCCCCTTAAATTTTCGGGCTCTCAACCCCTTCCCTCTGGTTTGTTAAAACTTTACAAAAAGTTGTATCTAAATATGCTGATTACAGTTCAATTATAAAAAAAATACAGGTTAACCGCGCTCGTTTTTAAGTTAGCGCCATTTAAAGATACAATCAAGGACTTTTAAACAGGTTATAATAACCTGTTTGCCGATGTTTAGGAATTTGTTTGATACCCGTATTGTCGAATAAGTGCTCGGTAATGATGGAAACCTGTGCCAGCCACGTTCGACGACACTTAATTGAAAACCGCTCTGATAAGAAACACATTGACTAAAACAACCACAAATAGACAGAAAACGGAGTAAAAAATATGTCTTGGGACCAAACACTCTTCATAATCATTCAGGAGTTTTCAGAATCCACACAGACACATTGTGATTTCGTCACCTCGGCAACTCACTTTGACTGAAGATGTAGGTGTGCATGTTTGTAGAAAAGCATAACGATTTTAAATTTAAGTGGTTTTAGCTCAAAAACGAGCAGGGTTGACCCCCATTTTTTAATATGGTACTGTAATCGGCATGTTTAGATACAAATTTTTGCAAAGTTTAAAAACAATATAGGTAAGGAATTCTGAGCTCGAAAATTAAGGTGACTCTGAAACCCTTCCCGGGAAAAGCCCGCTAGTAAAATGCCCTACTCCAAAGTAGGCCAGAAGGACGACTTTGGACTGGCCCTAAGATTGTCTGGAAAGATGATAACAGCAAGAATGGAACCAGTGATTGTTAACCCTGTTTAGCCTAGGTTGGAGGAGGGGAGGGGGACAAATTAATCGCCCGCGAACATTTTCCAGAGCATTCGTAACTTTTTTACACTACAGCAAACAATGCCAAACTTTGTGACTTTCCCTAACATTTATCTGAGAACATTTTGTTATGACATTTAATGTTCACGCGACATGATGTCTCCATGGCAACACAATTTTGAAAATTGCTCTTTTTTACCTTTTGGTAAAATCTATTCAGTTACATTTTAACAACATTTTAGCATTTCGTTAAAGAGATTTGATTATTTCTTGACCAATTTAAACGGTTTTCTGTTGTTTTGGAGAAATCGAGAAATCCAAGATGGCAGTTATAAAGAATGACGTCATCCTGTAACTTTGCGGACGTCAGAGGAGCCATTCCATGGTGCATTACTTTAATTCTCGTTTATTGATAGTATGGACCGTCCTAAAAAAAAATGGCCACTGGTAATTTTACTTTTTACGAAAACACCAAGAAACACTCATAAAAACGTATACACAATGTTGTTTCTACAGGAAGTAATTCGCTAAAAAAATGTTGGCCTATTGGCTGTTAGGTTCGCAAGGTGTTGTGGTACCAAGGTATTATTTACCAGCAGTAAATATGTCAGTAAGTCGAAACTATCGTAAAACATCTCTAGCTTGCGGCCAGCAAGAACTTCCTGATTTCAATTGCGATGCCTTAACCGCACGATAACACTGTCCCCGCTAAATGTCTATTATAATGAACAAATTTGACATAACGTAACAAAATGCGCCTGAGACACGAGTCGGAATACGTATACTACTACGCAGAGGCCCGAGGCACAAAAAGTGCATTATAAGCTGATGACACTTTATTGGCAAATGTTATACTGAAAAATTAAATGAGTTTAAAGACTATTTTAGTGTTTCCATTATTTCTTAAAACTCGGTCCTTTCCAACTCTAAACTAACTACGTTGTTAATTCTAGTCCATTGGCTTGATCATTTGTAAACGAGCAGTAGGCGCCTCAGTTGGTGCATCAGTGGGACCACCATTAGGCCCAGAGATCAGCCTCGTCACCATAGGGGGCACGACTGACCTATGGGAACAGTGACAAACCTTGGTATATGTCCAGCGAGTATGCAGCACGTCTCCTTAACAGGGTCATAAATTTTTGTTCCGCATAACCACACCCACTTCCTTCGACCCCTGCTTGAACCACCACGTCTCCGTCCTCCGCGTCTACGTCCACCTCTACGTCGTTTTCTTCGGGGTCGTGATATTCTACGTCGTCTTCGTCCTCCTCCCCGCTTCCGTCGTCGTATCCTCCTGCGAGGCCTATTTCTACCCCGGCTTCGTCGTCCGCGTCTCCTGGAACCCCTTTTCCGTCGCCTCTTAGGGTCTTCACGCTCCATAAAATCGTTTTCTACTGTTAGATAAAGAAAACATCTTGTTATTTCACATACAGTTCTGTGACTCTCTTCGCGAGCATTATTGCTTTGATCAAGAGATTTTGGGGTTTAGTTTAACCATTTGCTTTAACATATCGAGGAATATTGTATTAAAACTATTATTAATTAAATATCTAAGCATCACCGAGAGACTTTTTGTTTGTCTAAATACCCGGATCTTCTCGCTAGCTTAGGCTCTCAACTTGTGAACTAAACACAGTTTAATTACTTTTTTCTTAATTCAACTACAAGCTTCATGACAGAGAATACACCACCACTTTCAAGTAGTTGCCATTTCAACAAGTCTATAACTAGTCAGGGACCGGTCTTGTCAATCAATCAATCAATCAATCAATCAATCAATCAATCAATCAATCAATCAATCAATCAATCAATCAATCAATCAATCAATCAATCAATCAATCAATCAATCAATCAATCAATCAATCAATCAATCAATCCATCCATCCATCCATCCATCCATCCATCCATCCATTCATCCATCCATCCATCCATCCATCCATCCATCCATCCATCCATCCATCCATCCATCAATCAATCAATGTTTATTTTAAAATATAGCATAAGTTGTGCCTTGCTTGTCCCACAAATAGCTACAGCTACTCGAGGAGGAGGAAGACGAAAACAAGAAATGATAAGTATACAAACTACCAAGACATTGAGGATAACACAGTAATATATTTATCTAGCACTAAAAGAAGAACCCGTAATTTATAAGTATAATAATTTGAAATTAAAAAAAAAAGTGGAAAGAAAATTGTGACGAACAATTATATTTATGTGGGTAGTATATCGTCGTTAATTAGTAAAGGTATTTGATTACAATCATCTTCTTTTCCTAACTATGAAAAAGCGATTGGAGAAGGACCATTTGGAATTTCTTCTTAGGCAAATCTGATATGTAGCGTGGTGTCTCATTCCACAGTTTTACTCCACGTGGAGAAAAGGAATGCTTTTGTCTCTCTAATCTACAACTGCTAAGGTAAAGCGGTCAAGAGCTGGATGATCGTGTGTTGTGAGAATGAACATTGGACATTTTCGACTCGTGGTAAAGAAAAGTTATTGGTAAAATATTTGTATCAAGAAAGAATGGGATTGCATGATCGCGTCTATCTGCGAAATTCATCATACCAAGTTCTCTTTTCTGGAGAATTAAAGTTTCATTGAGGTAAAAGTCTTGCATGCCTGACCCGTGTGACTGATAGATATTCAAGAGTATTTGTTGAGATACAAAATGGCGTAGCTTTGCCATAGTTCAAACATTAATAAATGTTTGTTAGGAATTGAAACGCACTCGTCTGTAGCACATGGTAAGTACTCTTGGTGCAATTATAAAGAGAAAGAATGATACATGATTGTTTTTTTTTACTAATCAGTGGAAAGCAAGGGCTATATACTCAGTGGTTGTGTGCAAGTACCTTTTAGCTCCGTGTTATCATCCTTTATTTCTGCGATTTCAGATGGTTCGTCTTCATCTTCGTCTTCGGAGTCTTCTTCTTCAGCGTTGCTTTCGTTTTCGTCTTCATCTATCCCTAGGGAACGAATTAATCAGAAATATATATTGTAGACGGCATATTGTAGAGGGTCACGTGTTGTCGTTAGGTGATTGGCGGGAGATTCCTTTCATTCTTTGCCATTTTGCACATATTGTTTTTGGCCACTTCTAAAGTGTGGACTTTTAGGGAGCTTACGTATCTAACGCGTCGCTTTTGAACTAATACATGTATATTTTAGTTTTCATGTGGAGTTTGCAGTGATTCAGTTGATAATCTTAGTGTAAACTATTTATTGAAAGACACGTCCTATGGCCTACTGGGCCGATCTTGATTAAGTCAGCCTGTTCCTGTTAAGTACAACGATAAGAAGAACTTCTACTCTCCCTTGCCCAAAGCCTAACTCTTAGAATTTTTACCTCGGTACCCAGTTATGCATCGTCGTAGGGACAAACCAAAGATAAAACCACTGACCCTCAGATCTTTGGATCGAAAGTCTGTTGCGCTCATTTGCGCCTCAACAAATTTGACGATTGAAACAATAAAGGGCCGGTGATGCACATTCACTCTGTTTAGTTAACATAAAACTGAACAAACTTTTAATCGAAAATAATTCTTTAGTTACGTTCATCCTGATTTGAAAAAATGGCTCCAGCATGGAGTGGAGAAAAAATTGAAGGGGCCCTGAAAGCAAAGGTATGAACTATTTTGCATCAATCCGTAGACTGATATAACCTTACATTGATCAGTAACATACCTTCTCTTTCCTCTATATTATCATCCAGTGCAATCGCGACATTTTCCTTAAAGTTATGTGCCTGAACATCTACCAGCCTTGCCTGTGTTTCTTTTGAGAAAGTAGCACAGTTGGAAACAGCAAAGAACGGAGCAGCACACAGAGCAAATGAAATCAGCCCTGCCTTCAACATAATTTCTGGCTAGCTGTGTTGACCAGCTCACCAAAAAGGTATGACTTTCCTTCTTGATTAACAATCTTATTTAAATGCTTTGTGCAGCTTGAAATATCAATCATAACGAATGTTTTAGTTGTGGTGATCTATAATTAAACATACTTTCTTAAAAATAGAGAACTAGACGGCGTCTCGAGAGGATATTAATACCTATCCATCTGCGTCTTTTTGGGTACAAACTCGTAATTCTCCGAATTTTTGAGGATATGTGCTTTTTGTTACACTCCACTGATATCGTTCTTCACTAGTATCATTCACGTGTCGACGATCAACAGAAACGTAACGCAATAATAGATAGAGTTCTTGACATTGCTCCAGTTATGTCCAGGATTGAAAGCTGTGGCAATAATTGACTAGCAAAAAAATAAGCGAAACACATTGCTTTTAAGTTGCCAAAAAAAAAAAGACAGGGGCGGCAAGGAAATAAAAGAGTATCAAAAGAAACAGAGAATTTCTCTGCGACATCTAGAAACTTTGTAACAAATAAGGCTAGAATATCAAATAAGGTAATGAAAAAAGAAAGGCAAAGAGAGGATAATAACAACTAAAGAGAAGTCAAGCTGTACATATGCTTTTTTTGTTACTTTTCCAACTTCTTTTAAAAGATTCCTCTAAAGAATTTTATTTTAGTTATTCTTTGCCAAAATCGATAAAATATGGCCCGGCCCGGGTTCGATTCCGGGACTCGGCGTTACATGTGGGTTGAGTTTGTTATTGCTTGTCGTCCTTGCTCTGAGAGGTTTTTCTTCGGGTCTCCGGTTTTCCAGTGGTGCTTACTATTTACGTAAACCATCTGAATGGAAATTTTTTTGGCATCAATACGAAATGATTTAGTTTGTCTTAACAGAAGATGGATAACATGCAAAACGTATGAGCATCAGCTTTTAATCCCAAAAGGAGTAATAAAAATGCATCACTTTGACCATGAGCCCATAATTTTAGAAGTACTCCAAATGGAATGATGCGTACCATTTGATTTTCCAGCTGGAATTGCCGGGTTTTCCATGTAAATGGTGACCACCCCTGCTTTCCTCAAAAACAAATATTTCCAATGCCAATTCGATCTGAAAAGTGTCCACATACGTATTTGATCATCTAGTAAAGAAATTATGCGCAATATAAATTTACAAAATTATTTTCTTTTTTAAATATCATTGAACCAAGGAGTAGCAAGGCGCGGAGTTCCGTTTCTCTTTTGGGTAGGCGTGTGGGGATGAAGTTTATCTGGAAAGGTTGTTTTATAGCTTTTAAAAGCGTCAGCAACAGCTGTAAAATTGCCATAGCCACGCACAATGGGAGAGTATAAAACATCAATCAGGAACTGCTTTTGTGTTCCTAACGCTGCCACTAAGTCAGACGGGGCTGATTGGTTTAAAAACGGCAACGTCCACTAGCAGATAAATTCTCTACTTAACTAATCGCAGAAAACCATAAATCGCGCAGAATGTGAAATGCTAATTATTTTCAAAGTATTCATTTATGGACTGACATTGCAATTTTAACGCCTTCACAATACACACAGTTTCTTATGTCACCACATTTTGAAGCTCTTTGAGTTTCTATGTTGACTATCAAAAAATCGCTTTACAATACAATGTTTTTGAAGCAGTGTCGTTCGCCCTAATGTTAGATATGGTGATCGTTTTCAAGAGTATTTATCTCATTGTTTTTAGAAGGAAGCTGTTTATTTTGCATGCGTAGATGAATTCAATATGGCGAAATTAAGGGATCTATTGGATGAAATAGTCACAAGCTAGGCCCCAGATAGATTGATCCTTAATCTACGTAGATGGACTCAAAAAAAGCAACTAAATATACCCTAAAAATTGCGCTCATCTCTCTCAATAGAAAGACGTGCAATAATGTAATCTATCTTAATCATGAATTGCACATGCACAACGAATGGAAGAGTTATAGCAGTTTTAGGGGAAATTCACTCGCTCGCTCGATCGGTCGCTCGATGGTCTGTAAACTTTATATTTAATCAAAATCTTAAATCATTAATAATAGTCTACGCATTATGTGACCATCAGCCGCCATTATGGGAAAAAGAAAGAGGGACGAAAACTCAACGTAACGAATAAACTATTCTTAAAAGAAAACGGTAGGGGTGTTGTCATGTTAAATCCTTCCATTTACCGAAACTACGGTACAAGCTTCCTTTTCAGAACAGATATTTCCAAAAGTTCGACCATGACACGCAGAACGTTCAAACATGTGAGGTTTTCGCCAGGAATTTTGAAAACCAGGTTGTGCAAGTTTAACAGACAGGATCGAGAGACAAAGAAACACGCAGAACGTTCAAACATGTGAGGTTTTCGCCAGGAATTTTGAAAACCAGGTTGTGCAAGTTTAACAGACAGGATCGAGAGACAAAGAAACAGTCAATAAACACCCCATAGCTCACTTAAAAAAATCAACTCCCACATGATCAAAGCCGTGGAAGGTCACCCATCCAAGGCATAACCCTACAGAACAGAGCTTAATTTCGCTGAAAGCACTAATACTGGTACTAATGGTAGCAGTATCTAGGCCAGACTAAAATGATATAAATATTGTAACCAATGCTTAGAGAGTGGGAAAATTGTCAACTCGTGAATTGCACATATCCATTCTCAAACTCATTAATAATTCATCAAGAGAAAACAAAGAAAATCACTACTGTGACCGTGGTTTGGATATGTGATCCTAATTACCATAAAATTTTGCCAACTTTAGCTTTGAATTTCTTCAAGAATTATTGATCATTTGAGAAGCCATATCAAACACTCGAAAGTGTGTTTCATCAGATATCCAAACACCTCGAAGTCGTTTAAAAAAACTTGGCTGCGCCTCGTTTTTTCAACCTACTTCTCAGTGTTTGGATATCTGATGAAACACTGTTCCTCGTGTTTGATATATTACATGAACGGTCGTGAATTGCACATATCCAATGAACAGGTTATCGTAATGAACGAAAGAGGCATTCGCTCAATCGTTCCATTGTTCCATCGGTCGCTTAATGGACTGTAAAGGGTTAAAGTCTTTTTGTTTTTTAATTTTGATATTATGGAAAAACAAGATGTTATTTTGAAAAGTCAATGATAAAATCAAATAGCAGGGCTAACTTAATAACAAACTAAATAAAAATAAAATGTACAAAGAGCCTTCAGTTTCCTAAGTACACGACTCCTGTAACTATCTTTTATGCTAACCTTTCTTCGTTTGTAATCCGCCCCAGCTAATTTAATACAAAGACATGACTTCCGTCCAATTGATGTATGATTGGTCCGCCCGCCTAGATTAACAACTGTTACCTGCAGGCTAGTGCATGATCATGATCAGATGTAATAAGATCACTTACTAGTAAATAAATACAAGCACAGTAGTACCACGGCCCCATAAGTTTGTTTGTCTTCCTCCTCATAAAATACTAAGCTACGAAGAGGTGACACCGAGCGCAGACTCTAAAGTTCTTGGGGTTCAGCGGCTTACTAACATCGTCGATTTTTATGGGTTAGTCTTGTCTGAGGTGAAAAGAGGGAGAAAACTCCTTGGGCCAGGATAGTATTGTGCTCGGTTAATAGCACAAGTTTTTCACCAATTTGTCCGAAATGAAGTAAAGATATTTTACCTATCCCACCGGCTTCACGGCTAGTAAAATATCCACCAAAACACCGCAACCTCAGTGAATACATTATTATTAATAGTACACTCAACATATACTTTAGACTTGCTATTTATAAATCGACGACAAAAATACTTCACAAACAAGGCTTACAAAATACTAGTGGTTTAGCATTTGTAAACACCAAGAATAAAGAACTATTTTTGTATGGTTTATGACTATGAGCGGAAAGCAGATCTCAGCAAGGGAAATTTAAAACCCAAAAGAATATTGGGGGTAACAACCCACTTTTAAGAGATAATCAAGCAACAGTTATTCTAAAACCGTTAAAATACAAAACAATGTATGGCCTTTTTTTTTTTTTTTTGTTATCTCTGAAAAATGCATGGTTACCCATATTTTTCTTATGGATACGAAGAATACTTGCTTAGTTCTGCTTTCTCCAAACTTTTAAACACCGCAAAAAAATCCCCGTATTAGTAGACATCACCTAATGGAAACCCGACCATCTCGAGATGTGCAGAACGTTTGCGCAGTAACAAAAGTAGTCACTTTCCTTAAAGTTAATTTTGTTACATTGGCTCAACCGCAAAGCTACCGCATAGATATGAATCAAGTGACATTCAACCAACTTAAAGTTAGTCAGTTTGGGAAATAAAGATTTTGTTACTTAGTGACGAAAGCTGGATACATACTTCGGCTTTGTTTGCTTGTCTGTGTTTGTGTATATATATACCTTTTCTTCTTCTCCCATATCGACTGACTCTAAACATCTTTAACTGATATCTTTAACAAAAAGTATTTTTCGGGGTCTTAGTTGTCATTTTTAATTTGCCTTACAAAAATGTTTGCCCTATTATAGGAATACTTTGTGCATATTCAAGTCTAAAACTGGCGTGAATGTATTTTTTTTTTCAATATGATTTATATGTTCAGGATTGAAAGCTATGACAAAAATTTGCTAACAGATATCTTTAGCTATTTTTGGCAAAAATAACTAGTGCTGAAAGGAGATTCCCTGCGTGAATCTTTAAAAAAAAAGTAGCAAAAATAACAAAATTGACAAAAGTAGCATCGAAAAATTAAGCAAAATTACTAAGGAGTTTGCAGAAACATTTACTTATTTTCTCTAAGAACTTCTTCTCTTTAGTTGAAATCCTTTGTTACCTTTGATATATTTTTTTATTTCCTTGCTGCTACTTTTGTTATAAAGTTTTGTAAGCAGTGTCTTTGCTTACTTTTCGCTAAAATTGTTAATGACGTTTCCTAGCAAATTTTTGCCACATCTTTCAAATCTGGACATAAGTGTTGCAATATCAAGAACTCCTATCCAATATTCTGTGACGTGTCTGATCATCGCAGATATATGTACTGTGAATGATGCTATTATGAAGAACGATATCCATGGGATGTTGAATAAAGCAGATATGCTAAAAAATTTGGAGAAATACGAGTGTGTACCCAAAAAGACGCAGATGGATAGATCAACACAAGTATTATATTCAATGTGATTTATATTTCAAGCTGCACAAAGCATTTAGATAAGCTTGTTAATCGAGAAGAAAAGACATACTCTTTTGGCGAGCTGCTCGACACAGCAAACCAGAAATTATGTTCTCAAACTCATTAATAATTCATCAAAGCAAATCACTAGCGTGAAGTAGGTTTGGAAATGTGATCTTAATTATCATAAAACTTTGTGAACTTTTGCTTCGAATTTCTCCAAGAATTATCAATAGTTTAAGAAGCTATATCAACACTCGAAAGAGTATTTCCACCTCGAAGTTGGTTAAAAAAATTCGGCTGCGCCTCTTTTTTCTAACCTACTTCTCGGTGTTTGGAAATCGGAGGAAAGACTCTTCCGCATCCGCATGTTTGATATATTACTTGAGGGCAGGGCTGATTTCATTTGCTCTGTACGCCGCTCTATTCTTTGCTGTTTCCAACTGTGCTACTTTCTCAGTGGAAACACAAGCGAAGCTGAGAGATGTTCAGGCAGATAATTTCATGTAATTTTTGCTATATTTGCTAAATTCGTGGCTTGCGGAGGGCTCTTTTGCCTTTGTCATTTGTCTTTTTTTCTTTCTTGCAAAATCTGTTATTCTTGATATATTTGCAATTTTATTAACAAAGTTTTTTTCGCAATGGCAGAGAAATTCATTGTTACCTTTGCTATATTTGTTACTTTTACGGCTTGTCGAGGGCTGTCTTTGCCTTTGTCATTTGCTATCCTTCGTCCTTGCTATCTTTGCTTGTGTTATTACTTTTGCTAAATTTGCTGCTTGTCGAAGGAGTTCTTTGCCTTTCTCTCTTTTGCTAAATTTGATATTTTTGCTATACTTGCGATAATTGTTGCCAGACAACCTTTGTGGCAGTTACAGATAATTTCGGCCTTGTTATTTTAAAGACCTTTGATACAAATTTATTTATTTCACTTAAACTTCTTGTCTTTGCCTTTCTTCTAAATTGGTAATTTAGCAGTTGCAGAAAAATATTTTGTTTCTTTTCATAATTTTTATTTGCTTGCTGCTTCTCTTGTTTTTTTCTACATTTGATAAAGACTTTTTGCAAGCAATGTCTTTTGCTTATTTTTTGTTCAAATTGTTATCGACATTTGCTTGCAGATTTTGGCCACAGCTTTCATTCCTGCAAATAATTAAAGTGCACAATATCAAGAACTCTTATCTATTTTTGCGTCACGTTTATGTTCATCACTGATATGGAAATGATATTAGTCAAGAGCGATGTCAATGAAGTGTAAAATAAAGGAGATATCCTCAAAAATTTGGAGAATTAAGAGTGTTTACCCAAAAGAGGCAGACGGATAGGTGTATCCTCTTCGCTAAGTACTCCAATTTTCTATTTTTAAGCAAGTATGTTTTGTTATAGGTCACCACAAGTAAAAACATTCAATATTATTTATATTTCAACATTAAAAAAAACCCGCGAATTGAAAACCTCTGGCACCCAGGTTAGGTCAACACAGCAAATAGAAATTATGTTTAAAGCAGGACTGATTTTATTTGCTCTGTGCGCCGCTCTGTTCTTTGCTGTTTTCAACTGTGCTACCATCTCAAAAGAAACACAAGCGGGGCAAGGAGTAGCCTGCGTGGCAGGCGCTAGAAAGAGGAAGGGAGAGGGGGAAATTGAGCGCGCGAGAAACGCGCGGCGCGAGGGAGAGGGGAAAAGGAAGCGCCTGCAGCGAACCCATTGCTTATTTCGTCTCGCCCCCTCATTAATATGCAAACGGCCGACATTCGCGAGCAACTGCCTGTCAAATGCCAGCCAATAGAAATATTGCTTACTTTCGCGGGAACCCAGAGTGCGTGAAATAATGGATAAACACTAAGCGGTATGGCCGATCGAAAAGAATTACGCTATTGCGTACAGGATTTCGATTATTCTTTTCCACAGTGTGTTAGTTTTAAGGACTTTGGGCGGTTAAACCACCTGGGTGTTTGTATGTCCCACAAATCAATGATTACTCTGCAACAGCGAATGGGTGAGAATTTTGATCACAAGGCGATTATTTGGCAGAAATCCATCGTGTGCAATAAAATAAATACTGTTAAATCAGCGAGCTTTTCCGACAAATTACACGCAGATAAACCCATACTCTCCACTTCAAAAATTTGGTCGTTAATAATGCTAGTAAGAGGGCAAATTACTAGCACAGAAGCAGTTTGAGTGTGGCCATTGCGATTTCTATTTTCTAATAACACCGGCAACTGGAAGATAAGACTCTTTCCGAAACCCGTCGGTAAAACTGCCAGCAAGACTTTCTTTCCATACAGTTGTTTCACCGCTTTTCTCTGTTCATCTGTCAGGGTTATTTTGCGACCTTTATCTTCTAACTCCAGCAAGATTTCCCTCGAAATTTGCTCAAACTTGGCTTCCCTGTCTCTTTCGAGTGCATCTGCCATCTTGATTTTCAGTCTCAAATGGCTTCCAAAACATCTGGACCAATCAGAAGGTCGTATCAAGCAATGATTGACGCATAATTAAGAACGAACCAATGGCGATTTTTCGTTCGCCGGCGAACGAGAAAGACGAAATAAACAATAGGTTCGCTGCAGGCGCTTCCTTTTCCCCTCTCCCTCGCGCGCCCAATTTTCCCCTCTCCCTTCCCCTTTCTAGCGCCTGCCACGCAGGCTAGGCAAGGAGATGTTCAGGCGCGGGATAATGACACAGAGTAAAGGGAAGCTATGTGACCGATGACTGTTAGGTTATGTCAGTTCACGGATTGATGCAAAAACATTGATACCTTTCCTTCATGGCCCCTTCAATTTCTTCTCACTCCACGCAGGAACGCCATTTCTCACACCAGGATTAACGCAACTAAAGGATTAGTTTGGGCTATAAAGTTTTCTTAATTTTATTCTAGCTGAACGGAGGGAATCTGTGTCAATTCTTTTTTCCTTTCAATCGTGATGTTTAATTTGTTGGGGCGCAGCTGAGCTCGTCAGACTTTCGATCCGAAGATCAGCGCGTCGTTTGTTTCATATTAGGTTTTTTCTCAGCAATCTTATGTAGGGAAAGGCTTTCAGCCAGAGAAGGGTTGAAATTCTTCTGGTCGTTGTTTGTGACAGGAACTGACCGACGTAATTAATTAAGCTCCGGCTGCGCGTGCCACAGGACATGTCTCTATGAAGACAGTTTATACTTATAAGATATCTGAGAAGGAGACGACTTGGAAAGTCATAAAAAAATTCACAGTTGGATTTTCCATTCTTTTTAATTAAAATACTATGTAGGCTATTCTACAATGGCATTTTTCTTTTCACTGAATAACATCATAATGCAACTTTTACAACGCTTATGGGTTCCTGTTTCATCAAAACCTGGTGCGAGTAAAGTAACACTATTTTTATATATAAGAGAGGGACCCCTTTCCTACAGGACAGGTAGGAAAATGCTAAACAATCAGCCAGTTCATAAATCAAAACACCTGGAGATGATATTTGCCCAGTTTAATTCCAGTGTAAGTAAGTATAAACATTTGAAATGTAAAAGGACTTCCACCACTTTTCCAGTTTCTGGAAACGAGAGAAAGGAGTAATACCCCCTCCCCCCATATGTATTAACTTTAACATCCAACCTCCCTCTTTCTAGTTGTGATTTTCCTCTACCCAGACAGTTATTGCAAAGTACCTAATTCTTTGTCATGCAAAGCTCATGAAGTGGTGTTATTAAGCACGCAGCGTGATTCTGTAGTGTCACACGAGATAGAAAAAAAAAGTAGTATCTTCGCTTCCACAAGAAGTACAGAGACGATTGAAACGACAAGATACTCTGCCTCAACGCGTGCTTGCTCTTTCTTCCTCTGCTCTCCAGTATAATTTCGTTTCTGTTCTCTTGTTATGTCTTGCTGTTTCTCCCGTTGTTTGTCAGTAGTTATTTCGCCTGTTGCTCGTGCTCTCAGTCTTTCTCTTTTACGTCCAACTTTGTTTATTTGTCACCAGCTTTCTCGTTCTTCCTCTGTCTAATTCTCTTCTTTCCACGTTTGTTGAAATATTCAATAAATACGTTGATTTGTTTTCTTTAAAATTTCCCTCTGTTTTCTTACAAGCAGTTGACTACGTAACTTAACGCCAAAAAAACGCGGGTTTACAGCAAAGGGTTAACTTGAGTGTGGCAGTTTACGTTGGCTTGAATAGAGGGACGGACGGACGGACGGACAATGACGTCATAGCCAAAATCATCCTTCCTGCCATTGATGGGTTACCATATTTTCTTACCCATGGTGCCCCGTTCGCGCGCGCCCTTGCAGTTTTTCGAATTCTCAAAACCACAAAACACCATTCAAATCTAAAATTGTTGTCAACAAAATGTTACGAAAATCCACAAAGTTTGGCATTCTTTGCTGTAGTATTAAAAAAGTTATTAATCCTTAAAGTCAGCGTGAGCACTTTTTACCCTCCTCTCCTCCATCCTTGGCTGTAGAGGGCTAATGATGCATGGTTCAATTTGTCCTCCATCACCGAGAATCAACGTCAGGGCTTATGTTAAGGCTTAAATTGGGCAAAACCTAAATGATGAATTCAACAAGGACTTACAAGCTCTATAAAAAACTAACACAGTTAGTTATGTTACACCTTTTTACTTTATCAAAGCGACTTTAATGAACATTGAATTTTGAATCAAGCAAACAGCAAGACTTTAATGACACCACTATCGCACCAATTGATCAAACAATCAAAAATAGCTCGACTTGATATTAATTTTTGTAAAACGCGAAGCAGTGATTTTGATCTAAACTAAGGCGGGGTGTAACGTAGGAGCCATAGAAATTGTCACTAAAGAAAGAAACCTTGCGACTCGTCCTTCATTGAATTTTATAACGCCGAAGGCAAGCGCGGAGCCCCATAGCTAAGAAAATTTGGGAAACCCGTGAATGCGGAAAATTTTGGCTTGCCTTGGTTATGACGTCAATTCCCGTCCGTCCGTACGCAATCCCACAATGCTAATGCGCCCGTTTTTGTTTGGCAGGAAGTTGCACGGCGAGGTACATTTACAACAGAAATGCTTAAGAACACAAAATACAAAGTCAATTTGTATGTATTTGTTGGATATGTTGACAAACGCGGACAGAAGAGTTATTTTAAGTTAATTTTTGAAAAATTTTTTCGTGGTGTTTCATTCGCACCGCACGGCTGTCATGTGTTTTTATTAACACACGCAAGTTCGAAAGCTCTAAAATAATTCTACCAAACAGCGGAGAGTGTTTTTCTGTATTCTTCTTTTCTTAACGTTTATTTTTAATTAGGAGCACAACTGACACAGTTTTGAATTTCCAAATATTTTTCCTCGGGAGCTAAGTTGCTCTCGCAAAAAATACCATGTTTACGTGATTCCAACGGCCGTTTAAGCAGATCATTTGTAAACGAAAATATAAATAATATTGAATGTTTGTACTCGTGGTGACCTATAACAAAACATACTTGCTTAAAAATAGAAAACTGTGGTACTTTGCAAGAGGATATACCTATCCCCCTCGTCTTTTCGGTAAACACTCGTAATTCTCCCAATTTTTGAGGACATCTCCTTTATTTTACACTCCATTGATATCGTTCTTGACTAATATCATTTCCATATCGGCAATGAACAGAAAGGTGACGCAATAATAGATAAGAGTTCTTAGTATTGTGCACTTAATTATGTGCAGGATTGAAAGCTGTGGCCAAAATTTGCTAGCAAATGACGATAACAATTTCAACAAAAAATAAGCAAGAGACGTTGCTTGCAAAAATCTTTAAAGGGGCTGATTACATGGCGAATTTCAGCCCAGGCTGAAATTTCATCCCGGTAGGCGGGTTGGAATTTTGATGCGATTACATGGCGAATTTCAGCCCGGGCTGAAGTTTCAGCCCGTGCGCCAAATTTGGAATTTGGCAGGAAGAGTGAACAGAAATCAAAATGGCGTCAAATATTCGACTTTTGAAAATCGGGGCATTGCTTCTTTCGTAATTTAGCCTTTTGCTAGCACTCAGTTTCCAATTTTTTGGGATCGTGGCAGCTTACAAGATGATGGAGCACAAACGAAAGAAGAAAATGTCGGTTCCTCCTTATATAATATATATATTTAGCCAAGCCTAAAAGCGGAGCTCCAATTTTTTTCATAACATTTATAGAAGTCTACCTATCATATGAACGTAGTAACCTTACCAGGTCCTCATCCTTTCTGCAGTTATATATATTTTTAGTGCATATGCAGCAAACCGCCCATCAACAATAACAACAACATTGCAATACAGAGGGCAAAATTTTTGTGAATGTCGATTTGTTGTAACAGGGCTAGAGGGCAATTTTTCTTAATTTTCCTTTCCCCGAGGGCAAAATTACTTACTCCTGATAGGTCGAGCGGCGAAAATACTCGCTCCAGATTGGCTAAGCACGCCAGTTCAACATTTCGTTGGTTTCCTCATTTTGTGTCCAAAAATAACGAGTTCTTTCAAGTTCTTTGGAGTTCGACTGTTTAAGCCGGGTTGTTTGTACCACAATTACATGGAAATCAAGTGCTGCAGCTAGAAAGAAAATTTCTAAACGTTAAGTTTTCGTGCCAAGAAACAGCAAAAGATTTTTTGTGTCAAAGCTAAAAACTTGGACCGGATTGACATTTGTTTAGCTGAGAAACTGAAATCAGTCATGGCGACCAAGTGCTTTCACCTCGTTACTTCGTCTTGCAACGAATGATAACCGAGCATAACAGTGTCCTTTTGATGGGAGGAAGGAGCAGGTCAAATTCAGGGGAAGAAATTACTCCGTAAGTTCATTCTTTAGATCCACCGTTTGCTATTCTTATCGATCTATTTTCGCGGATTTTCAAGCAGTAGGAAGCTTCAGTCAGCGCAGGTGAACAATAAACTGATGCCTGACATTACGTTTTATCGTTGTTAGTTTACTCCTGAATTAAACTAATATTCTCTCTTCATTACATCTGTAAAATTTACAACTCAGTCAATATATTGTTCCTACCGAAATCTAAATAAACGTCAAGAAAAGGAGAACAGGGGGAAATCACTCTTCTTGGTTGCTTGGCACAGATCTTTTAGTGTGTTTACAACTGAACGAGAACCGTGCGGTGCGAACGAAACTGCCCCGAAAAAAAATGTTCAAAAATTAGTTTCCTGACGAATATTTGTCCTATCGAAACGATTAAAGTATATTTTTAAAGCTTGAAACACGTAAAATAAGGAAAAAATATTGTTGCTCAGAAACGCATTAGACTAGTAAACGGCTAGCAAGTTGCCTAAATTAGTAGAAGATGCGTTCAAGTTAACAGAGAAAGAAAAATTCACCGTCGTTTGCTCATGTTCTCCACAAATCCCTTAAATTAGGTCATTTCACGTTGTTGTTTTGCGGAGGACGGCAAATAAATGTACCAAAATTTAATTGCGGAGCGATTGTTTCTGTTCAAATGTTGTTGCTACCGTCGTCGTTGCTTAACAGAGTTCTCAGACTTTTTTTGGCGCTCGGATGAAAATGTTTGAAAAATCATAACACAGTCAATATTCCTCCTACTAAAATAAGTCTGGCCATTACAAAAATTTTAACACTTTACCACTTGGCTGTGGCCCAAAATATCAGAACATTTAAAACTTGTGCGTGTTTATACAGTCCAAGCGTATGGAAGCAGAGCGGCGCAAATGCATTGCATGTACATGGCTCCAAAACAAAATGTTCAAAAAAAAATTCTCTGCGAATACTGGTGGTATCGAAACGATAAGTATCTGTGTAAAGCTTGAAACACGTAACATAAAGAAAAGATATCGATTGTGTCCTGGAAGAAAGCATTTTCGTTTACAAATGATTTGTAAACGGCCGTCGAATGACGCGTCATGATAATATTTTTGGTGTAAGAACAACTGAGCGTCCCGGGGAAAAATGTTTGGAAATTCAAAACTGCGTCAATTCTGCTCCTATAGAGTGTTTTCACATGACGTCACGGCGGCCATGTTGGTGTTCCCAAACAAGAAATGGCGGCCATGTTGGTGTCCCAAACTAAACCTCTCGGAATTGAACTCTATTTTTATGTAAATACTTTCTTTTGTTTCAGTAAACAAATATGGCCGGTAGTCACGTGAATGAAAACACTCTATAGAGCGTTTTCATTCACGTGACTACCGGCCATATTGGTTAACAGAAATAACAGAAAGTATTTGCATAAGAATAGAGTTCAATTCCCAGAGGTTTAGTTTCGGACACCAACATGGCCATCGTGACGTCATGTGAAAACACTCTATAGTAATAATTCCAGTCTCTATATAAACGTTAACAAATGGAGAATATTGGAAAATAGTCTTTGGTGTTTGGTAGAATTATTTTAGAGCTTTTAAACTTGTGTGTGTTTACAAACACATGACGGCCTTGTGGTGCGAATGAAAAAAAAAAAAACACGTCCACGAAAAAATATTTTTCAAAAAATAATTTCTACACCAATATCGATGATATCGAGAATTTAATAAACGATTGAATCATCTGTCGGTAAAGCTTTAAACACGTAACATAAAGAACATTATCGAATGTTGCCTGGAAGAAAGCATTTTCGTTTACAAATGATTTGGAAGATAGCTCCCGGGGAAAAATGTTTGGAAATTCAAAACTGCGTCAATTCTGCTCCTATAGTAATAGTTCTCGTCTCAAAATAAACGTTAACAAATGGAGAATACGGGAAAATAGTCTTTGGCTTTTGGTAGAATTATTTCAGAGCTTTTAAACTTGTGTGTGTTTACAAACACTTGAGAGCCGCGTGGTGCGAATGAAAAAAGCACGGCCACGAAAAAATATTTTTCAAAAATTAATTTCTACACCAATATCGATGGCATCGAGATTTTAATAAACGATTGAAGCATCTATCGGTAAGGCTTCAAACACGTAACATAAAGAAAAATTATCGATTGTTGCCTGGAAGAAAGCATTTTCGTTTACAAATGACTTATAAACGGGCGTCGAATCACATAAGCGTAATATTTTCTGCGAGAGCAAGATAGCTCCCGGGGAAAAATGTTTGGAAATTCAAAACTGTGTCAATTCTGCTCCTATAGTAATAGTTCTAGTCTCTAAATAAACGTTAACAAATGGAGAATACGGGAAATAGTCTTTGGCTTTTGGTACAATTATTTCAGAGCTTTTTTAAAAGCTTGTGTGTGTTTACAAACACATGAGAGCCGTGCGGTGCGAATGAAAACAAAACGGCCACGAAACAAAATGTTCCAAAAAATAATTTCCACACGAATATCTATAGTATCGAGAATTTAATAAACGATTAAAGTATCTGGGTAAAGATTGAAACACGTAGCATAATGAATTATCTATTTTCGCCTATGATCTGTTAAAACGGCCGTCGGAATCACGTAAACATGGTATTTTTTGCGAGAGCAAGTTTAGTTAATAGCTCCCGGGGAAAAATGTTTGGAGATTCAAAACTGTGTCAATTCAGTCTGCTCGTAATTATTAATGATTCTAGTCTCTAAATAAACGTTAAGAAAAGGAGAATAGAGAAAAATACTCTTTGGTGCTTGGTAGAATTATTTCAGAGCTTTGAAACTTGTGGGAACTTGTGTGTGTCACACGAGAGCCGTGCGGTACGAATGAAAAAACACGGCAATCAAACATATTTTTCAAAAATTAACTTCTCCTCGAACATTAGTAATATCGAAAGCGATTAAAGTGTCTATGTAAAGCTATTTTAGAGTTCTGAAAGTTGCCATAACTGATCACGAACGGCTGATATAGACAAATGTGAGGCTTCTTTAAACTTACTTTTCCGGCCGGTCTGTTCTAACTTGCTATTTATCGCTCTCTTTCACGTTAAACTTTGCTTAATAGTCCCTGCTTTTCTGTTTTCTTTTTCTCTCTCTTTCTCTTCTTTCCACGTTTGTCAACATATCCAACGAAAACATATAAATTGACTTTGTATTTTGTGTTCTTTAGCATTTCTGTTGTAAACGCACCTCGCCATGCAACTTCCCACCAAACAAACAAGGGCGCATTAGCATTGTGGGATTGCGTGCGGACGGTCGGATGGACAGAAGTGACGTCATAACCAAACCCAAATTTTTCGCTTTCATGAGTTTCCCAAATTCTCTTAGCCATGGGGCTCCGCGCGCGCGCTTTCGGCGCGCGGAGCTCCGCTATTAGGGCCATCGCTTCCCGAAAAGCTTCATATCACTTCACCTTATCTGCGTTGAAATCACTGTTCTGGTAGTCCATTTTTGATTTGAAATTCGCCAAGCACCAAATAAGATTTTCGATTTTATCACCGTTATTCAACTGAAACCTGGTAGCCGTCATCTTGTTTCATTGAAAACAAATCATTGCGCATGCCCACGTCACTTTTCTATCCAGGTGACCTCACTTTTCAGCCCGGGCTGAAATTTCATTCTGATTACATGAGATTTTTCAGCCCGTTTGCCCAGGCTGAAATTTCCAGCCCGGCTTCAAAAACCGGGCTGGAAGAGAAGCAGCATGCAAATAAAATTGAAGACGTTGTAACAAATATAGCAAGAATAAGAAATATTTCAATTTAAAAGAAAGGCAAGACAAGAAGCTTTAAGAGAAATAAATAAATTTTTAAAACAAGCTTTTACTTATGACTTAAAGAGCGACTCTCCCTAACAACTTCATATTCAATTTTATCTAATAATAGATTTCGCTGATAACGCTTCCATCAACTTCTCTTAGCAAGTAGATCAGTAGCAAATATGAAAAACGAAGGGAGAAATTTAATTTTTCTTAAAAGTTTCAAATCCGAACTTTTCGCACTCCGGGCTGTGCTCGAAACCCACTGGCGAGATCGTGAATTTTGCAAGAATTGCTGCTGTTCGTTCTGGAGAATACAGATCATTCAAAACCCCCTAATTCACTAGTTATAAACTATGATCCCTTACGTTTATAATATGAAGAATTGTAATCATAAGTTTCAATTACTGTAATAAATCTGAGGGCACAAAGTTTATCTACTTTGAGCACTTATCTCCATCATAGCTCAAGTTGTGAGGAATACATTACAAAAGTGGCTCGTACTCACAGGCTCTTCTACATATCAGTGGAGAGGTCATATCTATCCATTGTCTGTGAAAATCTGTTAACACATTTGGCCGCAACCCTGTTTCTGTTCCACAAGTGAGAGGTGTAAGTTGTAGCATTGGACTAATAAGGACATATTTCCATCCGGCCAACATGTCATCAACGAATGTTATCAACAAACCAAGAAATGAGATAACTAGCGCTTCATATTGGCCAAAAATAATCAAAGCCAACAAACAAAATGTTAAAATGGTGTCAAAATGAAACTGACTACAACTTACCAAAAGATAAAAATAAAATAATAATCAAAAAATTAAATTATTTTTTCGAAAAACGTGGCTTTCAAAATCTTGTTGCCATAGAGACATCATGTCGCGTTAACATTAAATGCTATACCAAATTGTTGTTACATAAATGTTAGGAAAAGTAACAAAGTTTGTCATTCTTTGCCCAGTTTTTAAAAAAGGTATGAATACTTAAACTCAGCGTGGGCACTCTATTCCCCTCCCCGCCTCCATCCTAAGCTAAATAGCGTTAATAATAATGCATGGTTCAGTTCTTGCTGCTATCATCTTCCCAGACAATCTTCGTGACAATCCAAAGTCGTCCTTGTGTCCTTGTGTTACACTGGGAAAAAAGAGAAGTTTTCCTGCGATCTTCTCCCTGGGATTGGTTCAAAGCCTTCTTAAATTTTCGAGCGTCAACCATATCCCTCAAGTTTTTTAAAACTTTAAAAAAAATTGTATCTAAACTTGCTGACTACGTTCAATTATAAAAAAAATACAGGTTAACCGCGCTCGTTTTTAAGTTAGAGCCATTTAAAGGTACAATCAAGGGCTTTTAAGAACACTTCTCTGTAAAAATAAAAAAAAGTGAAAACGAAAATTCTTGACCCCCACTCAAATTTGGCATGGAACGAGATCTTCAGGGAGGATGTTCCAAAACGCCCTTTATTAACGTCCTTACTTCATTGTTGCCATGGTAATATCAATTGTTTGTTGGCACCACAAACTCCAACTTTGAACTCAGAAGCTGCTGTCAAAAGTGCCAAATGTTAAACACCATTTCTTCAGTCTGTTACAACTGAAGAGAACAGAAGACTTATACCAAAGTTAGAACATTTATTTGACTTTGCAAAAATATATGTGGCTTTTGGTTTTATCATTTGTAAATAGATTTAACAGTCAATAAAGTAGACAGTATTTCAGCCATTTTAGTTGATGGGAAAAACATGCAACATATTTTCTTGAATTTCTTTAAAAGTACATCAGTTCTAGAAATGAAACTATATTGCTAGTTTACAGTAGACATTTTAATTGCTAAATCTGTAAAAATTTCTGCGCGGCCGGCTTATTTTATTCCTAGGACAAATACGAAAAAAGGCTATAAAAATGGATTTCCCGCATTTTGACATGATAACTGAACACGTCAATTCACCAGTAGACCGTCAAAAAAACTGAAACGGCCTTGAAATTAAGAAAATATTACGTACTGATTAAATTACTGATAGATCCATCTCTTTAATAATGTCTGTTATTTTTTAAGCAACTTCAAGCAAAGTAAAGCTTACTTTACGGTTTTGTCCAATTCTCCACGTTTTGACATAAGTTGAAGAAGTCGTTGCTTACTGCAAATGATTCCAACTCTACAAAGTTCCAGACTTCTGAACCTTTTCTTGTAGCTTGCAAGGCTATCCATCGCCAGTGGTATTCCGTGCTCTCATTTCATACCATTAATGAACAGCTTTCGGGGTCACGAGGGAAGACAACATAGACCTCCATTTACGGTGATTTCCCTTTGAAATTTACACTGTAATTCGCCATCGTCCACCATCACTCGCTTTAGAAGAAAGAAAATTTAGAGTTTTACGGAGGATTGCATCAATGCAAGCAATTCACTAGAGAATATGGGCCAAAATTGGCCGCAAACCACTCTTTCCGATGTAGAATAAGCTCATCGCTCATAGGCCTTAGAAGTTAGCGGTCAGCAGCGTTGACTAAAGTAATTTCTCCTTCGTATTATTATGACCTAAAAGTTAATTCATTTCCTGATTACTGAAACTCCCATTAGTCAGGAGATCACACTTAACTTGCAATTTTTTTCCAAACCCTTTTCACTACTAAAAAGGTGGCAACTTTCATAAATCACGAGAGATGTGGTTTAATGAGGCACGGTTATTTTCTGTTCCGATGCATATTCCGTGTGTCGTAAACTTTATATCAATTTAATCGGAATTTAATCCAAATTACAAATTGTTCATTAGTCTACGTATTGTGCATGTATTCACCATCAGCCGCAATTACGAGACAAAATTCAAGTCAGTAAATAACTTATTCTTAAAAGAAAACAGCTAGTAGGTGTGTTGTCTACTAACTCCTTCCATTTATGCCCTTCCGATTAACGTAATGGGTGCCTCAAGGGTGAACGCCCATTCAAGACAGGGCGCTTATTTCTCTTTTGAGTAACAAGCGAATGTGCAGCTGACAAGACTTTAATGTATTCATTAAAAAAGAACAATAACAGAAAATGTAACAGTAACAAATATACGATGACAACGACCTGACAACAAACTTGTTGGTTGTTTGACGATGGTATTTCTTGAGACAACAAAGTGAAAGTCAAGTTAACGGGATCAAGGAGATTGGAAAAGAGAACTTGTTCTTCCTGGATCGATCCTTGTTAGAATGACCAGTCGAACAATCGCCACAAAATTTGAAGAAGAGTTCATTCGTTTGAAGGAATTGTGCACTCCAGAACAAGGACATAATTAGATAATTAGACATAATAATTAGACTCGAAGACAAGATGCTTCAGATGCTATCAGATGCTTCATGTAATGTGAGCAATCAAAGAAAGATGAACTACGGTTGATCTCAATGTAGTCTGATGGAATTGAAACAGAGTAGTGGCGGAATATTGGAATAAAGGGGCTTACGTGATAGGTGCCGCCTTATTGGAATGGGGGGCGCTTATAAACAAAAACTTATTCGAAGAGGGCACTTTTTTAAAATTGTTTTAGCTCAAACACGAGCACGGTTTACCCCCATTTTTTAATATGGTACTTTAATGGGCATGTTTTGCAAAGTTTAAAAACAATATCGGGAAGGAATTCTGAGCTCTAGAAATTAAGGTGACTTTGAAACACTTCCCGGGAAAAGCCCGCTAGTAAAATGCCCTACTCCAAAGTAGGCCAGAAGGACGAGTTTGGACTAGCCCAAAGATTGTCTGGAAAGATGATAACAGCAATAATGGAACCACTGAATGTTAACCCTGTTTAGCCTAGATTGGAGGAGGGGAGGGGGACAAATTAAGCGCCCGCGAACATTTTCCAGAGCATTCATAACTTTTTTACACTACAGCAAACAATGCAAAACTTTGTAACTTTTCCTTATATTTATCTAACAACATTTTAGTATGACATTTGATGGTCACGCGACATGATGTCTCCATGGCAACACCATTTTGAAAATTGCTTTTTTTTACCCTTTGGTAAAACTTATTTAGATACATTTTAACAACCTTTTAGCATTTCTTTATTGGGATTAGATTATTTCTTGACCAATTTGAACGGTTTTCTGTGGTTTTGGAGAAATCTAGAAATCCAAGATGGCAGTTGTAAAGAATGACGTCATCCTGCAACTTTGCGGACGCCAGAGGAGCCAGTTCATCGCGCATTACTTTAATTCTCGTTTATTGACGGTATGGACCGTCCTAAAAAAACTGGCGACTGGTACATTTACCTTTTTACGAAAACACCAAGAAACGCTCATAAAAACGAATACACAATGTTGATTCTGACTACACTATCACGAAACATTCAATGTGAAATAGTTTATTGAGGAATGGTCAGTAAGTCATCCGACAACAACAATGTGTCCTAATATATACTTATTACAACATACAACGTGATATAAAGTCTAACTTGAAAAGCTTGGGAAATTAAGTGTACCACGCCAGATACGAGAAACCACTAAAAAACCACTCTTTAGATGTGGCCAAAAAATATGTGGAAACGTATTCCCCATGTAATGCAGCGGCACAGAACCTCGAGGAAGAGGTACAAACAAACCCATAACTCCATAGAAAAAATTTAACTAAATTTGAAAGCAGCGAACAGGAAGACTGACTGAGCTAGAATGATTAATATTCCCCGCTAAAACATTAAATACTCAAAACTCTCCCTTGAGAATACTAAAACCTCTCAATCGTGCCATCAGAATAGTAATTTCTGACTAATTCGTTCCTTAGTCACTCAACCGTCAGAAATTACATTTTCTACAGGAAGTAATTCGCTAAAAAAATGTTGGCCTATTGGCTGTGTTAGGTTCGCAAGGTGTTGTGGTACCAAGGTATTATTTACCATCAGTAAATATGTCAGTAAGTTGAAACTATCGTGAAACATCTCTAGCTTGCGGCCAGCAAGGACTTCCTGATTTCAATTCCGATGCCTTAACCGCTCGATAACACTGCCCCCTCCAAACGTCTATTATAATGAACGAATTTGACATAATGTGACGAAATGTGCCTGAGATGCGCTCTGATATTCATAGCATCCTTTACTTTGACCAAAAATATTTTATTCGCACTAAAGCAAAAGAACATTCTCCTCACAAGCCGTCAAGATATTTTCGCATTGATATTTTTTGGACAAGATTGAAACGTGTCTGCGTACATAACTACCTTTCTTGATTAACTCATGCATGGGAGCCAGACAAGTGGAAGTGGTTGATCTTTTTTTGCTTCAATTCCAAAGCGTTCCTTCCGCAGGCTCTGGCAAAGATTGTTCCAAGTAGGCACCCTTTCTCCTGCATAAACGGTATTCTTAGATCCACATAATTTAGATTTTAATTATTTTCTTTGGTGTAAAAGAAAGTTCCGGTACAGAGCACTCTGACATTAAGATTACCAATAGCAACCTTACATGACTGATGTTCTAATGTATAACAAAGACATTGATAACCAATCATGAATGCATTCACGAATGAACGTTTTTGTTCATTCGTTTGTCAGAGGTAAGGGAAATTCAGCTCCACAATACGCATTAAATAACTATTTTTCTAAAGCTAAATGAACTTTAGTAAAGAATTAAATCCATCCACGTGATTTTCTTATTAAAATTTTTTCAAAGGACAAAACTTCTTTGGTTACTGGGAGACCGTGGACGCGTGTGAACAGTAAACGAACCTTTTATTTTTTTATCCGAACATTTCAAAATTGGGTGCTGCAACTGTCAAAAAATTACCTCCAAATTTGTTCTACTTCAGCAACTTCCGACAGAAAAATATGCTTGCTTACGGTAACAATAATGTGCGTGTGTTTTCCGAGCAGAACTCTGTTTTATTCTAATAAAAACAAAATTCCTGTTATGTCTCTTTTAAAGGATAATGATCATAACGATCTTAGAAGAGTGTTTGAGACTTCTGGGTGTCTGCTTCTAGCTATGTTTCACAGGAAAGTGCGCACTGGAAATGGACCCGCTGAGATAATCTATTCACATTTGTCTGGCAAAACCGAACTTTCCCCCGCCGATTAAAGATAAAAAAATTGAAACATTATGAGTGTTTCCATGGCTAGCTTTCCTGGATACCATCTAGTGCAGGCAATATCTCTGAAATATTCAAAACAGATATTCCATCGAAACGAAGCATTGTGTGCCCCTGACTAATTCATTCATGAATATATTGAAAATATCTTATTTATAATAATTGAAGAAAGTTTCACTCAAAGTAGACCGGCACATTACAATGTAATTAACACAACTCTGCATGATTGTACTTCTGCATTTATAAATGTATTATGAATACATTAAAAGTTCCTCCCAAAGAGCGCTCGTACATTACAGTTACTAATAGGAACTCTGCATGAATGTATTAATTATTTTCCTATCGTAAAAGCAATATCTGGGTAATTTTTCCAGAACTTTCTTTAAAATTAGTGCAATAGGCCTTATCACGGTTTTCGACGCCATTTTGACGGGTAGGCAAACGAGCTTGAAATAACAGTGTTTGTATGGAAATCCGATGTCAAATAATTTTCATAAAACATCGCTTCTGAAAAATTCATGAATTGGAAACTTTTAGCACTAGAAAAAGGATTTTAAGAACAAAATTGGAGGGATGTAGCTGTGACTGAAAACGTCCAGTCGTGTTTGGAACTTTCCATACATTTGTATGTATAGCGAACCAGCCGTGAACTGCTGCTAAAAATAATTCGCGGGAAAAAATTCAGGGAAATGTATGGAAAGTCCAAAATCCTTTTCCTTGTGCCAAAAGGTTCCAATTCATGAATTTTTCAGAAGCGATATTTTATATAAATTATTTGACATCGGACTTCCATACAAACACTGTTATTTCAAGCCTGTTTGCCTGCCCGTCAAAATGGCGTCGAAAACCGTGATAAGGCCTATTAACATTTTTCCAACTACTTAGAGTACCATGGATACTAGAGGGCATAAAAGAGAAGTGATATTTGCTTTGAATTATCTTCTCGCAGACACTGCAGAGTGAACGCGTTGGAATCAAGAAAGCCAAAACACTTACAAGAGGTGAGACTCATCTTCATACTTTTAAAATAACTTCGAATTTATTCGATTAACCGCCCTGGGCGCTTATAAATTTAACTTTGGTCCCATGAAGGTGAGCGCTCATTCAAGGGTGGACGCTTATTCGAGGGTGGACACCTATTATTTTCCCAACATTTTCTGCAAGGACGGACATTTTTACAATAACAAAACAAGGGATACCAAGTGGTTTCGCTTTAACAAGACAAAACAAAGCCTTTGTTTTGCACGGTGCAAAAGCTAACATAAACAACACAAACCGTATCTAAAACCAAGTTTTGAACTCAACTGACGATCCTCTTAATTCATGCTGGGCTGGTACAGAAATTTATTATTATTACTAGTCGCCGCTTTTGAAGATCTGTTTAACACCTGTATATGGTTTTTACTGGATATATATACTGTGCATACGAATGTTAAAAAAGAAACGTTTATATATTTATTGAAGTTAACATCCATGTAACTGGTTAGTATATTTCTCTGTAAATTTGACATTGAAATCTATTACAGTCATGCAGTTTTGTTTTGTGTGTGAACTCGTGGTTTGAAAGGCTGCTAAAGATGCAGAAGATGGCGAAACGTGACTTCGTGGTTGCAAGACCTTGACACTGCTAGAAGATGGCAAAACGCGAACTCGTGGTTGAAATGCTGCTAAATGATGGGAAAATGCGAACTCTGCGGGGGCAATTAGTATTATTATTATTATTATTATTATTATTTCTTTCTTTCTTTCTTTTTTTGTTGGGAGGGGGTGGGATGGGCGCTTATTCGAGGTTGGTGCTCAGTATTCGAAGGTGGGCGGTTAATAAAATAAACATGATAATTACCCTTTGTCAAGTTGAAGTTTTCAAACGGGAATCCTCTACATGTTTCGGTTCCATTGATTGAAAGGATAAAAGAAGCTCGATGAACAACTATCGAACCTTGTTTTTCGAAAAGAAATGCCCTCTTTCTACCAGAAGTTGCTTTTATTGTTCCTGACGAAATTGTGTGCAGGTAACCTAGACATAACCCGAGCCCGAGAAAGGTTCGAAATTAATTGACATGTTAAAAGAGAATACAAAATTTTCTTGTTTCTTAACTCCCACCGTGACAAATTCTGATGACTAATTTTGCTGTGACATCGATCAAGATTACCACACAAAAAGAGTCGGGTAACACCTTTCAGGCTATTTCGTTTTCTAATATGTAAAATTTGTACATCTTGTGGTTATAAGGCTTGGTAATTTTCTTCGCACTTAGATGACTGAAATGATTTTCAACTTTTTTTCAACATCTGTTCTTGAAAAGTAACTAAATTCCTTTCATTTCAATGTGTCTAATGGTTATCTTGCCCCGACAAACTAAGAGGAAGAAACCACGCGAATCTTTTTGCCATCACCTGCAAAACTTTGGCTTATTTTAGCAGGGTCAGAGAGCTAGGTTTGATTAAGTTTTGACCGTTCCTTTTAGAAGAAAGTTTAAAACGTTCAGACATAAGCATTTTTTTTTCACGTTTTGTCTGTCAGACATTGCCATCCATGACAATAGACAACGCAGGATTAACTGAGTGTTTTAACAAAACTAAGACCATTAATTTTGGGCTTAAAATTAATGATGCCACACACACCACACCAGTCTTTAGGTTACCTTTTATTTCTAACTTATTCCTACATAGGTGAAGAATGAATATGAAGTTTCAGGTTTTTATGTCGCTGATCATCCTTGTGATCGCTGTGGATGCTTTGCATGGTGAAAAGGCTCCGAAGAACGACGTTAAGGAAAAACGTAAGAGACGAACATATTTATAAGTTATTAAAAGAGACCTGTTATCGTCACGAATTTTATAGATTCTAACAGTTAGCTCTTTGGAGCAAACTATAACATGTGATAAATACTTGTTTGAGTTAGTGACTGAAAGTTAAATTCCATAGCGAATACATCCTCTCTACACTCTTGCTCTCACACGGAAATAATTTTGATTTAGTATTTTCTGCCCCCCTGCAAGTATCTCTGTACTGATCCTCCACCCAAACCTTCACAACCCACCGCAAATGGTAGAGCGTTTCCTGCACCTTCTCCTCTACAATCCCTCATAGCTTTCCAATTATACCTGGTGTGACTCCTCATTCTCTTCTTTCCAAGGCACTGGGAATCTCCCATCAAACATCAACAGGTCTGATGTCTAGTTAGAGAACATCATCTCATCTGAGATGGCGTTATGAACCCACATATGCCTCTTCTGCCGAGTACCGACTCATGCAAAACTCTTCTCTTGGGTCTCTCTCCTGCGGCGGTTATTATCAACTACGGTACGACATCAGTATCTTCTGTTCCCCAGCTTCTTATTATAGCTTCCATCCCTACAGGTTCTGCTGTGCACATTCAGCTACACTCACTTTTACCTCCAATTGTCTTATTTCCGCTTCAAGCAGTTTCCAACTTACAAAACCTTTAGTCACTGATCAAAACCGCTCTCTCTCGATCATAGACCACTGTGACACCGTCCAACCGCCACATATTGCACAAATTAGTTTGTTGTTTTACCTGCCCGGTTCATTCTCTCTGTAACACTCCATTGACGTAAATTATGTTGAACTGTTTTGTATATCTGGATCAATTCAGTCACTCGGTATTCATTAATGAAACCCCGACCTTGGCACCCCAGTACTTCTCCAACACATTCAAAGCCTAGCCTGAATAGACCATTTCCGAGTTGTAGTGAACCTCATTGTGAAAGCGAGGCTAACTCTAAAGTTTTTATTGTGAAAATAAGTTTCCATTCACATGCAAACAAAACTAACCTTCATATGAAAAGCTTTGCACTTAGCCTCGCTTTTATAATGAGGTTGACAGCAACTCAAAAAAGGCCTATTGACAATGTATTCTGAGCGGCCGAGCACTGGAAATTTCTTGTATGTTCAGCAAAGTTATTTGATAACAAAACAAACAAACAGACAACTGGGTTGAATAAGGTTTCCCCTAAACAAATGAGTTGAGAACCAACATTCAAGTATAAATCTCAAGGTTCTACGGTTAAAAGACGAAGAAAGAGCAGGGGGAGGGGGACAGAATGGACAACAAATACTGAATCGGAAAGAATACTGGAATTCATCCCCCCCCCAACATGAAAGAATTAATTAATCGATTAATCAATCAAAATTGCTCTAAATTTATATTTTTCAGGTCAGTCCTGCTGGCCAGCCAATGGTGGATGTGTAAATTTGTCCGACGATTGTCCAGGCGACACCGGCGATTGTGGTTTTTCATGCGATGACCCGTCTAAAAAGTGCTGCTGCTGGTAAGAATTATGAAATGAACATACGGCTTATTCCTATGGAATATTTAACAAATATACCATGGCTGCTAAGCCAATCAAATCCCCGGAATTGCATTATACAATGATCCAGTTTTTAATAAAAGAGGATATTTCACGACAAGTGGAAAGCTCACGAGCATGTTACCTGAAAAAAGCGAGTTATCTATGAACGAGGAAATTTGTATTAAGCACAACAAGATTTGGGATCATTTCCGGAGAGAGTTAGAACGCCATTGATCATTTTTGGTACAACGGCGACTGCGAGGATTCTAGAAAATATCAAGAAAGATTTCCGAGAAATAATTTAATATCCCACGTTAACTTCTGGCTAGAAAGTGCTCCGGCCTATGCAACACCCTCATGCCATCAAATTGTCCTATCTATATAATTGGCTAAGGCAGGACTTCTAAACAGCATATCCATCTAACTTCTAAATGGCATATTTATATCGGGAAATGGTCCAGCTTGGCCGAGAATGGGTTTTTAACTTATGTATTAAATGCTTTCACGACCTCGACCTTGTCAAACGTAACTCTTACGTGGTCGGTATATTTTTCATTTTATTGATTTCAAAGGAAACAGTTTCGGGCGTACACGTTAGCCGCGTGGATCTGTCGATTTGTCTCATCGTTCTTGACCTCTTTTTTACTTCTTTGTTTTTATTGGACAGTTTAAAGCGAAATCATCGGAAATTTGTTATAAATACGTCAATAATGCATCAAGAAAATAATTAAAAAGTTAATTCTACTTGGCAACATTGAAGTGTAAAACAACACTGTAAGTCAGAAAATGTCAGTCCCATCCTAAATCAAGATCGAAAAATGACCAAACCTTACTTCTGGAGTATTTTGCTACTCTTAGTAAACACAATCTGTTTTTCAGTATGACCACCGTTCTTACACATGTCCATATGAAATACTTGTCCTTTTTTTTAGGGGCTGATAACAGTGGACGGTTGTGCAACGATTCGCAGCTCAGCCATATAAAGCAATAACAACAAAGTAGTTGAGGTTGTTCACATCTTAGAGCTTGCCAAGTGAAATATTTTGTAGAGACACTTCTTTAGCTATAAAACTATTCGTTAAAAACCGCGGGCTGTGTAATGCTAACGAAGCCAAATAAAGGGTTAACATGACACTTTATTGTTTTTTTTTTATGTTATGCTTCCTTACAACTGCGTATGCACATAAAATTCGAACCATATCGAGCAAAATGATAAAATCGTGGCCACTCATAACAACAACAACAACAACAACAACAACAACAACAACAACAACAACAACCACAACAACAACAGGAAGACTTATTACAATATTAGATACCCACAATTAGCAAGGGCTATTCGAGGTGGGTAGTATTGATAGTTGTTTACACGCTCGAAAGGAACAGAAAATTAACAGCACAAAATGAAAAAAAAAGTAAAAAGTAAAAAGTAAATCCTACCTTTAATGCCAGTTTGCAGCGAGCTATAAACGAGTTTTCAACGAATGCGATATTATTTTTCAAAATCCGGCGGATTTCCGAAATATGTAAGAAAATTCGGATTTGGGGCTGTTCCAGACAGCAACAATCTAGCAATACCTTTACGAAATCCAGGATTGAAGTAGGCAGTGGTATCCATGCGCAATTGATAAAAAGGCAACTGATTATAAACACAATGGAACATCAAATGGGAAGCACTAACTTTCACCAAGAATCTGAATTCTTGTTTTGAAATGCAGTGAGTTTGTTTAATTTCTTTACACGATGCCTCTGACACATCAGGGATTGGCTTTAACTATACCTCACCATGTTTGCGGGCTTTTAAAGAACAAAAAGAGTCATCAATTCTGCTTAGGATTTAAAGAAGAGTAATTAAAACTAAACACATGCAAAATAAAATTCATTGCTATATGAATAGGCGTTTACTGAAGAATGTCAGAAGAAAATTTATTTTAAACTAATGCTGTATATTTTGATGATACTACCATAATTATCAAGGCAAAGTGACTGTTTCTTCGTGGTTTGAATATAAGTGAGTGAGAACAGCATATGAGACACTTTGTTTCTTTCGTGATTACGTAAATGACTTAGCGCAGATGGAGTCAGTTTGCACAGTCAAAGTTGGTATTTTTTTGCCGCAATAAATTCCACTGCTTAATCCACGAAATGGTGATCAAGACCTTAAACTAACTTTAAGCGTATCAACAGACTCCAATCTGGTGGTGTGCAGGAAATTAAACACTAAAATGGGCGACCTAACATTTTCAGTTTTTAGAACACTCAAATACTGGATCTCCACTTATTTTTAACTCAGCTGTGAAATGTAGACAGTATTTCAAATTATTTAACGCCAATTTTTGGAGAGAGTGGAGGTCCCCTGTAACTAAATTGGATAATTTGAATATTAACCAATTATATTGATCATTTATCTAAAGAAAAGTAACCTTATTTTGGGTCCAGACTAAGAGCTTTCTGACAGACCTTTTGATGCATTCCCATCTGGCTGAATGCAGCATTCCTACACAAGGTAAAGGGGTCAGCATTTATAAAGGGGCAGTGTCATCTACATTAAGTAACATTTTGGAAATCCGCAGGACGTCACTTAATTCAAACAGTGTAAAATGACCATGCTCAGCTACATAGCTGGCCAAGATCATAGATGGAAATCCAACTTGAAAAAGCTGGGCCCCAATTGTCAAGCACTTAAAATCCGTTTAAGTAAGAGATAAATACCGAGAACGGAGGTATTAATCCATATACATCCCGAGGGCCGTAGGCCCGAGGGATGTATATGGATTAATACCGACGTTCGAGGTATTTATCTGACTTATTTCATGAAATTATTTCTTTGTTCAAGGGGACAAACGCCGGCTAATTAGTACCGTCACACTTAGGTGAGAAACGGAGAACAATAGAAGCAACCTGATGTGTGCGTTTCTCGCAGTACTGCTAATGTAAATGAGGGATTTATCTGTATAAATCCCTCGTTTCAGTTAGTTTAATATTCATGAAGGATGTAAGTTAAATAAAGGATGTTGAATAACAAAAGAAAATGTGTGATTCATGAAATAATCTGTATTAATATACAACATTGCTTATACTGTTTTCATTTTAATGTTGTGGCTCATTCTTTCTTTGAAAACTCAGTACATTTCATCTCACTTTGTGATCTGGAAGCAATTTATATACGAACAAAGTATTTGAATTTAAATATAACAACTTCTTCGTATCTAAATAAAGCAACTTTTGACCCAAAGCAAAAGGCTAATAAATCCATTTATTGAAGTTGAGTGGGACTAGAACATTAGCTTCTTTTGGATACCTGGGATAAGAGGGCCAAATCATAAGGAAGTGGTTCGAAGGCCCAAAAATTTAAAGGGAAGAGTAAAATATTTAACTCAACTCTTGCCATCGGCAAACACCTTCGGGACCGCTATTTGATGCCCATAATTGCGAGAGTCTACAATAGTCGTGTACGATGATATTGACTACACGTTTAAACTGTCTATCACTATATTGTAACGAGCCAAGTTAGAAGGACTGTCAACTACAGAGCCTACAAGAGGGCACAAGGGTGTAAATGACAAAACCAACTAATAAGATACCATAAAATTATTCTAAATATAGTACAGCGGTGGTACTTTGAAGATCGGAAGGACACCATCGCATTATCATCGTTTTATTTGAAAAGCTCTTTTTCGTATTGTACAGGCGAAGACTACCAGCATATAGCGAAAGCTAATCGAGGTGGGTAGAAAAAAATGGTTACATTATCTCATATTTCACACACCTTGTACGCATTGAATGACAAAGCTAAGGTAGTTATAGTTTTCTGTTTGTCGTCATTTCTGGCGACAAAAACAGCAACAAACAAAAAGATATAAACATTCAATACGTCCAAGAGGACCGTTGCAACGAGAGTATTTCTGCACTCAAAAGAGTAACTAATAGTATTTGTGAAACTTTTTACTTTTCATATCGCTACAGTGTAGAATGCACGGAAACATAGATTGGGAGGGTGCTAAGAACTTGACCAGAGAAATGGGTCTATTTAGGCAGAGAAAATTCTGAAGAAATTGAAATGATATGTGAACGGCATGGAATGAGTTCGGCCGTTCTAAACAACAATGAAAATCTTGGAACGTGGAAGCCAATTCTGAATGATTATTTTAAGCTAGGAAAAAAGCGTATTTTCCCGCTTTCATAACTTAATTCCATTATTTTAATATCTCATTAAAAACATAGCGACGCGCATATCTGAGAAAAGCGTGGTTACAAAGGAAAACAATGACGACGTATGAAGGGTAATCAAACTGCTCGAAACGAAGTTCATTTTACAGATTTTTACCGTGGCTCTGAAATCTTGTTTTAAAGACAAACAATTTTTAAAAGTTCAAAACAATGGAACAAGAAAACGTCCAAACCCCAAGAAGCCTCGAAAAAAATGGCCAATTCCAAACTCGCAAATGATCTTCGCGCCTTATAATTTGTGTCACCGCGCCACTAATTTAGCTGAGTATACACACAATACGTCATTTCAAATTATATAAACAAGAGGCATGACTTTTTATCAAAGCAAACGTCTTTATTGTTTTTATAAAAAGCCTTTAAATGTATCTGCACACACCTTCAGACAAATAAACAGACAATTCACCTCGGCTAGAATTAAAATAAGCACACGTTCAAATAAGCTAGTGCTATCCCCAAAAATGAAAATTACTAGCTCGAAAATGGGTCTGGGAGGTACTCTTTCAAAGCCTAACAACTTTAGCACCTACTATTGCCTGCACCAATTTTTTCTCCCAATCTTTTTTCTTGTGCCCCTCGAACTTAAGCAAATTTTGCTTTCCCAAACAAGCGAGATCGGACAAACGCCCTGTCCTAATTTTGTCGATAGAAACAATAATCAGCGGCAAATCTCCCCTGCCTACTCTCCTCAGGACGTTCGTCTTCCCCCCTTCCCGACAGACGTTCATGGTCGAGTAGTTGTCAGACAAAACAACTAAAAACACTTGAAGGCTGCTGTTGTACACTATGTCCGCCATGTTTTGGTCGATTGGCCCTCCCAGCTGATAGCGTATCTTGTGTCCCTTGAGAACGGAGGTCAGGTTTTCAGTAACCCAGTCAACGTCACTTGAGCTGTAACTGATAAATACTGCACCAGGTAGCTTACCTGTATTGAGAAAATGTAGTATGGAAAAGTAACGCGATATTGATGTAAATGAGCCGCGTTCCACAAGAAAATTACTGTCTTATTGCACATGACAATTATTTAAATCAGTTATTTACTTAAAACCCTCACTTAATGTTGGTATCATATGCATGAGGTGGTAACATTTTTTCACATTGAAATTGTTAGCTTATTAAGTTATGTGCATTTTTTTTCTGTTACGTTTGACATTATGTCCTTCTAATAAAAACCGAATTATTACGATTCTTTTCCTTTTCTTGAATTCACGTTAATTTAAGTCACGTTAATTTTTGTTAATGTTAATTTCCACGTCATTGATTAAGTGGGGTGTAAATTTCTGCGACTTTAATTTTCATTATATTCACTCCAAATTCTCGATACACTCCTGAAAGGAAAAAGCATGGTTTTATAATTAAGGGTGGAGATCCGCCGGTATCGTGGAAAATGTGACAACATTGTTTCCATTTCGGATCTTTACACTTTGGGTTAAAATAAAATTTGTTTCTGTTGTCCCAACAATCGCGTTAATTTCCCTTATTTTGACAAGTTCCTTTATTGGAAAGTAATTTTTCCTTCAATTCGCGTTAGTTTAAGTCGCGTTAATTTACAATACCTTAATTAACGCGAGCATTAATTTCCTATTATTATATAATTCGCGCTTGTTGGATATGAGATTAGTTATAGCCAACTCGGCGCTTCGCGCCTCGTTGGCTATTTACCATATCCAACGCGCGCTCATGGAATAATTGTTTTATTAAATTCTCCGCGTTTGGATATTGCTGTTGAAGTTTACTGAATTTTATTTTCAGTAAAAATTTCTTTCAAATTAAAACGACTGGATGTTGAGGCAACTTCCGACCAAAGCCCGCGAAACGTAATGATTACATGACACGTGCAGCTAGTTGAATGAAAAATCGAAAGCGAAGAAGATCGGACAAAGTCGGACATCTCAAATTCAAGAAACGTTTAAATGTACGAGTTACAACCTTTCTGAGGCAAGCATTCAAGTGCTTTTGAAGTTCCAGCTCATCGAGAAGCGTAATAGTTTTGCACATTTGAGCAAATGTTTTGCTGTGTGGTGCCGAGCGAAGGAAGGGATCAAGGACGGCTTTTTTTTATGCTGAATAGACTTGCTTACAAGTCGAGCTTAGAGAGCGCGAAGCGCGATCGTCAGAGCTCGAGCGAGCGAGCGAGAGCTCGACTTGTTTCCCTTGCTGGAAATCGAATCAAGTGACGTCATTTTGGCGCGAACTTTTCAGGGTGCGAAGTTGTCAAACTGTCAACTCAATGCATTCTTGTCATTTCAACGCATCTTTGAAAACGCCGACAATTGCATTGGAAAACTTTCTCAATGCGTTTCAAAACGTTGGGAATGTTTCCGAACAAAACCGAAATACGTTGAAAATCATTTAAAAATTGGGCCAACGCATTTGCAAAACATTTTTCAAACGTTGACAACGCATTTAACAGTGAAAGGACAAGTCATTTTCTTTATCAGCCCCGCGAAACGACTGTATCGTACTACACACTGTTCATGCGAAGATTTTGTTTACATTTTGATGACTGCAGAAATTATGTCGATTCGCTTCGCGAAGATTTTTAAAATGCTTTACTTCGAATGTGCGAGTAATAATAATAATACCGGCTACTGCTAGCGCTGCTACTGCAATAATAAATTTTAAAATGAAAGCACTACACAGCATGACATCCAGAGTGCTGTCTTGACGGGAAAACCTGGAAAACAACATAAAATGTATCGGCTCTAATGAGTTTCCTATTATATACCGAACGAAATTCGGCCGTTAACTCGTTTGGGTTAACGGCCGAATCCGTATCGGTATATAACAACCGAACAAGTTAACGGCCGAAAAATGCTTGAACAAGGTTGAGGGTTATCTCGTTATTATCAAAACACTCATTTAAAATCCAGCATAAAATACCGATCGATCGCCTCTTGATGCCAACGGTCATAACCTCTTTTCTTTTGCCGTGACGTAGAAAATCGAAAACGAATGGGGCCACCTCAAAGGTCAAGCTTTTTTTCCCGATCATCCTGTAGGCGCCGATAAAAACACGTCCTTTCCACAACAGTGACTTTCGATTACTTTGCGCTGATGTTAACGGACATCTCTGTACTTTGCTTTTGCAACCCATACACGAATTGCGTCGTTAAATGAACGTGTAATCAGTGCGAGGAATTTAGAAGTTCTTGGTCGTAGACCGAAATAACAATCGCTATCGAAGAGCTAGTGTTGTATGTTTGAACAGCTTTGCGCGTGATCTGGTCTGGTTATGATCTGGCTTGATTGACGGGTACTTTCATATCACTGGTTCTGATTGGATAATGCGACAGGAGGAAAATTCCTCCTGTAAATTTGGCGCGCTGCAAGTGATAAAAGTCGCTCGCGCCAGGTCCATTCAAAGAGAAGCAAGCGAGCGACTTTGAGAAAGTCTATATGCTGAACTGAATTCCTCGCAAACGTTTTAAAACACTTCAGACAAGTCCAAGTGTACGAGGTACAACCTCACTGAGACAAGCATTCAGTGCAAGTTTTTAAACTTCAAGCTTATCGAGAAGCGTAAGAGCAGTGCACATTTGTGCAAATGTTTTGCTGAGTGGTGCCGAGCGACGAAAACGAACATTATGGCCGCCGCTCGTACGGATTTCGTAGATGAACTTCTCCTGAAGTAAACGTAATTGCATAAAAACGTTAAGGCAGGCATAAAGCTCTTCCTGAGAAATTTCTTCGATCGGTTTTAACCTCTAACCGCCAGGATTTGCAAGCCATCCTGAAATTTTTGAAGCCATTGACGTATCCAGAACCTAAACTCGCGTCATAAACTTCAGTGCAAAGATTGAACAAACATATGCCTTTTACCATGCACGTATTCAGAACCTACATCTTACTTTCCAGATCTCAGATTGGCGTTTGTCAGCCAGCTTTTAATTAGTAGTCAGCAATACCTCGGGACAAATATATTTACCACTTTAGGAAGGTTAGTCTTCTTGCCCACTGCCTTTTTGTTTTATGATTAATTGTTAGGAAAGTATAAGTAGCTCAATGGAAATAAGTCAACATTTTACACACAAATTCGACACCGTAAAGTGGATTACTAACTAAGGCTAGGCACAAACCGTCGGCTTAATTAGTCTCAGCTAAATTAAAAGTATAGATTAGGCCTTTGTGTAAAGGCATTGTTAATGGGGTAAATTTGTAAAACACTTTACCACGAAAAGGTTGAACAATCGAGTTAACCAGTTTTACAATATGACAACATGACGACCATGTTCCTGTGTACGCCCCAAAAACGTGGTCAAAACGGCGAGGTGCATTCGTATTAAGCTGGATGGTGTCAGGAGGTGTTCCATCATTTCAAGGCCCTCGCTAAAAATGACGGCACGTCAGCCGTTGCTGACCATGTCAAAACCACCGGACACGATATCAAGTGCGATCATTTTGATATTTTTCAGCGTCCGGCAAAAGTGATTATCATTGTAAAATCAAAGAAACTTTGTTTATCCAAGAACTTAAGCCAGCTTTTAATGTCAACGTCAGCAGTGAGAAGCTGAAGCTTTGTTAATTAACCGTAGCTCTTATAGATTCGTTGTTAAGATTGTTTTTCTTAATAACGGTTCCAGACCCCTTATTACATAGTTGTAAAAAAATTTTAACGGTCACTTTTGAAATGTATGTTGACTCGCATACGGAACGTCAGCTTATATAATTAGAAATGGGCAAGTTTATTATGTCTATCACCGCAGTTTGTATTTTATTTGTGTTCCATCACATTCAGAATTGTGAAAATCTCAGGGGACACAGATAAAATTATCAGAGTGTCTTACCCACTGGCTGAGGTGAAACTTCCAAATGGACGGCTGCTGAAGTGCTTTTCCATTCGTCCCATTCACAGGACATGTGACAGCTATACGTGCCCGAGTCATCAGCCGTAACGTTCGTAATGGTGAGGGTGAAAGCTTGTTTGCATTTGCTTCGAGTTTCCCTTAAGTCTAGTTCATACTTCTCACCGGATTGCAGCGGCGCCGACTTGCTATTGAAATTCCATCTCAGACTGCACTCATACTCATAATCTACTTGTCCGTCAACCAAGCACTTTAGGGTGGTGTTGGTAAAGGCTGTCGCGTGAATCTTTGAAGGTTTAGGGATTGGAATGTCATCCCATGGGCCTGTGAAAAGAAGCAGTTTTAGTTACTGTATTTTTTCAGTGAAAAAGAAAAAAAAAAAAAAACAAGGAAAATTTGTAACAAGTTAGAGACCATAGCAGTTATGTACACATTAAACAGCTGTGGAAAGAAAGCCTAGAAAAATCAGCCAACGACCTCTGCGATAGCTGTGCATTGCTCTACCAATTGAGCTGTTAAACCAACTGAGAGCTGGCTATTTTGCGAATATCTCTTCACCTCTACGGGTATACGTATTACAAATTTAGGAAATGACCTACTTTCAGTTGACTTAATAGCTCAGTTGGTTGAGCACTGTACAGGTATCTCAGAGGCTATGGGTTCGAATCTCGTTCAAGCTGTCAAAGTCACAGGTGAAACTAAAACGAGTGCCAGGGACATTGCTTTGAGAAACTACTATTTTTACGTTGTTTTTACGAGAAAAAAAAGAAAAACGGTTAAGGGGCCACTTTCACATAAAAGGCTTTGTGCCCATTTGTTATTGTTTACAAACGCTTCTATTGTTCAGTGTTGCGATCTAATTGGTTTATCATAATATTCACGCTGGAGTGAAAATTCTGGCGTATTCAAAATAAATAAGACAAGGCCAATCGGACTGATTGACAACGAAAATATACCATTTTTCTTAAAGCGGCAGTGTCATCTATTTTTAGTGTCACATTGAATAGCCAAAAAAATATATCTGTATTTGTAGAAACTTTAAAATGTTTCAGTTTTGTTAACAACAACACCACAAGTGAACAGAAACTAGTATTAATTATCTTTGGCTGCAGATGGCTATGATGGAAATGGATTGCAACTTGAAAAAAAATTATTCTTGTATATCTTAAAGATCACTAAAAAGACTGATTACAGTAAGTTCTGTCTTCAAGGAATCGCTTAATAGCTTCTTGCCAAACTCTAAGAGCAATTTCGCGTTGAAGGAAAGGTTCTTAGACAAATATTTGACCATCTTCGACTAATGCAGCAAAATCTTCGTGGCAGTGCCCCTTTAATCCCGCTGCATTATGAACATGTTTGCATGGATATCCTCCTCGCTGTATTTGGTTTATTTGTGATGGCACTAATTTGGAGAATTTGTTTAAGAATCAGGACACTGCGCAATCTTGACGATCAGTACTATGTCAGTACTATGTTATTATTACGCGCGAAATTGCCACGAGGGCAATTACTTCCGGTTCTACAAGCAAGAAAAAACCCCGATCACTTACATGCATATATCACCTGAATCAGGGAGGACTGTTTACTCGACCAGCCTGGAATGCCATTTTCTGCAACGCAGGAATAATATCCTTCATATTCTTCTCGGCCTGGTGGAATGCGAAGAACATAATGTAAAGTCTCGTGATCTGATAGCCTCTGTGTGAAGTAAAAACCTTCAGATCCATTGATGATTGGTTTGCGGTCCCTGTACCAAATTACACGAGGAAGAGGCCAGCCCCTGAAAACGCATTTCAAATCTCTTGTTTCGTTCTCGTAAATGTGCCTTGGCGAGGTCGTGCTAAATATTAACTGTAGCTCTCCTAGAAAAAGAAGCAGACTTTAAGTTGCAATTACGAACGCATGTCCCTTAATCTTACTAATTTTCGCGAATTTTGCGCTTTCAAAAAAAAAAAAAAAAAACGCGAAATTTTAATACGCAAAAAAAAAAAGATTACGTTAAATTTAATACCGTATCATATAAACAAGGCAGTAAGAATTTAAAATATTCTGAGTTAACCGGGCCTTGTGGTGGATTGTTGTTCAGGAACATTCTCCTTTACTCCTCATCTTTTAGTATTTTTACGAATATTGTCAATTTTCCCTGTTAAGTCACGAATTCATTAGCGTCATGCGTAATCGAATGTAAGTGTAAGCAACCGACACAAGCACAGCTTCAAGCACGGAATACCCACTAGTGGATATTTAATCCATTGTTAAATTTCAAAAGCCTGGTTTTCGCTTGAGACGTAAGCACAATAATAACCGGCAAGCGTAAACTTTTGTGATCATTGGTGTGCGTGTGCGCTTAAAATAGTTTGTCTGAGCTCCTTTTTTTGATAATATGCAGACCTAATAGCATCTTGGAACAAGGCTTCCCTGATAGCTAAAAGTGACTGGTGGAAAGCCGGAAATCAGATTTAATCAGTCATTGACTGACAGCAAGATTAATTTGACTTTTTCCTAGGCGTATAAATATATTATTTTTCACCCGTCACCGTCGTTGTATACTTTCATCCTACTGTAATCTTTCATCTTACAATCACGGTTTGAGGGGAGTTCTTAAAAAAAGCTTCTAATTCTACCCTGAGATGGTTTTCACGAGTTCAAACTCATCTTCGAATCATTGTAATTGGAGAGTGATCTCACGCAGCCTTGTCACCAGTCCTCCTTGGCAAATTTCGGTTCGCGATATAAGGGTAAGTACGTTGTGACCTAGAATTAATTCCGTTAAGTTCTCACGCGTTTGAGCATCGCACCGTAGATATCTAGGAGAATAAAAAGGGTAACTTACTTGTGAAGTGTATACGGGTGCATCGACATGTTGAATTCCTGATTTGCTGTAAAACCAGGCCAGCATTGGCCTTTACTCTTTCCTTCACTTGTTGCCATGTCATGCCAAGTGTAGTTTCGCCATTTCCGATCGAGCAGTTTACATTCACGTTGGAGTCTGGGGCAACTGTCATCTGATTGGAGTAACGACAGTCACGCGACGGGAAACAGGACGCCCTTATTTCACATTCCAGGCCGCTCGTTGATGAGTCACCTGTGACACAGAAAAAGAGAAATGTTTAAACATATCAAAGTGAATGTAAAGGCCACCTTTGAGTTTAATGTTTCACTCACCACAATTAAAACTTGAGGCATAAAATGGCTATATGAGGTTTCACTTTTGAGTTTGTGGATAAGATCGTTAAGTGTGATCAGTCAGTGAAGGACTAGACTGAACAATTCTTTCCTGTGGCGCTGTTTAACTCTATAAGGTGGTTCTAACTTTTGAGTCTGTGGATAACATACTAAAGTGACCATTCAAATGAAAGCTACTGAGCAGTACTTTCCTGTTGTGATGTTTATTAAACTGTACAAGGTAGTTTAATTTTTGATCCTGTGGATGAAAACCTAAGATGTGTCCATTCAATTGAAAATGATTCAGTTGTGTTAACAATAACCAAAGGCAAGAACAAAAAGACCAACTGTTGTTCATTGTGCAAATTCGGGCAGAAGTTTAAATTATCGGCCGGGGAAGCGGAGGCCAAATTTCGCAACATAAGAACTGCGTACGGTCGTTATCGAATCCAAAACCGATGTTTTCGACGGTTTTGGAGCTGACGACGACTCTCTTCATGACAAACAGAAGAAGTAAATTTGCTTAAGCCGCCGTTACACGTTGAAACTTTTAGCTGAAACTTGTGTGCAACGGCGCTGCGAAATAAGTTTCAGCAGGCGTTGCGCCGTGTAACATGGTCGGTTTCGTGAAACTTTTTCGAACTACCGTTGCGAGACAAGTTTCACGAAAAGTAGAACCGCTTTCTACTTCTGCAACGGCTTGCAACGGTCTCAGTGGCGAAAAAACAAGAGTTTCACCGTGTAACACCACTTCGTGAAACTGGTCTCGTTCGCCGTTGCACACAAGTTTCAGCTAAAAGTTTCAACGTGTAACGGCGGCTTTTACAGCAAAATTTCCGCTCTTCCACGTTAGCGATGTTGTTTGCTTTTTAGCCTACACGCGCGTGTATATTTAACATTTCCGCTGACTAAAACGATGGCTACGGTCGGCTCTGCGATCGTTGCGATTATATGGAAACAGCCTTTTTTTGCGATCGTCTGTGATTATTTGCGATCTGCGATCTGCGATCCACGATCGTCTGCGATCACATGGAAACCAGCCTTAATTTGCTGAAAGAAGTACGTTTTACGAAAACATACCACACACATGCGACGCGGCTTGCATAGCAATAATTTCGGCTTTAGGTCATCTTGCCTACAGATTAGACAAGCGATTTTCAGTAGAATCCAGACGTACAACGATATACCCTGAAGCTTTGAATCGAGACCTCTTTTATTTACTCTGGCGTCATAATCCCGCCGGGCGGCTGGGATCGAACTGCTGCCAACAGGTCTGTCGGGTTTTGAAATGTGCGTCCTATTGTTCCTTTCTTTTCTTTAATTATTATTTTTAGAATTTATAAACACATGGTTATTTAGTTATGATTCCATTCCTTTGTTATCTTGTCGGGGAGTAAGAAAACTAGAGACTGAAAACACTCATCAAAACATTCTGATGGATGTGACAAATTTTCAAAAGCGTCCACGCCCATAAAACCAATAGAATTAAGCTTTCTTTTGTGTAACTTGCGGTAGTATGTGTTGTTTTTTAGCTTGCTTTTAACAAATACAAAGTTGCTTACATGAATGAAATTGTCTTGATAGTCTTTTAAAACAAACTTCGGAAAATCTCTTAAATAAAAAGAAATTATTTGTTTTATCTGTCATGGTATGAAAACTTCTAGCTGAGCGATTCGTGTTCCTCTCAAAGCCGGAAACGTCGCGGTTTTTATTACTGACAATAAACATCATTCCAAAATGGTTTCATTTTTACTATTCTTTTGTTCGTATTCCAATTATCCCTTCTTACCTCGTTCATTTTTTAGCTCAGAGAACGAGGTAAGAAGGACGGATTTAAATATCAAAAAACCGGATTGAAATGGTAGCCATTTTGGAATATTAGGTCTGTTCTTTTTCCTTCTGTGAAAGGAAACACTGTAGGCATGTTTCCCTGAAAAGCAGGTTTCGTTATTTTTAACTACTTCAAACTTGGCCCATAGAAGTGTTCCATGGGTTTAACTAACATCTCGCTAGTCGCCAGGTTTTTATTAGTTACGGCAAAATACCGTTGTTGAGATAACCTCTGAATAAATAATTGTCTTCAAACTGTCAGTTTTTCCTAGCTTGCGCCGCCTGCGGAGCAGGCTAGTTCAGTCCGCACGCCTTTAAATCTTTCCAATATCTTTCTGTAATTTCTACCCGGGTCCCCATTTCATCATTCTCTTTCACAAACATTCTTACAGTGCAAGAATATTACAAATTTCTCAAAGATTGAAGGAATTTTTGAAACAAAGATATTAAGGAGTTCTCAGTGGATTACTTGAAATATCAAAGAGATATTTTAGCAAACACCTGAAACGCAGCAAAACAACATCCAATCAACTGTGCTCCCTGTTAAGGTTTGATAATAACTTACCGCTGCTGCCTTGTACTTGCACACAGAAATTTAGGACAATAATGGCGGTCGCGACAATGACATGTACAACTCTCTCCATCATGCCTGATATTCACCGTTTTCTATGGCCAAGCTTTAATGCACTGTGCTTAGACAGGAGGAAGTTTGTCCGAAAGAATATTTTACTTGTGGGCATCAGCTGACGCTCACGTGTTATTATTAGGCCTATTTTTGGTACTGAGGGCAGGGCGGACCCCCCGGGGGCGGACGTAGTGCATTCTGACTTTATTTTGAGAGTCATTTTAGCCGGTTATTATTATTATTATTATTATTATTATTATTATTATTATTGATATTTTATTTTGCTGGAGTTGTTGTAATGTGTTTTTAGACTTTCATTGCGTTTGAATTAAAAAACGGATTAATACAAAACTGGTAGGGTTTCTGCACAAATGTACGAAAAATATCGATGGAACGCGCAGATGCTGTATAATGCTTCAATAAATTAAATTCCGCCAATTTCAAACCTATATAATTCGTCACCCGCGGCTTTGAGCATTCTGCCGGCAGAATACCGCATATTTTAGCAAACGCTGAGCAGAATACGGAAAAGTTAGTAACATGAGAGATATAATAAATAAACTCCGAACCAAGGGGTATTAGGCATATTGGCGAACACAGCAGATACAGCAAAGGTGGCTACAACTTCGCTAGGTTTAGTAATATTGTGCGGAGAAGAATATCGTTTCCGAGCAGCACTTTGAGCAAAATGCGCCATTTTTCTATAAGCATTGACGGCAGAATTTATCCCCTATCTGATCAGCGACTCCTATGCCAATAAGAAGCACCCCCCCCCCCCCATCTTCCCACACACACACACCATCCACGAGTCATAGAATAAACTGCTGTCCGTTGGCCTACTTTTTTGAAGTGAATTACATATCTCGGCTACTATGTTATCTGAAAACATTGTAACAATTATCGAAAATATTGATTTGAACGACAAGCGAGTGTCATTCTGACAATGAGAACTCGTATCATCGCAACAATTGATTATCAGTGCACTGATCAGTAAAAACGAGGGTTTTTTTAGGGGAAAAATATAATGAAACAGCTCAGCAGAATTATAATCTTACTTATGGCTCATCATACAATCCCCAAATAAACATGACGCTCTTTTGAGTAGCACTTTGGCATAACTCAAGGTCATAACTGCTAGACAATGAAACATTTTTGACATTCAGGGCGAAAACAAAAACAAGTCACCTTATTAAGAAATTTTTTTTAAGATTGACTTCATCATTAAATGGCTGATTTTTCGCATTTTATTCCATTTTTTTTTATTCAACGAGCCACGCCAGAACAAGTCAGTGACTCGATAATGAGGTTAAGCTAGCGTCGCAACGTTTTAATTTCTATTTTTTTTTTAGCAAAGTGCGTCTACTTTGCTGAAAGAAGTACCTTTTACGAAAACATACCACACACATGCGCACGCGGCTTCCATAGCAATAATTTCGGTTTTAGGTCATCTTGCCTACAGACAAGCCATTTCAATAGAATCCAGAAGTACAACGATATACCCTGAAGCTTTGAATCGAGAACTCTTTTATTTACTCTGGTGTCATATTAAAAAAATAAAAGCGGTGCTGAAAGAAGACATATTAAACTTACCACTATACTGTGTAGCCTTCCACGCAGTCGTTTTTAGGGGACTCGTATTACCTCCTCCCCACAAACGCCTGCTTACCCAAGCGCCACATTCCTTTCCCATTGTTTTAATCCCCAAGCACCCTAGCCAATTACCATCGAGGCATTGTTTAATGACATCAAATCAAATTGCTGGTTACAATGGTCGCTTCCGTTTCCCGCGAGCTTGGTACAGTGTCTACAGTCTCTGTTAAATACAGACTTGAGAGATGCGGGAGTTAAGTTGGAATATATATATTTTTTTCACTACTGGAATGGCTGGTCATGGCTGAAACACCAAAAAAAATATCGAATGTGAATACAAGCGCTTCTTGTGCAACGTTTTGACACTGCTGGGAGAGTCAAAATCTTCGGAAAAGTGTAATCGATCTTCCCCGCCTGATCGAGTTGACAATCGGTGAAGATATCGCCTCTTACGGGTGCGGAAACTCTGGAGCAGATTTGTTTGTTTGTACGAAGTGCTACGACAGATTAACTCGATTCGAGAAAGCAAGGAAGAATGTAGAAGGTATCAAGGGGAGATCTGCAGTATTTATCTGTCCATTAAAGACTATTAAACGGAAAGTTAAACGACAAAGAGCCGATCAACTTGTGGTCCTTGTGGAAAACGTCACACATGACCCCAAACAAATTGCAACAACGAAACGAGTTTCAACTGCAAAATCTTTAAAGTTTACCGACATATCGGGTAATATTTCGGTTTCCTCCACATCGACAAGGTCGACAAGATTGAAGGCAAAGCTTGATAAATATTAAAGCGACTTTGCGTAACCAGTCGGCAAATTGACGAAAATATAGCTATTTCCCGTCTCGAATTTTTTATTGCAGTCAGTTGATAGGCATTTACACGCGAAATTTTGAACGTAGGGTACACGGTGCTAAAAGTTCATGTAAGCTCGGTCAAGTTCTGTCTCCGTTGTGATGTTTTTCACTGTTCCCGAGAGAGGCGTTCTGAGGTCAAGGTCAACCTCCCAGATTTTAGAAGGTTCACTGTGATTGGCTTAGCGGCGGAAAGGAATGTGGCGCTTGGGTAAGCAGGCGTTTGTGGGGAGGAGGAAATACGATTCCCCTAAAAACGACTGCGTGGGAGGCTATATACTGTGTTGTCCCTTTGAAAAAGCAGAAAGCATGTTTCTGCCGGCATCCGGCTGGCTGGGATCGAACTGCTGCCAACATGTCTGTCGGGTTTTGAAATGTGCGTCCTATTGTCCTTTCTTTTCTTTAATTGTTATTTTTAGAATTAATAAACACATGGTTATTTAGTTATGATTCCATTCCTTTGTTATTTTGTCGGGGAGTAAGAAAAATAGAGACTGAAAACATTCATCAAAACATTCTGAAGGATGTGACAAAATTCAAAAGCGTCCACGCCCATAAAACCAATAGAATTAAGCTTTCTTTTGTGTAACTCGCGATAGTATGTGTTGTTTTTTAGCCTGCTTTTAACAAATACAAAGTTGCTTACATGAATGAAATTGTTTTGATAGTCTTTTAAAACAAACTTTGGAAAATCTCTTAAATAAAAATAATTTGTTTTATCTGTCATGGTATGAAAACTTCTAGCTGAGCGATTCGTGTTCCTCTCAAAGCCGGAAACGTCGCGGTTTTTATTACTGACAATAAACATCATTCCAAAATGGCTTCATTTTTAGTATTCTTTTTGTTCGTATTCCAATTAGCTCCAATTAGCCCCTGTTCTTTTTCCTTCTGTGAAAGGAAAGACTGTAGGCATGTTTCCCTGAAAAGCAGGTTTTGTTTTTTTTAACTACTTCAAACTTGGCCCATAGAAGCGTTCCATGGGTTTAACTAAAATCTCGCTAGTCGCCAGGTTTTTATTAGTTACGACAAAATACCGGCGTTGATATAACCTCTGGATAAATGATTGTCTTCAAACCTTTAGTTTTCCCTAGCTTGCGCCGCTGCCGCGCAGGCTAGTTCAGTTCCACGCCTTCCTATCTTTCGAACATCTTTCTGTAATTTCTAACGTGGTCCCCATCTCATTCTTCTCTTTTACAAACATTCTTACAGTGCAAGAATTTTACAAATTTTCCAAAAATTGAAGGAATTTTTGCTACAAAGATTTTAAGGATTTCTCCGGAAAACTACTTGAAATATCGAAGAGATATTTTTAGGAAAAACCTAAACCGCAGCAAAAAAAAAAAAAAAAACATCCAATCAACTGTGCTCTCTGTTAAGGTTTCGAAAGTAACTTACCACCGCTGCCTTGTACTTGCACGCAGAAATTTAGGAAAAGAATGGCAGTCGCGGCAATGAAAACTCTCTCCATCATGCCGGATATTCACTTTTCCTGATGACCAAGCTTTAAAGCACTGTGCTTAGACAGGAGGGAAGTTGGTGCGGAAGAATATTTGAATTGTGGGCATCAGCTGACGCTCATGTGTTATTCTTAGGCCTATTTTTGGTACTGAGGCCAGAGCGGACCCCCGGGGGTGGGGGAGGGGGGGGGGGGACCTGATACATTCTGACTATAGTTAAGTTGAGAGTCATTTTAGCCGTTATTATTATTATTATTATTATTATTATTATTATTATTATTATTATTATTATTGTTATTATTATTATTATTATTTTTTTTGCTCGAGTTGTTGCAATATGTTTCTAGACTTCATTGTGTTTGGATTAAACTTGGCTCACACAAAACTGGAAAGGTTTCTACACAAATGTACGAAAAATAACGATGGAATGCGGAGAGGCTGTAAAAGGCTTGGATGAATTCTGCCAGCAGAATTTCAAACATAATCCGTCACCCGCGGCTTTGAGCATTCTGTCGGCAGAATACCGCATATTTTAGCAAACCCTGAGCAGAATACTGAAAAGTCAGTAACACGAGATATAATAAATATATTTTTTAAAAAAATCAAATTTACCAAGCTTTATAATGTAAATCTTGTAGCATGCGCCTGTCTCACCAACCTAACGAACCATGTTGGCGCCATGTTGGCGAACACAGCAGATACAGCAAAGGTGGCTACAACTTTGCTAGGCTTAGTAATATCGAGAAGAATGTTGTTTTCGAGCAGCACTTTGAGCAAAATACGCCATTTTTTCTATAAGCACTGACAGTAGGCAAACTGATACCAATTTACGAGCAGAATTTATTCAATTAAGCGCAATGCCCCTATCCGATCAGCGACCCCTCTGCCAATAACAAGGACCAATTTCCCCCTCTCCCCCCATCGCACGAGTCATAGAATGAACTGTTTCATATTCTACTATCTTATCTGAAAACAATTGTACCAATTATGGAAAATACTTTTACATGTTTAAAGAAGGTAAAAGGATAAGATTCGGAGTTTTACTATAGTTCACAGTGTCACTAATCAAATTGACTTTGCTAACTTGTGCTACGTTTTTAATATCAGAATTAAAATGAACTGATCAACAAAAACTGATTGCTTGTTTAACCGGAAGTCCGTCAGGCGAGCTCGTCTTCACTGACTTGAGAACTTTCCCCGAGGAAGTCAGTGAATTCCTGCTTCGACAAAGTGGGATACCATTTCCTTTGTGAGGATTAGTTTCTAAAAAAAATGCGGTGCTGCGTCTGTGGGGAGTAGAAGCGAAGGCAAATTGGCCACTGTAAAGAGATTCGAGCGCTGACCTTTCGAGCGTTAGCCCTTCGTCAGAGCGAATCGAGTATATAATTGTGGATTGTACGTGTTTTTATAGTGAGCAGTCGAGCTACTCTCCTGGTGGGAGCATGATAACGTGGAAAACAAGAATAAACTAGTCGAATGAAAAGCGTTCGTTGATTCCTTGGGCAGCTTTGAGAGTGCCAATTTGGAAAATACATTTTTGTTCTAAAGTTTTGTGGGTTTCTGTGTGACCATGATGAAGAGAACTATCACAGACTGGCATGTGTTTGTAAGAGTGGTTAGGTAAGTAGACTAAAGTGTCGAGCGACTGGTTAAGTTGTAGATGCACCCATGTCATATCTTTCAACGTCTCGAAGATGTTCGCGAAATCGGCCGCCTAGTCTCCTTCCTGTTTCATCAATGTGTATTGTTGCGGTACCCAACAAAAACAATTTTAAAGTATTTATTGCCTCATCTGTTCCCAGATGGTTTTATGTCTTTGAAAAGGCATATCATGATGTGTAAGCTAATTAAAGTTGATCTGTTCGGATCCTTTAGCTGAAAATTAAAGTTTAAAGAAAGTTTTAGGGAATGAAACCTTATTCCACGAATTTACAAGGTGTTATTGGCTTTAGGAAATGCCACCTGACCTTTTTTGCGCATTTTTAGCGACATATTTGCCCCTCCGATAACGAGAGGAATTAGTTTCACGACCTGCGCTACGAAAGTTTGAGCTGTCATTTTGCCGAAGTATAAAGCTTGATAGTTTAAAATTTCTTAATCTCTAAATGGTCCTAAATCCGAATATCAGAGGCGGGTAAAGTCTTCCGAGGAGATATTTCCCGAAATGAAGAGCGTGGGATGCCCCTCTTTGGTGACAACTTATTTCAAGCTCGTTCTCTGGGTCCCTGAGAACGAGGTTGAACGCATTTAATTTGTGATACACAACCCTGCACGTGTTATGTTCCAGGCAGTTCAGGTGTTGTAGACTTGACTTGGGTTTTGCGATGAGCCCTCTAGCCCTCTAACCTCCCTTTCTGAGGTCTGCATCACGCTTTATCAAAATAACTCCCATAGCCATGACAATGATAGACTACATAATAAGAGATTTTATGTGTTTTTAAGCTCTCTTAGCGGGGTTAGCAATCCCCTTAAACCCGCCCCTGAAAGAAGCTCATATCCTTGAACATTTTGTGGAAATCAAAATGTGATATAAAAGCCACACTTGAACACTTGAACGTTTTGACGTAGAACAAAAGAAATAAAAGGTGCAAACTCCAATACTGACAATGGTGTGTGAGGCAACAAAAGGTACAAAACAAAGAAAAAATGTCACAAGTTTTTAAACCGAGATAAGCTTGAGAAAAAAACGTTACACTTCTTCAGCTAGAATCCTTGTAGAACGAATATAGTAGTCGACAGTAATGCAAAGGTTAAAAAAAAAAAAAAAAAGAAAAAGAAAGAGACTAAAGAAAAGAAAGTAACAAGGGAAAAAACACATTGAAGTAATGTGAGAAAAGGAAAACAAAATACTCGTACAATTAGGAAGGTCATCTTAAATAATTTTTGCCAAATAAAATGCTGCATTATTCTATTAGCGTATGATGACCGATTACTATACTAGGAGCAATTCCTCGTTTTTCTTAGGGAAAGTAAAGCGGGCGCGCGCAAACTAATTGCTCTCATATCATCTAATTTTTTTCAAAAATCGTCGTTTTATGCGACAACTGTAATGATCTCTACAAACTTAGTGCTGGGATAAAAATACCTCATATAACGGGCACAGAGTGATTCACTTGGCGTACCTTTCGTAATGAGACTTGACAAGGAACAAAGAAAAAAAAATTCGTGAGGCAAAGATGACTTTTTAGACAGGGTAGCTGAGATGTCATCATATTTCTTCATGTCTGCTGTTCTGGCCATGAACCGTAAATTGTTCAATTTTTGTCCAGTACAGGGCAGGTATTGTGTTAATAATGATATCGTCAGATTATCGTATCCTTATCAGACATATCAAGTCTATTAATTTACCGACACAGGGAAGACTCTACTGATCCATATTTCCGATGAGAAGGGCGGACTGAAACTTCAATATCCCCGAAGAGAATTTCCGTCCAGTGTTCCATAGGGTCATTGTTTTTCACACACGATTAGCTTCGGTTATCTCGAGGGGGGGGGGGGGGGGGGAGAGGGCGAGGGGGTACTCCCAGAAAAGTTGGATAGGGGTGTGCTGCCCGCTTCCCAAAACCCTTGCCCTATTTATGACCAAAATCTGCGATTTTCTCTACCCCATTTATCACCTGACCAAAAATTAGATACCCTATTTATGACCTGATAGTGTCTGGTCAACTTCAGTTCAAAAACCTGTGGAGCCCAGCGCGTGAGAAGCGCAGCCGCTGCGGTACGGACACAGTTGCCGTAAACATCAAGATGAAGAAGTAGCTTTTTCTAAAAAAAAAATGAATTCAAGACTAGAGTGCCAAAATCGGTACCCTATTTATTTACCAAAATGGCGGCAAAATGGCTAAAATCGATACCCTATTTATGACCAAAGCGGCTGAAAAACCATACCCTTTGGGGCCACACATACCTTTATAGCCCATATGAGGAAGTACCCCCCCCCCCCCCCCCGAGGGTTATCTTGAACTGTTATCAGACAAAATTTTGGCAGCGGTCTCAGTTATTTCCGCTCCTCGAGAAAAAAATCTTTCAGACTTGACCTCCAACATAATTAACATATTGTAATAGTGTTTGAATTCAGCGTCACAACGCAAAATAAAGTACGACATCTTGCAGCATGAACAAATGGCCGGGCCGGGCAGTGCAAAAAGGTTGCGAAATAAAGTAGAAATTATGCTGAATTCTACCAAAGACAGAAGTGCTACAAAGTCCATGCTGTGTCGCACGCGAGCACAGGGCTTCAAAAGGAAAGGAAACGAAAACCACTGTTTAAAATTGGCAAACTTTGGGTGGTCAACAGAAATCCAATATTTCCTATCTGCGCAGTGGGAATAAATAAACAAACGAAAACTGAAATCATGCCAAACTGAATGCTTTTGTCATTCTCTCAGAGAATTGAACATGACGTTGCAATTGCCTAAAGTAACTCCTAACTTGCGTTTCCAAGCAAATTACGGATTCAGAATTAAAGGAGGATCGAAACTTTGCTTTTTGCAAATTCTAAAACACAGTCACTTAAGCTATAGACTATTCTAAACTGAAATAACGAAAGACAGCAAGCTAGCAAGAAAGAAAGACAAACAGTCTTAAGTACTTTACAACGAACCATTCTGCTGCACGCTATAAGAATTATGAACATTGCACTTTTACACTAGATTACGTTACGTTACGTTACGCTGTTTTTCTTTATTAATTTGTCTTTGTACAGCCACCGGTACCCCATAAAAGATGAAAGGAGTTTGGCATTAGGCCCCCCATTATAACCTAAGACCAAACATGTAACTAATTATAGACAATTGTCAATAAAGAAAGAAAGAAAGAAAGTGGCTAACAGTAATAATGTAGTGCCAAGCTATGGCAAAAACGCAGCTGTTAGCCATCTTTTGGACCTTGCATATCTCTTTTAGAGTTTTTAGACCTCTTCGTGATGTTAAAAAAAGGAAAACATTTGAACACATTTAACGCCATAACAACAAACACATCTTGCAGCAACAACCAATGGTCGGGCCCGGCAATACAATCAAAGGCTCCTGTGAGCCAACTCGTGAATACAGAACTGAGAGAGACTGAGAGAGGTATATTTTACCGCATTAACCGTATTGAAAACAACATTTTAACCGTTATGTAGTGTTCTCCATTCGATTGGTCAAAAATCCATGTGGAGCCATCAATTCGGTTTCATCGTTCGAAAATTTGTGTCGTTCATCGAAGTGAGATTCTCAAACTCCTCAACATCCTTTTTTTTCGGCGGTCGAATGTTCTGTCGGCTATTTCTTTTAATCAGTCGAACTCCAAAACCGTGCATCTTAATTCAAGAAGGAGGAAAGCTTAAACGAGCCGTAAGAGTATGCTATATTTTCTGAAAGTTTACAGCCCAACGAGTGCTGATGGAACGAGCGAGTTACATTTCCACACATTGCGATAACTCGTACAACACTTTATGAAACACTTTATTAAAAGTAGACAGTTACAAGGTGTTTATATACCCACCCGCAAATAGCTGAGGCGCATGCGTAACAGTGCAGCTTATTTCACGGACCAGACCAGACGGTAAGGATATTGAGAGGGCTTATTATCCAGAAAATTCTCTAAATCATTTGAATCATTCTGTTAAACGGCTACAAACTCACAGCATTGATTTCCAAATTCACATATCTTTAAACATTGCGTAAAGATACGTAAATTTAAAAATATATTATAAAGCCGGACTTAACGCAAATGTAAAGCTCCTCGTAAAGATCGCGATCATTACGGTTGCGTAAATTTGTGATTTCATGCTGTGTGCTATGTACAAGAAGCTAAATTAATCGAAATATCGAGATGAACGGCGGCAAACATGTGGGTAAGAGTTGTCAGTAGACTTCCCTAGCCTGCAAGCAAGCTCTCCAATCTGGGACGTGAAGGCCGGCGTACAAGATACAATGTGTCACTCATCATTGCAGGAACGTAGAAAAGTGAGAGTCTGGCCTTTCACTTTGTCAGTATGATTTGTTATAAATTAGTTTGTCTAACCCGGCCTTTCCAAGTGATATAAGCGTTAATGCTTCTTGTATAAAAAAGACACATAACTTGGAACTAAGACTTTTATAGTCGTTTGTAAATCCTCACAAGTATTTTTTTTGTCTGCGTATTCCAGCAAATGGATTCCAAAACGATTTTCTGTTAAAAGGCTGTTAATGCAAAATCCTCATCTCAAACCGTCGTACCGGCAGATCATCATGACGTCGCCCACCCCATAAATATAGCAATAATGACCGCCCATTGCCGCTATTTGGCAGTTTAATTTTGATTAAATACAACCTCAGTGAGGTCCAATAAAAATCGGCGTCGGTCGAGAAGACCCTAAATTCATATCTGCAAACTTTCATCACTTTTGAACACCTTCATTTATGTTTGTATTCATTAATTTGCTCCCTGGTCTCACCTGTCCTTCTTCTTCTCATGTTTTTTATTACAAACATCATTACTTACAGAGTAAGATAATTTTTAATATATAGGTTTAGTGCCAAAAATTAAGCTGCTATTAAGGATCCTACAAGGTAACAAAAACATGCAATAAACTGTGCTCCCTGCTATGGTCTGGAAATTACTTACCATCACTTCCTTGTACTTGGACACAGAAATGTAGGACCACAATGGCAGCAACAGTCGTGGCAATGAAAGCTCTCTCCATTATGCCTGAAATTCCTGTTCAGTGACGAAGGGTAGGACTGTGTAATGAGACTTGCCGTGATGAAAGCCTACAATGATGCAAGTTCAAAAAGGCGGCAGTTTTTGGTTTCAGCTTGCACACGTAGTTCGTAGGCACGTGCTCAGATCAACGCTCGTTATGTCATCGTGTAGGATGTTTGTGTCAAAGGACACTGGCCACAAGCTAGCCTTGCTTAGTTTTAATTGCCTGGCCCTTAGTTGTTAATCGTTCTTGTTGTTACTGTTGTTTCAATGTTTTTTCTACTTGTTTAGTTGATATTATTTAATTCCTTTTTAAAACCTTTACAAGTTAAATTTTCCGAATTGTGGATTGGAAATCGGTTGAAAACAAACAGGAAATAACCTCTCTTGTCTCACAATTTCTTAAAAACATAAAACAAAACACTAAGACTGGTAGAATGCGCAGATCCTGTGAAATTAAACGTGTCTCTTATACAAACAGCAGGCCCGTACAGTCTGAGCACAATATTTTCTCAACACTGATTAGGACAAGTAAAGAATAAAAGAGAAAAAAAGATTGAAAATCTATGCAATTATCGATGCTGCATTGCAACCTAACATACACTCTTTTTTTTTTCATTTATTATTTTTTTAATAAGGACGTCTAATTTTAAGGCCGAGGCTTAACTTTCTTATTTTTTTGGCAATAATAAGCTGTTCTTAAGTTACCTGTTATAGAATTTCAATAAACCTATGCGGACGTGACCAAGACACCTACCAAAGAGCGATATGTGCCCCCCATAATGTGGTGCCAAGTTGCTTGTGACATGCTCTGTTCCGCGCCTTACACGTACTCTAGTGCTGAGTACAAGATGTTGCGGCAGCCAACTCTCGGTAAATTTGGCTTTACGAAAAGTATCGACCACAGAGGTTCGTGACATTAACTTACCAGATTTTGCGGCGAAAATGCAGAAATCATCATGTGTAGCGAGTGCAACAAAGCTTAATTGTCCTTAACTGACTCTCATCCTGGGTAATGTTCTTAGTACGTTCTTAAATTTTAGTTAATCTCAGCCTCAATGTTCTTATAAAAAAGGTTCTTATAAAAAAAGAGTGTATCGAAGTCTGTTCATACAGCAGGCACAGTAATCTCAAATTATTTTCTTTGTCCCCCGCGGTCAAGTTGAATTTGATATATATTAGTGGTATTGCTTTAAAATACGTTTAACAAGAATTGCGTAGGATGATTTTCTGAGGTGAATGATAAGACTAGGGAAATTAGAAGTGAAAATTGAGAAGACAACAAATTAACGCAATCCAAACGCTCGCTATATATACCGCATGAAGATCAAATATGATATAACCAACTGCATAGTAGTTCAGCTCAAGAAAAGAAAGAATATTTCTTACACTTGATCTGACACTAACAACTATTATGGCTTAGCGCACGGCCGAAGTCTTTTTTTAGCTACTTATTGGATTAAACTGACCTTGGCAGGCAACTTCCTCTGTAGACCTGATGGCTGCTGGCCAGTGCCCACTTAACACGCTCATGATTGCTATGAAGCTCTTAATTGATTCCACTTAAGAAACCAAAGTTTTAAACAAAGAGATTGATCCATAAACGTACTTTCTAGTTAAAGATTATCAGTACAGCGGGTATTTTAGTAGAATGAACTTTTCGAGACGTTTAGTATTTGAAATAATAAAGTGATAAAGGGAAAATGCAGGAATTTGGCGGCACCGATTTTTACTTTCTGGGATAGCATGGTGGAAATTTGAAATAGCATATTGTTGACAAGTTTATCAGACTACGAGCATAGTATTTTCTGATTGAATTTAGGTTTGTTGCCGCAGGCAAAGTGCTGTGATTTAAGGTTGCTCAAGGTCTAGGTTATATACCAGTCATGTCTGCCTAAACTTAAAGTTGTGGTGACTATTGAATTTGGCAGTGTTTTAAGGCTTTTAAAATTACCACTCCGTGAAAACTTTGGTCAGTTCTTTTCAGGATTCTTTCTTGTTCAAATGATTTACTTGCGGGCAATGGTTATTCGCTTGTGTTTGCCGAGTAGGTCAGTGCTGAGGATTCTTCAGGTCAACAGATCTCGTCTCCCGATTCTTAAGGTCCGTAAATCCAAACATATATGTACAGTTTACAGTAGAACCTCTCTAATACGGACACCGAAGGGACAGAGCAAAGTGTCCTTATCAGAGAGATGTCCGTTTTATAGAGGTCACTACGATGACGTCAATTTTAAGCTTCCATTGACAGTGTTAAAGTGTCTAGTGCCTAAAACAGGCACACACATGCATCTGATATTTATCAACATACAGTATTCAGACACTGTCTTACAGGAGAACGAAACAAACTACAACTCAATGTTGTAACTAAAAAAGTACATGGTACTACTGTTCATTTCTGGGAAACGTTTTTCAATGCCGTTTCAAGTGCAGCGAATAGCAACTAGGATAAAATTCTTTCTACATGTACTGTAGTCATTCAGGCCTTAAAGAAATCTGTAATGCTCTATTGGACAGCTCTCGCGAGTTATTATTTGACATACATCGACTGGAGAGTCCGTAATAAAGAGATTAAGTTTAATATATGTGTTTGCTCTCTGGGGCCGAGATTTAGTGTCTGTTGTCTGTAGTAGAGAAGGTCCGTATTATTCTTTATTACTTATTTTTTTTTTGAAGAGAATATGTCAGAACTTTGTCGGGAAAGCTATCTGTAATAGAGAGGTGTCCGTAAGGAGACGTTCGACTGTATTATTTATCTTGCTGTATTTTACAAAATAAAAAGTGTATATACTTAGCTCGCTGCTTAGTTGGTTAGAATCGATTAGCGCAATCCGTTGTTGCGAACTAAAACTAAGGCCTACAATCCTGGCCAAAACTTTCGGGACACTTGGCCTTTTTTTTACTTAAAAACATAAAAATTCTTTTTTCCCCTCCCCCCCCCCTAAACAATGTTGAGAGTCAGGGGTCAGACATGGAAGAAAATCTTGTACACTTTATCAACTTCAACATTGTTTGGGGAAGGGGGGGGGGGGGGGGGAGGGAATAAGTTTCTATGATTCTTTTTGGGACCTTGAACTATCAGTAGTTGTGTAATTTCACAACAAAACTTGTAAAAAAACGTCAAGTGTCCCGAAACCAATTGGCTAGGATTGTAGTAAACGAAGAAACATGACTGGGCAAGGATTATTCCTTCAGAAAACCTCAACAAGCTTTGGGTAGCTAAGTGCATTTCCACTATAAACAAAGTATTTTTTATTTGTTTAACAAATATGTCAACTAATACCCATTTCCTGTCAGCAAGGCTTCAACTAGATCATCTCTTAGGAAATCTGTTATTAAAGATGAGTCGCTCTAAGAAGCGGAAGTGTGCGGCAAATGTCCGGTTGGCCATCCTTAGAAAAAAAAAACTTTGATAGATGCTTTTTTTTTTCTGTCAGTGACACAAGCATACTCGGAAATGGGGTTATCCACATTATGCCGGCATAATCAGTTTGATCATAGTAGTCAGTGATCGCGAGGCAAAAGAATCGAGCATTATGCTGGAATAATAGCGCAAAGTTTCTTAGACTCTTTGTGTTATATAAAAACTTTGCCAAAACCATAGAATTCCTACACAAGACACTGGCCCAGATACCACATTTTAAGACCAGGTCTTGGTTAGAAATTTGTAAAAACATGGCCTCCAGCAGTTAAGTTCTACGACATTGTCAGCTGCCTTCTCGGATGAGTCGTCTCAACAATCGAGCGAGGAAAATCCCCCGAAAAAGCTAGTTTTATGGAGCAATATAGTAATGCAATTTGAGCATAATAGTGGCGTTTGTTGGGCTCAAAGAATTCACAAAATAGTGTGAAACATTGAGCTTAATATGGACAACCCTACTCGGAAAAAGAAAATCTGAGTTCTCTCAACAGGAGTCGAATGCTCTACCACTGAGCTACAGGAGAATCGCAGGGGTCAAGGCCATTAAACTGGTTGATATGACAACATTCTACACACTGCTAGGATTACAAACTTTGCTTTATTATCCCTGGCGTATGATCCGGTGGTAAGCCCACAATACCGCAACTTAAAATGAATATACGATTACCGCAGACACGTCTATTCATTTTATGCACTGTGAGCTGTGAAAAACGGTGAAGTAAACATAAAACGTTCTTTTTGATTTCGGCTTTTCGTGTACGCTTGGAGAGCCAATTTAACTTTGTGACACATTCTCTTGCGGATAATACTGTTGTTTCTCTTTTAGTTTCACCGTTAGCCTGATTTTCTTGGTCCTCTAAGTAACACGCCTGTAGAAATCAAAGCAATTATAACTCATCAGTTCCACGAAATTAATATCATAAATATTATATAGCTGGACTGGTCCGCGATGAAAAGGAGCAGTTTTATTGGCTCCCTGAGCGGTCCGAATTTTCCTATACGGACCGCTAAGATGGACCGCTAGCGTCAAGTGTTTAGTGGTTACTGTTTCAGTTTTGACAACGCAAAGTAAAAACTGTTTCCAATTAACTTTATATAGTAGGAACTGTCGGTTTAAATCGTGATGTCGGAGTTTTACTCCGAGAGCACTGACGAAGAAACGAAAATAAGCTCTGAAAACAACAAACTCGACGAAGAAACCAAAGAAAATTCCTTCGACAAGGCCTCAGAGTACCGCGACTTCATTGAGCAACAGCAGGCCAGAAGCACTACAGAGAAAACCAAATCTGACCTTAAATTATGGGGAAAATTTTGCCACCAACGGAAAGAGTTCAGAAACATTGAGGCAATACCCTGGGTGGAACTTAATTGGCTGCTCTGCGCTTTCTTTAAAGATGTAAGAAAGAAAAATGGCGGCGAATACGGACCTGGAGTTCTGACTTGCCTGCAACGACGTATCCAGCGTTATGTTAATACCCACGGGTCACAAGCCAATGTCATTCAAGGTGACGAATTCAAGCTATCCCCAGAAGTCCTCAGTGCAAAACGAAAACAGCTTGTCGTGGAGAGGGGAAGGCAATCGTCCACAAGCAAGCCGAGAAGTCACCGCTGTTGAAGAAGACAAGCTGTTTGCCGAAGGAGAATTTGGCGATCACTGACCCGGTTGCTCTACAGCGTACAGTTTGGTGGCTCCTGGCTTTACATTTTGGCTTTCAGTAGAGCAAGAGATGAAAGTAGAAGGCTTCGGTGGGGCGACGTCAGCCTTGAAACTGACCCGGACTCATGCAAATACTGGTCTGGAAAGCTGAGAGAGGCTCGAAGACGCGCCAGGGGCAGGACAAAGCAAGCGGTCACCGAGCATTTTATCCTACTGCCCAAGCCACTGATAACGAGCGATGTCCAGTCAAGTACTTATAAGCTGTTCAGAATCGAGATGAATCAACTAGAGGCACCATTCTACTTGGCCGTAAAACATCAAAGAAAGGCTACTGATGCTCTGTGGTGCAAAAAAAGTCCGCTTGGCAAGAATGAAATCGGCAAGCTACTCACTAAGGCTGCCCAAAATGCTGGTTTGCCAGGACGCGTTACCCATCACTCGGTTCGAAAGACCTGCATTTCACGATTGCTGGATTCAGATGTTCCTGAAAATTACGTGGCCCAACTGAGTGGACATCGAAATCTGAAAAGCTTGGATTTATTCAAATCGGCTTCCATTCAGCATCAGCGAAGAATGTCGTTAGCCCTCAGTCGTTCAACAACCACAAGCGAGCTCCAAGCAGTTGGCAATACACAGGCAACAACTACAGTGGAAAGTACCAGTATGACGACCACAAAAGAAGCCAGATCGACTATTTTTCAAGGAGCAAATTTCTAAAACTGCTCGTTTAACATCCAGATTACGAATCATGATCAGCCACCGCTTCGCAAGCGCCGAGCCATTTTAAGTGACGATGAAGACGATTGAAATGCAATTTTGACTACAAAAGCTTCAATTTCATCTATTTTCATGCATTCCATAGTAAGTCTTTCTCAAAAAGTTGACACTTTTAAACATTCAACACTTTTAAGAAATGCATTTTTCATTTTTCGAACTCTTTCACTTCGATTGACGAGACATGTCAAACTTTCGTGTCAAACCTTGACCAATAAAAAGTCGCCTTTTCGTGCGCGAGTCAATCAGAATTATTCCACGTGGTTTTTGTTTGTGAGTACGCGTCAGCATTGAAAAGGCTTTCTTGCACTTTTTCTCGCACAACTTGATCATAAACAAGTTTCACGCGGACTAGGGAAGCAACAAGCGGGAAAGCCTATATAATAAAAACCTTATTGAACTAGCTTGTTCGGTCCGTTTCGGGAAAATATTGGTCCCCTCCTTTTTTTGCAAGTTTATGGACCGAGTCTTCGGCTCGTTCCATAAACTTGCAAAAAAAGGAACTCGACCAATATTTTCCCAATATGGACCCCACGCTAGTTCAATAACATATATATACCAATCTACTTTAAAGATGGAGAAATGGACTGAGGCTTAGGGTATTGCGGTACGGAATTAACCAGTTGGAATTCGTAAACGTGGCTTCGTGGCTATCTCGTCGGTTTTTGACACGAAATTACGGATTTTGAAACATTTTTCGTGGTATTGCGGTGTTAGCCATCCCTTAAATTTTCCCTCTCCAAACATACTTGTGGGGCAGGTCAGACAGTTATCGAGGAAAATGTCTGAATCACGAATACGGGCACGAGGATACTTGTCAATGAAAAGTTGCTGCCTTGCAGACTGCAAAAGGTTTTGTTCCGGTCGTCACGTATTGCTTGAAAATGTTTCAAAGAACTTTGTCCTTTGCGAAAACTGAACTAGCGAACGATAACTTACCCCGAAAAACTGCTCATACACTCTGTTTTTTTTTTCTTATAAGAACCTTTTTTTATAAGAATGTATTAAGAACATTCCTCAGGTTGAGGGTCGATTAAGGACGTTTTCATTTTGCTAATCTGTATATAAAATCAAGGTAACAAATGTAAATTAACCAAAATACTTTAGCGCATGTTTTGAATAACATTAACATCTCGGTTTGTCATAATCAGCAGTTCTTGATACCATATCTAGTTATATCTCAGCAGGCAATGCACTTTGATAGGCTTTCTGGTCACCGGTCCGCATTGATTTACTGAAATAGATGGAGTGTATACCATGTAATTTAAGAACATCTTAAGAACGTTTTCAGCCTCAAATCGCAAAAAGAAATTTTAAGAACGTTCAGCCTCAGCTCCAAAATTAGACGTTCTTATAAAAAAAAAAAAAAACAAGTGTACACGAACTGAAACAATCATTTTCAAAATACCGACTTGGTCATGCAGAGAAATTTCAGGGGCACCCAACAGATCGTTTAGGTAAATTATCGTTCGGAAGGCCCTTAATCCCCTACAATTTGTAAAGGAAATTTCCACCTCGAACGTTCGTGATATAGAAAATTTAAGGTCTAGTGTTTTCAGATTGATAAAAGATTTGGTTTTGGACTGAAAGATCAGCTAAGATTTTCGGAAAGGAAATAAGACCTAAGTAATTTCGAAAAGACTCAAGTTCCCCTAGAATGACCAAACAGATAAAAATATTATAGCGCGGCCTGAAATGAACCTACAGAGCTTTAAAGGCACTCCAGATAGCCTAAAATTGCGTTTCAAAGGATTTGAGGGAAAACTGTTGTTGGGTGCCCCTGAAATTTGTTCTGTTCCCAAACTGCTGTGTTGGCGTCACGAAGGAAACCCTCTTTTGAAAGAAAATGTTTAATACTCAGCTGATATTTTCATACGCGTGAAATACGTCCACCCAACCCACCCACACGCATCTTTCATCTCCTCACGCGGGGAAGATGATTTCCTTTTCGCGCTTGCGTATTTCGCTTGCTAAGATGGCCAATCACTTGTGGTTTACTTTAGGAGTGAAATGGTTTTAAAATGAGACAGCAGAGGTAAATTAATGAAACGGTTATTCATATTTTTCACTTTCTGCGCTCTCTTTTCCTATTAGTGTTGGTGGCGGGTGGAGGGAATATAATTATATTAAATACTCAACAAAACGCTGGGAGGGCGAAGGGTGGCAGATTAATTCATATAAGAAATTAAAATCGCATAATTGTGACAAGTTTGTATGTTTCTAAAGTTTTAGAAACTGTTTGCTTGATGACTAAAAAGCTTTGTGCGTGGAGTAATTGCATTAAAGTGCTACTACGATCAAAACTTCATTTCACGTATGAAACAAACATACGTTCTTTACAGCTTATCCGATGTGGCTGTACCTGTCTTGGTCACTGAAATTAAGTTTGGGTCCCGCAAATTGAAAATATTGTGCCTTGAAAAGTGGTGATTTCGAGTCCGCCATTATAAATTTATGTTGCAGTGAGCCCGCGGTATGAAAGTGATTGGAGTTGCAGTATTTTTATTCAAACCTATTGTGTTTTTGTCGTGACGTAATACTCTCAAGTCGCTGATCGAGCGAGTACTGTAGTTCTCCTTCTGGCGACGAATTTCAGAGCTGTTTTGACCACAGAAAGCTCTCCTGGATCGTCTGCGCATGATATAGGCAATGGAAATGAAGAAGTCATGACTCTGTAGAGCTAGTTCCGTCTGAAGAGGAGGCAGCCGAATAAGTTCAGCAGCTAGCTCTTTTGCTACAAGAGGAGGAAGAGCAGACTTTGCTAAGTCGTTCATCTCTCGGGTAAGATATTAGAGATAGAGATTAATATTTAGATGTGTTATTTGCTGTATTAACAAAACAGGCAAGCTTTAAAAGTGTAGTGCCTGAGAATCCGCAACAATTTCAGTTGACTACTAGTCAGTTCATTCCCCGGAGGGAGGCTACCGGAGACTCAGTTGAATTGAAATTGAAGTCAAGATTAGGTTTTTAGCTTTGCCTTCGAAAGTTTGCCTTGGTGTTAAATTAGAGTGCACAGTGAAGTTTCGGTTCCGAGCAAGCTTACTGTTTTTGCGCTTTTTTACTATGGAAAAAGAATATAAATTGTAGTGAAAAGCCCTGTACAATGGCTTGAATTTCAGCTGATTGTTCCCTTGTAATTGATGCAAAGTTTGCTCTTGGTTCAATATTTTCTCAGGTGCAAATGTTCAAATTCCTCCCTTGAGCGACTTACCAAGCCTGGAGAGTGCTGGTGCTGCATGGACATCATTGTATCCAGATTTGAATAAGTACAGTAATCAATAAACAAATAAATTTGCAAGGCAACAACAATTTGCAACGATTTGTTTTTTTCCCTTGCACCATCCTGAACAATGTAATAGTAACAGTCTTTTCTGTGTACATATATTTTTGTAAGGTGCCCTACATCAGGTTAAACACCACTGCACTAGATGCTTTAAACTACTGAAGAAATGACTAGCTTTATAAATGAAAATTTATTAACATGCTTTCTGGTAACAAGCATCCACCTAGGCAAATGAGGGGAGGAAAAGTAGGAATTTTGCAAATATACATTGAAAACAATATTCTTGGGAGTTAAAGTTTGTGATTCAGGTATTAATTGAATTTTTTTGGCTTATTCTAATGAAGGGTCAAATCAACCTAACAACAAACATCCTTTGTCCTACATGTCTCAGGGCAAACCCCCAAGCAAGTCTTGATGAGTTTCATACACTGTTGCTGTAGTAACAGTTCTTGATACTTTCACTTTTAGTGCAGAGTGAGAGTTGGGCAAATGCATGCTACCAAAAATGTAGTAAAGTTGAGACTGTTGTGAGCCACCTTTGATTTTTTTCTCAAATGTAAATTCAATTTCATTTGTACAACAACAAATTTATTGGTGAAACAAGATTCTGGCACTCTTTTTCAAATGAACATAAAAATAAAATTATTAATGTACTGCAGACAATGAACCATAAACCTTATTCCAAAATGGCTACCGTATTAATATTCTTTTGTTTATATTTAAATTAGTATTTCTTTAAAACCACACCAAAAGAGAAAACATTTGAGTTCTGGTTGCTATACATGGCTCAGGAATGTCTGTGCTTCAGCTCCCTATAAGCAGGGAGCAGGGGGCGGGGGGGGGGGGGGGAAGGAAGTGATCATAATTTATAGTATGACAGGAAGAGCGAGTCATATATAAAAGACAAAATAAAATTTGTTAATTTAAGTCATTATTTAACAAAAGCAAGACAAGTATTAAGTATTAAAATATTAATGTAAAGGAAATGTCTAGCATAATGGAGATCTATGATGCCAATGGGCTCTATAGATGATTTGAATTATGTTGGGGCAAAATGGTTTCAGTAAGTAACTTACAGTTTGCCTCCATTCTTGTTTTCTTTTTCTGGTATTTGAGCTACATTGTACTACCTGTTCAGGGATAGGGTCATGAAATTTCATTTGCATCGCTATGGAGGGTCACATCATTTAAAATCTCCACCTCACTCCCTCCCTCCCCACTAATTTCTGACCAGTCCCTAAAACAGAAGCCTATGTAATGGAAAGATTTACAAAGAGGAGGCATGATGAATGGAGAGAAAAGAGTTTTTTTATTGACTCTATTTCTCAACTGGTGGTTGAGGACAAAAGATCAAGAAAAGCCCTTGAGGAAGGTCAGTGCTCTTCAACTGCTAGTTAAAGAGGAGCACTGGCCTTTTCTTGGCTGTCCATATTTTTCACATGTTGTGCTCTGCAAGGCTTGTTTTGGCCTGTAAGAGCTGGGTTTTGAAGTTGTTGCAACTCAGAGTCTGAAAAATAAATCAAAATTTAAAATACATTACCAATTGATTCTAATTGATAAGAAACAACTGAAGGTGAGGTTTTCTTAAAACCTTCCTAAACCAAAAATTCAAACTATTTCTTCAAGAAAACTACTTAAAAGAAAGAAGGAACCCTTTTGTAAACGCCAAAGACCACCTTATCCAAAGCTGAGTGAAAATGGATAATTAAAGTGGTTTTCTCCGCGTTTGCTTGCACAGTTTTCGCCACAAGCTTAATTTGCACAAGCAAAGTAAACACAAGCTTACTCTTATCGCACTGAGATGTTTTGGAAATGCTTCGGAGGGAAAAGCTAGTTCCGGGAGCTAGTTGCACTTACATTATTTACTCGTTCAATCAAAGTTTAGTACTTTAGAAACGTAATATAAAATGTGTATAAAAATTTTTGACTGCTATTTGTATGGGTACTGAAAAAGGTATCGAGGAATCACCAAAGATAAAAACAATATTCACACATTTCGCCCACTCATGACATAAGCTTACCTTTTGCCGCTCCTTCTCCTTCAGAGATTTTTTTCAGGTTCACGATCTCCTGATCGCTCACCCTTTTTTTAAAAGATCCAGGTTTAATTTGTGTTCACTGACTTGAGTGGAATGCCCGAGTGTCCCTCGAACTAAACCGAGAAAATAGCAAAACGTGCAAGACAACAAACTGGATCCACACATCTCTCGTTCTGCCGGCCGGACTCGCATGCAGCGCAATTCCTGCCGCTCGATTAGAGCAGTTGCTATACCAATGAACAACACAGCGACTTTCCACCATTGAAAGAACGCAACATTTTTCGAAAACGTGTTCGAAACCCTATGAGAATTTAGTCTCGTAGGGCTCGCCGAGAGTTTGACGTCACTTGTTTTTCCCGGGTGACCCGGCCTCTGTTGTCATTGGAAACCATCTGCCTTTGGTAACCAGGCCGCAGGAACATGGCGGTTCAATAGACCTTTTTACCGATACGGCGGCCATTTTGAATAACTTAGTTTTGCTGAATATTATGGGGTGCCCAGGGGGCAAAAACTGAAGCGAAACAACGCGTTATCTTGGTTAGTGTACGGGTCTTCTCCGATTCTCGTTTGCGGGACAACTTTTCCACGTACATAACAAAATTTACAGTCAACCCAGGTAATGCCTGAACGATATTTTTGAAATTTGAACGGAGTTTTGAAATTTACATGTCAGTTTTCAAAATCGCCAACTAGATTTCAGAGTTCCCGTATATTGACGGTATAAAGCCATGAATTTTTCATTACATTGCAAAATTGAATATTTCAAGAATAACAATTGTTTCCCAAGTATTTTGAATCTTTTTTTCAGTTAACGCGTCCTTTTCGGAACGATTTCCAGAGAAATGCCCAACATTCCATTCACACGTCGGATATTTAATACAAAGAGAAATTCGAATGTTCATTTCATTCTTGGAAATACTGTTCACGCGTGACCTGGATTGACTGTAAGACAATCTGATATGTTATTGTACTCAACATCAGTGACATGTCCGCTTTCACATATATTTTTTCCCTCCTTCGCGGATTTCATGTCATTGTTTTTCGACAAGTACGCTTCCACGTCACATCATCATGTCAGGAAAATAATAGCTTCCCTTCAGCCAATTGTCCAGTTTCTCCGCGAAACGAAGCGAAATTCCATCAATAAAGAACTTTTCCTTTCTTCTTACTGCAATTTGGACATCGTCGTTGTTCTTTAGTGCTACACAATGGCAAATGTAGCCGAGAAGCATAGTAAACTTTCAATAACAAGTCGGGCTTACGAGTATCATTCGCGATAGCAATGCCACGATTTCTCAAATATTTTCGCAGTTTCTCGACATTCCATACATTTAGCTCTTCCATACTGAACTTTTTTGTGTTTTCATCCGGTTGATCAGCCATGACTAAATGGTGATTAGAAAGTATAAACAGCGCTGTCAAATGACAGCAATATTAAAGCGCGTTCAGTCACGCAAGCATTCTTTGCCCCCTGGGCATCCCATAATATACTGTAAAATTAAGTTATTCAAAATGGCCGCTGTATCGGTAAAAAGGTCTATGGCGGATGAAAATTCGTGGAGTTTGAGCGCAAAAAAAAAACGCACTTTCCTTCATCTTATGAGGATATAACTTGGAAATCATGTACTTTAGGACATAAACTACCAATCAACCGCAAATAAAAGGTATTCGACAATTTGATCGTAGTAGCACTTTAAAGGAGGATCCTTAACTACCTTGCGGCTTCTGGTCTTTTGGAAAGCGACGACAAATCATTGGAGAACGCCATCTGGAGTTTCTTTTATGACTTGAAAGCTTCGCATTAAAAATAGATTCTAAAATGTTTATATGCGCGTGGAATAATTTCAAGAAGTCGAAGTCGAATTGAGCAAGGTAAGTGGTTTAGTGGATTAGTCCTTAATTTGTGCTTGTATGATATGATTAGTAGTAAGCAGCGGAAACGTCGCGAGCCACAACTTAGCTGACTTAATTCATCGTCAGACAACCGATTATTTTTTAATTACATGTTTATTAATATTGTTGTTGATGATGAACTGACTTCTGCAGTTGCATAACAAACGAGGAGGCATTAAAAACGCTGTTAAATATTTTCCCAGGGGAATAATCTTTCTCGCTTCTCGCAAATGTAACTTTTGGTCGGGTTAACTGTTAAAATTTAGCGCAAATTTTCTGAGCGATGAGACTAAAACAGGACAATATGTTCAAAATAATAACACGCCGTTAATTGTTCATCGTCCGGTTGCCAAAGAAAGCGGAATTTGCTACCTGTGTGGACTTTGTCGAAATTTGTGTACAAATGCTAAAAGAACAAACCAGTGTAGAACCATCTATTTGATGCCGCTCAAAACTTCAACTAAAAATGGACTGCCTTTAAATTACAAGTTACATAAACATTACTAGTATCAGCGGGTTCCGCTTTAATTTGTGGCAATGGAGCATAAGGCTGGGAAATAGAATTTGCGCCCTGTTTTCGGTTATTTAGAAGTACTTTCATAAAGAGTATAATGATTTCCTCCAGCGCGAGTTTAAAAGTGATCAAGTACTTTGCTAGTATTCCTATTTATCTCTAAATACTCCTCTCCGAGCGGCTTTCGATTATTCTCCTTTTAGTTTAGCATCCAACTGTACATGAAACTTGACAAATCTGCAAAATGTGCGCAATAATTGCTACATCTTATTTCATTATTTTTGCGTACTACTTAAGTTATTACTTTAGTTCCAGTATTACTTATTATTTAAATTTAAAACTTGAGAATGTTTTGTAAATTAATTACAGTATCACGGGTTTTTTTTTTGTTTCTATTGGTCCCAGGTGATCACGTTATCAGCTTTTGATTGGTTCTCTGCCCAGATATTGTTGTTTTTCTATATCCGTAAACTGAGTGGATGACGGTTTGAAAATGGGTTAAAGACAATAACTAATTACTGCAAGGTACAACGGGACTCTGTCAAATACGCGGTCGGGCCTTCAGCTTTTCACCCTTCACTGCGCACAGCAATTTCTCCTCCCAGTTTTGCTTCTTTGCGTGTTTCTCAAAATCTAGCAAAATATGATTTCTCAAGGCGCCAGGCAATCGCCTTTTGTTGAACTTGTTGATCATCACAAGAATCAGTGACGAATCTCCCCTGTCTACCCCCCTCTGGATGGCCATATGCAGCTCTTCCCGACAGAAGTTGCTTGCCAGGTAGTTGTCAGACAAAACAATCAGCACTTGGCGGCTGCCGTACACGCTGTCCGCCATGTTTTGGATGATTGGCTTTCCCAGCTCAAAGTCCCGGATGTGAATGCTATATGGTATCGAGTGTTCGTCGAGGAGAGAGATCAGATTCTCACTGACCCACGTAAAGTCTTTTGAGCTGTAACTTATAAAAAGTTTGTTGTTTGTAATTTCCTCTTCTTGCAAACCTGCAAGGATTAACAAATCACCAAATTAATAAATAATGAATTCAGTTTTTACTATTGAAGCCTGTTTAGTTTGTACTGTGCATAGCAATCTCGACGTTAATAAATTGTTAGTGTAGTATTGTACTGTTTATGTAGATTTTGAACATCTCCCTTAATGAAACTAATTGAAAGCTTTTTTAGAAAATATTTAAACTGGGTTTAATGAGCCTTCTAATTCACTTTTAAGTCATGGCCTGTGTCTGTCGTCATGAAAAGGATTGTGCAATAGTCTTACTATCTTGTGTGTAGTAATTCTATTTGTATTGTTAAGTTGTTAAGTGGTATGACAAAGTTTGCAGAGATTTTCCAAACCTACTAACACATGACCTTAGTGTTCGTTTTCCCTCCCTAACTTTTTCTCAATCCCCTCTTAAACCCATTGGTTATGAACCCGTGTACTCTTTTACCAGGGTTGTTCTCCCCAATTTTGTCATATGTGTCATATCTTATCTTTCACATAATAATAATAATAATAATAATAATAATAATAATAATAATAATAATAATAATAATAATAATAATAATAATAATAATAATAATAATAATAATCTTTATTACATGCCATGGTACAAATATTTTCATCCTGTATGGAAATATGAAATACTTAGTTCGTTTGTTACTTTGATATTTACTCTTGTCCTTCGTTGTTTTAAATCCTGGTTAGTTCACTATATGTTACCTTTAGTTACTAAATGTGTGCTGGGTCAATAATGGGAGTGAAGTGCAACCTCAACTGTACTTTACCCCACAATACGTTCTATGGTAACCATTGGAAATTGTACCTCTCGAAGATGGTACCATCTATTGTCCTTCCTTAAGGGCAACCCTCTTCTGGTCCACCCTATATTATACTCCAACACAGGTTCCCCTTAGAGACACCGCTCCTCCATGAGTCACGCTCTGCCTTCTCTGCAACCCATGTTTTTCCACAATAATCAGTGTTTTCAGTTTTTCTTTGCTTGCCCTAACAGTCTGTAGTATATCTCTCTTTAGGGCAACTAGCAGCTATTTTTTTGGCCGTAAGCATTTAAAATCAGAGTAAATTTCAAATACTAGTTTATTCATCACAATTGAGGGTTAGCGGCGACTTAGCTTTCCTAAGTCTTCCACTGTAGCAAGGTTAGCAATTATTGAAAGTGAATTAAAGGGTCTCATTAAGTAAGAAAATCTCTAAAAGTTTCGCAGAATGTGCGAAGACTACCAAAATTCGTCATCTTCTAACCATGGTTAATTAAGAGACCTGGCCAGTCTCTGGTAAACTTGAACACGGCGTCAGCTCATAAGGTCTGGCTGGGGCTTAGGTGGTTTAAGTTAGCGAGTAGTCGCCAGCTGGTGGCCACTGTTGTGAATCACCCCCTAGAATCTGGAATTGCGACCCTCTTACTCATTCAGCTTTGAACGAAGCGTTTTTACTTACGTTTAAACTTCCTGTATGTCCCCTTTTTCTTGACGTAGCGAAGCACGACTATCATGATCAGAATAAAGACACCCCCTGCTGACAGAATACTAACGGGCAAGATCCACCTTCTTGGTCTGGCTCCTGCGGAATATTAAGAAAAATCGTGAGATTTCTCGTCTTGTGATAATAGGGTTTGTTATTCTGACTTATTCCCGCGATTTTGTAGATGATGGATAAAACATATAGGCTTTATTTTCGCGTAAACACCACGTGTACAAACAACTGAGAAAAAGATCTTAAGCAAATATAATATAACACTAAAAACAGATTCATACGGCGGCGAAAAGACAGAAGGAAGGAAGGAAAGTACTTTGGAAACTATATCAATTTTTTCAGCTCATATTTTGGTTTGAAACTGACGCGTCTTTGACAAATGTAGGAAACAATTTAAAAATATATATTCCTTAGATTATTTTATTCTTGTTGTCTCCGTCGTTTCCCCATACAATTAGCTTCCAATGTCGCTTTATATTTTCCCGATTTTCCCCTGAAATCGAAACGATGAAGGCTTGCGAAATATGCCATTTCCGAGTTGCTTTGAACCTCATTATAAAAGCGAGGCTTCGTGTATATATGTATATTGCCTATTTCGTGAAATTATATGAGAAATTAGAGTGAAAAAGAGTAAGACCTATATTCAGATTCTAAAAGGGAATCATGAGCTAAAACGGCGTTGTCTTCCACTGGTCATAATTCTCGCTTTTGAGGGGTCAAAATACACTTTTGCAACGACACATTTTTCCATTAACTTCGTGTTCTCCAAAGTCCATTTTTATGGTTTGAATCTGGAAATCTATTTACTATTATTGGCAGCGAAAAGTTACTAAGTTGCAATAGTTGTGGTTCTCTTGTTGGAGAAATTTATTCCTGTGAAACTATGGTCCAAACTCGATTGTTATGTTGTAAAGTTTGAAATACTGCGCAGCGTAGTTAATTAATGAGAATTTAAAGATTACAAAATCGACGCTGTTAAGAGAGTTGGTTGAAACTCTGTTAACATAGTCGATTATATAATCTTTAAATTCTCTATGTTACCGCCCTAAAAGTCCTGGGTTTTTATCCGTTTTGCTCTGATATTGGATATAGTTGTTACATTATGTAAAATAACATAGATGAAGGCTCTCGTCTATTAAAAAGAAACTAATTACAAAAATAATATCACGTGACAATTGTTAAAAGCCTGTTTTACCGGCTTTCGGATACGCAAACGTCATTCTTTTAGATCTGAAAAGGCATGAGTTTGAAAACGAGGGATGAAAGATAAGGTACATCCGTCTGAAGTAAAGAACTGAACGAGAGAGACACCAACGAGAGAGACACCAACCACATTAAAACTACCGAATAGTAGCTCCACGGCAGGGTTAAAGCACTGACCTGAGTTTGCAGAATGATTTGGCGGAGCTGTTGTTGGAACCTGTGAAGTTACTGAAAAGTAAAAGTTGTACGTTAGGAAGTAATTCGAATTAAAAGTACATTTTTTATCGTCCAACGTATAAAAATTACTTTTGAATTGCTTTATACTTCAAGCAGGACAGTTTTGAATTGATATATCAGGCGCTTCTTGAAGTTACAGTGCAGCGTGAGTCAGTCTGTGTTTCTGTCGGTCAGTCAATCATTCAGCCACGCAACCAACCGATCGACTGAAACAACTAACTGTTGCTTAAAATGGAACTGAAAAAGATTTTCTCACCATTTTGCCCAGCTCGAGGATACACATGTAACTCAATGGACGCTGAGGTGCTTTTCCATTCTCGTTCTCTTTTACAGAACATGATGTGACAGCTGTAGGTCCCCTCGTCATTATCCGTAACGTTCAGAATGGTGAGGATGAAAGCTGTCTTGCATTTGCTGTGAGTTTTTAATTCCCTTTCTTCATACTTCCCAGCGGATTTTAATGGCAGTGATTTGTTGTTGAAATACCATCTTAGATAGCATTTATTATAAGAATCAATCAAGCACTTTAGGGTGCTGCTGGTAAAGACTGTCGCATGAGTCTCTCTAGACTCAGTCACTGGGCTGTCGTCTGATGGACCTGTGTTAAGAACAATTTCAATTATTACTGTACTGTTTTATGTTCCAGAATCATTCATTGTTGCTCTGTTTCGATTTAAATAATCGCGCCCTATCCAACAATCTACGGGGTTAACTTCTACGAGGTTAAACGCGAGATTCCCGAAGCCCTCCAAGGTTAAAGGAGACTATCACGCAAATTTGATGACACTTCAAAACCCAAAAATGTTTGTTTGTCAACAGAAATTGTCTAGTTTTGTTATAAGTTAATTATTACCCCCACTGCAATAAAACTGTCGATTTGTGCTTCTGGCAAGAGACAGAGTAGGTCGGAATGGATTGAAACGTGAAAAATTTTAAGCTAACCTTTTTCAAGTTCTCGCACTTTTGTTTCGAAAATATGTTGGAACAGATCACGAGTTGTTCCTTTCAAAAACTGAGTTGATTACTTTCCCCTCGTTGGTCTAGAATTGAATATTAAGTAGCGAAGTGAAGGTCTTATTCCAACATTTTTAACAAAAGAGATCAAAACCCCATGAACCTCCCTCTTTCTATAATAGGCTGTTGTTAGTCCAACAATAGATAGTTGTGAAGAAAAGTAGGATACATCTTAACTTTGGCGGTCTTCTTGGATCTAGCACCAGGGCCCTAAAACTTTAAAGGCGTGCATAGGTTTTCGAATACGCGTTCACGAAAAACGTCTTAATGTGAAAATGTTGTGTTAATTTTGAGACGCTTTATGAGTAATGCGTCCTGTTGACGACAATAAAACAAACCCTGGACTCTAGAATGGCATTCCTTTGCACGAGTTTAACTACTTTAACTACTTTTATAGAAGGAAATAAACCAGGTCACTTACATTCATATATCACCTCCAACTGGTCGGAGTGGCGGTTACTCGACCATCCATTGAAGCTATTTTCAGCATTACAGAGGTAATATCCTTCGTATTCCTCCCGGGCTGGTGGAAAATGAAGGGTAGTTTCTAAAGTAGCGTGATCACATTGAGACAGGCTCTTTTCAATGTGGTAAAAACCTTGAGATCCATTGATTATTTGTTTACCATCCTTGAACCAAACTACACGAGGGGGAGGCCATCCCTTGAAAGAGCACTTCAACAAGAAGTCGTGACTGTTTGTTGACATAATCGTTGGGGAAGTCGATGTGAAAGTTCGCTGTAGTGTATCTACGAGAAGAAGTAGATTATAGGTGTAGTCGATTGACCATATTCCAGCTTTGCAAGTCGACCTGGTCGCCTTTTAAAGCGCTTGCTAATTAATGTCCTCAGTCTGCTCAGGAGATACTAAATTAATCGGAAGCCAACCCATCGCGCAGAATGCCTGGATATCATGAATAATTCATAGCCACTGAAGCGGCAAATTCGAATGCGATCGCGCTTTAAAGAGCTATAAATTAGAGAAGAATGGGCCGAAACTAGGCAACTAGGATCCACAAAATTCACTTTCCCGAGTCTCAGAAATGATCATCTCAAGGTTCACGTACGGCGTCTTGAAAATCAAGGATCAGTCTACAATTTGCACTAAAAAAGAATGAAATTGAGAAAGTAGAAGTTTCCGCGTGCATCCATTTAACAATTATCCTGCGAAATCGCGCGGAATATCGCCTGATACTTAGCCGACGAGGCCGTAGGCCGAGTTGTCTAAAACCAGGCGATATTCCGCAAGATTGAGCAGGATAATTGTTTTATTATTCAACACATTGACAACACTTGAAAGCACAGGTTTATAGCAGAAAAGATGTACAGACAATCTTTATTTGTCAAAAAAGAAAACTTGTAACATTTCACCGCGCGCGGAAATGCATGAATGATAGTGGCAGCTTTGTTCAAGTTTGAATGAAATCGAGAGCGTTAGCAGAACTTCCATCAAAATTGAGTTATTCGCTGAGTGTGCCAGTCGCTCAAACTAAATTCCCACAAAGTCAGCCTGAAAAGTTATAATTATTTGTTATGTTGAACGCGCAGCCAAAAAATGAACCATGTGGCTGCTGCTGAACCTGCTGAAAATGCTGCTGACTGAGATGAAACTGCTGGTTAGCTTCTCGCAGTGGCACTGGTGCTGCTTGAGCTTCGCTTGCTGTTGGCGTTTCTGTTGAAGCTGTGCTGGCACGTTCTTCTTGACCAGAAACAAACGACGAAATGATGTTTGACATTTGTTGGAACTGCTGTAGTGAGGGTCTACTGTTGTAGGAGTCGATGCTAGCATCGCATTTGTAGCCAGTTACTGCTCTTATGCGGCGGGCTTCGATGTTTTCTTCACCGAGAACCGTCACTGTTGTTGCTCTGATGCAGTGGTTCGTCAAGTGAGGAACGATACTAGCCTTGGAAGTCATCATCTTCATCGTTTCTCCATGGGGTCTCTCGCCTATCGGAGAGTGGCAGAACCAAATGGGGTCAACTTCTGGATTGAACTTTCCTGCATTAAGTGCTCGAGGCTTTTGGTAGAAGAAGTCTGCATCAGGGTGCAAATGAATTAGATAACTTTTTACAGGGCATCTCGGCGAACCAGGAAGCTCAAACATTTTCGCGTTTGACTCGTCCTCATTGTCTTGGATTCCGCCTTGGTAATTTTTTTGTGCTCGACAAGAAACCAGCCACGCTGCGGTAGACTTCATAATACTGGTGACCATTTGGGGTTGTTCTCAAAACGAGCATCTGCTTGGTCATTTTTCTTTGGTTTTCGCGACCTCGCTTGCCGAAATATAAAGAAACATAAAACTAAAGTGTGTTTAGAAGCTGCGACGGATTTTTTGTGTCGGCTGGCCGAGCTGACCGGAATGGAAAAGCTCCTCAACGATTTCTCGGGTGAGTGTTTCTTTGTGTACAACACCAGCAATTTCCCCATCTTTCCTCAGAGTTTTGAGAAACGCATCCAGTGCCTTGTTTGCTTGCACAAACTCTGGATCCGTTATGATGCTGAACGGTTTTTTTAGCTCTGTACTTTGTAAAGATCGATCGAGACCAGCTCTAATACTTCTGAGAGTGATTGCTTTGTAGTATCCTCCATCTTTTTGTCTTGCAGAAAGATAAAATATCTCGAGGCATTTTCCGAGCTCAATTTTTTTCATTTCTTCAATACGAGTCGAGAACTCTGTTTGTTGCGAGAACCAATCTAAAAGGTTGTAGTTTCTGAGCCTTTGTTTGAATACAGGGACTAAACAAAAGTCTTGCCAAAAACGTGGCAACATTTTTCGCTGAACTGTAAACCAGTTCGTAAACGAAAAAGGTAATTAGGCAGTTAAAAATTTTCACTAACCATTACAAATCTTAACAGAAAACTTGGTTGCTTTCTTCGTGTTTTCTGCGACGGCACTATTGATAATTTGATATACATCCGAGGTCGTTACTTGTTTAAAGCGTTCGGCTGCCATTTTTCCCCCGATACACGAAAACTACGTATATCGCAGGATATCTGTTAAGTGCGGACGACATGTATTGAGTTCACCATGACCATATTTGGGCAGTGCCACAATGTGTTGAATGATAAAACTTGATATACGCACGATAAGCATGAACCAATATTAAATATAGGTAGGTATTTTATTTATCCACAGTACACAGATCAGTACAGGACTCCTTTAAACGTGAACGTGCCAAATAACTATAAATCCAGTGCCTATCTGGCTGGTTATTATGCATGTGTTAATTTTCTGACTTAAGTTCTTCATGTTCTTATTCATGACTGCTGTTCTCTTTATGAGATGCAGTATGGAAGAAGAAAAACGTATTGATAATGCAAGGTAGGGTAAGGCAATTAAGTTGCACTACATGCCTAAGTGGTCCACACGGCCAGAGCTTAGCCTGGTTTATGTTGCGTTAAGCAGCTAGGAATATTGCTACTCTCCCCTGGATGGGATGCTAGTCCATCGCAGGGTTACTCCCAGCAGTTTAATTTGTCACCGGTACCCATTTATACACCTGGCTGAAGAGAGTGTGGAGCAAAGTTTCTTGTCTAAGGAAACAACACAGCAATGCAGTGACCAACCTAGCACAACGACCCCCGGATCTCCCGACCGTCCGATCAAAAGTCCGACGCGCTAACCACTACACCACCGCGCCACCACCCTTATTAATGCAATTTGGGCTGAATATAAGTCTTGCTATACCTGTTCTTTAAGGGTTTTATAATTTCATGTGTGCTTATATTGCGGCCAACTAGAGTGTAGATTAACTTACGTGTGAAGTATATACGGGTTGTTGAATTCCCTTCCTTTAAAATCAGACCATATTTGGGGTTAATCGTTTTATTCACTTGTTCCCATCTCTTGCCAAGTGTTGTTCCATTATTTCTGATCGAGCAGTTGAGAGTCACGTAGGAATCTGGTTTTACTGTCTGAGTGGCATATTGACCATCACGTGAGAAAGAACAACTGGCAGCCGCTCTTATTTCACAGCCCAGGCTTCCCACGGATGAGGCATCTGCGATCAAAAGAAGGGAAAAAATTGTTTCAAATTTAAAACTAAAGATTAAGATTCCAAAAGTAACCGTGCGCTAAAATTATTTTGTTTTCCTTGCAAACCAAATTTTGAATAAGGGAATGATCATCGCAGTTACATACGCAACTTAAGCAGTTGCGAAAAGGAAGCCTGAAAAAAATTCGGGCTTGAACGGGAACCATGACCTCTGCAATACCGGTGCAGTGCTCTACCAATTGAGCTATCAAGCCAACTGGGAGCTGGTCATTTTGTGAATTCGTCATATACCTGTAGAAGTGATGAGATGAAAGTGAATATATGAAAATCCGTGCATATGAACTGCGGGAAAGATAGAATGAATTGAATACGTGAGTGATCATTTCAGACGGGAGTGAATATATGAAAATTCATTCATATTAACGGCGGAAGGAAGAATGAATAAGTGAATGATCATTTCAGTTAAGTGATTATATGAAAATCCATTCATATGAACTGCGGAAGAAAGAATGAATACGTGAATGATCATTTAAGTTAACTGAATATATGAAAATCCATTTATATGAACTGCGGAAGAAAGAATGAGTACGTGAATGATCATTTAAGTTAACTGAATATATGAAAATCTATTTATATGAACCGCGGAAGAAAGAATGAATAAGTGAATGATCGTCGCAGTTATATACTGAAAAAAATTAAGGCTTGAACGTGATTCGAACCCATGACCTCTGCGATACCGATTCTACGGTTATATCACTAATTCAGAAATTGAATATGCCCTGCTCCCAGTTGGCTTGATAGCTCAATTGGTAGGACCCTACACCGGTATCGCAGAGGTCATGGGTTCGAATCCCGTTTCATTTAGAATAAAAATAGTTTAAAGAAAACGACAAAACCTTTATGTTTACAAAACATGTTTCGACAGAGACTTCTGTCATCTTCAGTTAGTTAATGTACAAAGCGTTGGAAGTTGAATTTATAATAAGTGGTTAAATGCTAATAATGATAAACGGTGACAACAAAATGAACATGAAACGTGATAATGTGAGAATTATAAGGATAATTTTAGATTTATATGGTGTAATTATCCTTAAAATTCTCACATAGTCACGTTTCATGTCCATTTTGTTGTCACCGTTGATCATAATTATCATTTTTGTCTACTTATTATAAGATGACAGAAGTCTCTGTCGAAACATCTCTTGTAAACTTAAAGGTTTTGTCGTTTTCTTAAAACTTTTGACTTGCCTACTACTATCAAGACCCTTAAGAATAAAAATAATAATTACAAGTCCTCAGTTCCAGAGTAAAATTTGCGAATTGTTGTTTGAAACACGACCCGTATTCCTGGTTACAGAAAATACTTGAATTAAGGTTACCGTATACCTTAACTCGGGTGTCTCACATCCAAGCGATGCAGAGCGTCCGATTTAAACTGTACTGTACCTAAACTCCTGCATCAAATTAAAGTTTATAGAGCTGGCTATCAAACTATATCAAGAATTTCGAATAAAATGAATTATCGAATTTTTAGTGCTTTTTTCTCGAATCAATTTTTTTCACTAAAAGGGGATACTTTAAAGATCCAAAACTCAAACAGAGATAATTTTTTCGTTTGCCTTCAAATTTGGACAGTAGCTAAATTAACATATAAACAACAAAAACATGTCTGCGAAATTTTTTTTTTCAAAATATTTTTTCTCCGAAAGCGATTTTTGTACGATCACTCCCCATGTTTTTAATCCTATTTCGAAAATGTTCTGTAAGTTTTCACTGAAACGCCGACACGTTTTTTTAGCGCTTTGGGTCTGGAAACTGAGAAGCAAATTAAATAAGCGAAAAACAAAATTAGCTCTGACTTCTAGCTTTCAAAAGGTGGTTCGGAGGTGTGAAAAATTCGAAAATTTACTTTATTTCAAAATTCTTGGTATAGTTTGATAGCCAGCTCTATTAGCTTTAATGCGATACGGTAGTTTAGGTACCTACAGTTTATACCGGAAGCGCTACATTGCTTGGACGTGAGACACCTCTAAAGGTATATGGTAACCTTTCTTGCAAAAAAAGGAAGAAACGAAAGAAGAAAAACAACAAGAAATCAGTTTCAGAGAAAAAGTTGTGAGTAAATTGAGATATCCTTGCAGGATTTTCATCCCTGCATTGCTGGTTGTTAGTGGTAAAGACGCAAACTTATTCACCAACAATTTAGTAAATTTCTAGTGTTAATTTTTCGTTGTTGGTGAAAGATGATGGGTAAAAGCGGATCCCAAGCTTTAGAAAATAGAAGAACCGTAACCAGGAATCATAATCATCGACAAAGGAACTATCTGTATAAGAAAAAACGCTTGAATCTTGGCACACAGACAAAACGATTGCGGCCGCTAAAACCTCATGCCATTCCTTTAATATGTTTTTTTCAGTTGTTAATTTATGCCTACTATTCACTATATTTAAATTTGTAATGTTTCACTTTTAACACATCATTGTTATCCGTCGAAGGTAGTAGACAAGCTACCGAAAGCTGATAATCTTTTACAAATGATCTTGCAGAGACCGCTACTCTGTATTGTTAAATCTGAAGTGTTTCCTCACTCGTTGACGGTTGGTAAATTAAGCATGGAAAGGATAAAGAGAAGCCATACAAGTGGAACGATCCGCGGGGAATACTGACAGTGAGATCCTTTTCAGTGTTCACTGTGGAAGGAACTGTGGTTCCAGAACTGGGTCATGATTTCACATGCGCGAAGTTGCGTGTGTTGTCTTGGCGTGTGTTGCCTACTGCTAATAGATAAACCCTGAGGGTGCCTCAACACCGGACAAATACCTCACATAAAGGACACAGAGTCACTCATTTCACATACCTTTGACAATCAGACTTGACCAAACACAAAGCAAAAAGAATTTCATGACGCAGAATATGAAGTCTTTCTGTAGATGATCTTTCTTCATGTCTATGATCTAGTATTATCGATTGAAGTTGATCTTTAGTGATTTCACCACCTTTCTCAATGTCTTTAAGCCATCCTGTATATATTTTCCTTGTAACTTCGCCTACGTAAAATTTTCCGACCCCAGTTGGTCCAATCACGTCTCTTCAACAGGAAACATATGTTTTCAATATTGTTTCCATCGATTACACTTAATTGTTTTGTTCTGAGATCCCTAAACTAGGTTACTAATAAACAGTGTACACTAAAATAGAACTGTAGTCGTGCATTTTATAATTACTTTCATTTTATGGTAAAATCTTTTGTATTTCTTGCTCGGCGCCAGACAAAGAGAATGAAGCATAATCGAACCCACTGACGTCGGCCAACTCGAAACTTGTCATAACAGTAATTTGTGTAGGTGTCATGTTATCTTCCGCCTACCGTGGAGAATAGAGTGAATTCGTATAACCCTTTTCTTATTTCTCTTACCTTTTATTCTTTTATGCGAGTGTAAATAATACACGAAGACCGGCTTGGGTACGCACGAGCGATTCACGACCGTACTCTCACGCTGGTGTGCGAGCGAGGGAAGAAAAGAATAGCTCATTTGGGGATGAACAAATGTTCATGATAATCAGGAATTTGAAGTTATCACGGCTTGAGTTTGGTGCGTGGTTTCTTTATTATTTTTCCTCTTAGCATCATTACCATATAAAATAAATTTCAAGAGACAGTTGGGTGAATCACTTTTCAAATCGACGCTGCCATCTTTGGCGATTTTTCTTTTTATTCTTACGACCTGTTTACTTGGTCACGTGAGAGTTAAGCGCGTTTAGGTTGGCAAAGAATGGGGAGTTTGAGAAGTTACTATGGCAACGGCAACGGGAACGTCCAAAATAAGAGCATTTATAAATGACAAAAACAAATGCCCTGCACATGCGTTATAATTTTTGGTACATTTCTTCGCCACATTCAGTCGAACAACAACGTGAAATGACCAAATTCAAGGTTTTGTGGAGAACGTGAGCGCGATGACGGCGAATAAATTTTTGGTTCTTTGTTTCAACTTGAACGCCGTTCCCACCTGTTCTGTTACTGGATAGGTGGTTAAATTGCACAAAGTTAAACGAATTGGGACGATCTGTAAGTAGTGCACCTTAAGCAGCGACGACGACAACGGCAGTGTCAAAAAACAATAGTTTTAATTTGCAAAACACTGGCTCTGCAGGTGTGTTATACGCTTTTGGACATTTCTTTGCCGTCGTCTGCAAAACAACACCTTAAAATGACCACATTCAAGGCTTCATGGAGAACGTGAACTCATAATCATTAATTTTCATTTCTCTCTCTGAACTTTAAGTCGCCCCTACGGCGTTATCTCCTGGATAGTTAAGCCACATTGTATTATAAGAAATTAACCAGTAGTAATTTATTCAGAAAATGCGAAAGTAATTTTACATTAAGTTCCGTTTTCGTTGGCGCCGTCACCGTTTCTTCGTCTATGGCACACTCGGGTAAATAGTGTGCGATCTCTCGGCACCTGATCTTTCAACTTCGAACAGTTTGAATAAAAAATTAAAGTGTAAGCTGTTATCCCATCCAACAACAGAAAGAAGCACAAAATTAGAAGGTTTTTACGTTAAATTAAGCCTTTGCCAGCATCATTTCAAAGACATCTCTCCGATAAAGAAGTGTGGCCTTTTTTGATGGAATATATGCACCCCGAGCAGGCTAGCGCTAACACTCGACTAAGAGCTAAAAACTAGCTTCCCTCCTTACCCTCTATTCCTACAGCCCAATACTGAGCCGGAATGTTTAGTCCAATTCTACGCAGCTGAAACAACTTGTTTCTTTGTAAAATATTTCAGCTGGCCAGACCATGCTTATTCCGGTATACTAAATGTTATGATAAAATTTTGAGTGACGCATATGCAATAATCAATGTTCGGAATAACCAACTTCGGAATAAAAATGAATATTGAAGTATAAGTTTTGGACATAAAACAAAGATATTACTGATGAAGAATGATGATTTATTGCAGCGGCAAATCGTTGTTATTGGTGATCATGCAGAATCTATTATTGAAACGTCCGTTGCCGCATCACACCCGCGGCCACAATTAAAGCTGATTGTCTAAAAGTTTGTAAACTGTAATACCCTTAGTACAGCAAAAATAACAACAACATTCGTCATTGATGTAACCTAATTACCATTCGCATGCGTCAGATGAATATATGTTAACCTCATAAAATCCTACCGTCCACGCATACGTTTTCCCGCGCTAGACGTTCTTAGTACAGCAAAAATAACAACATTCGTTCTTGATCTTACCTAATTACTATTCGCATGCGTCAGGCATGTCATGTGAGCATATGTTAACTTCATAACAGAATTTATTCCGAATACTCTTCCCAATACAGGAAGAAGTTTTGCGAGTATTTTCCAATTCAAATCTTTGTTTCATTACTGAAGGTAAATTATTTTCATTCCTTCGATTCGATATTCCGAACGCTACTTGTAATTTTTAAAATCGAAAGGAATAATACTATTGCTCGTATTTCATATCAAACGGAGTTCCTGGTTCAGGTTTTTTTGTTTGTTTTTTTTTTGTTTTTGTTTTTTCTGTGGCCGCCCGCTTCAAGCAGCTGTATTCATCTCAAACTCGTATCCAAACTCCATCAGGTTTCTACGCAGTTCAGGAATCTTCTTTTCTCACTGATAGTCGGGCGAAACGTTTGAAGCTTACTTTTATTCTTGTGGGACGTCCACTATTTTTTTGACGTAATAATTAATTCTACAAAGACAACCTTTACTGTTATAAAAATATATTCAAATGCAAGATCCACCGACCACGGCTGCCACTAGAAACAAGAAAAGTAAAACATTTTATCCATTCGTCAAATAAGGTACATTTTTAAGATATACTGTCAAGAATTTCGCGATTAGGGACAAGAAAGAACATTAATAGACGACATTTTCGAGCTCATTTCTCCACCCCCCCCCCCCCCCAAAAAAAAAATAAATAAATAAAATAAAACGAGTTGCTCGATTTCTTGAAAATTAACGAATTATGTTGCCTGGGGGAGGATGGGGTTCTTTCCGCCTACGCTCTCTGATTGGTTGAAAAATTCGCGCCATTTTCTCAACCAATCAAGAAATAAAAAAAAGATAATAAAAATAAAAAAAACAAAAATTAAATTAAAAAAAAATCAAGAAATAAAAAAAAAACCAAAAAAAAAAAACTGAAAACAAAAAAAATTATGCCGTCCACGCATACGTTTTCCCGCGCAAGACGTTCTTTTCTTTGATTTACCTTGATTTCTGATTGGTTCGTTGTGTTATTACGTTTTTTGTGATTTTTTTTTGTTAATTAGAATGTTAATTAGTAGCTTTCGTTGTGGTTTTACTACACTCGATAGAATCTAAATGAAGATATATCCGGTATTATTAAATTCTCAGCCTCGGATGTTGCATTTCTAGCGTTCTGATTGGTTCACTAAATCCCGGTTATCAGCTCATATACCGTAGTGATGTTCGTTTCTGTCGCTCGGCACCACTCAGCAAAACATTTGTACAAATGTGCACAGCTCTTATACACTTCTCGACAAGCTTGAAGTTTAAAAACTTGCACTGAATGCTTGTCTCAGTGAGGTTGTACCTCGAACACTTTAACTCGGCTTGCCTTAAGTGTTTTAAAACGTCTGCGAGGAATTTAGTTCAGCATAAAAATGCCGCCCTTGATCCCTTCCTTCGCTCGGCACCACATGCACGACAAAACATTTGCTCAAATGTGCACAACTATTACGCTTCTCGATGAGCTGGAACTTCAAAAGCACTTGAATGCTTGTCTCAGAAAGGTTGTTACTCGTACACTTGAACTTTTCTTGAATTTGAAATGTCCGGCTGTGTCCGATCTACTTCGCGTTTGATGTTTCATTCAGCTCCGTTCGCAAAGAGCTGGGCGTGTCATGTGATCATTACATTGTCGCTTTGGTCGGAAGTTGCCTCAACATGCGGTCGTTTTAATTTGAAAGAAATTTTTACTTCAAATTTAATTCAGTAAACTTCAACGGCAATATCCAATCAAGGAGAATTTAATAAAACAATTATTCCATTCGCGCTTGTTGGATATGAGATTGGTTATAGCCAACTCGTCGCTTCGCGCCTCGTTGGCTACCTACCATCTCATATCCAATGCGCGCTCAAGGAATAATAGTTAATTATATGATAATTGAATGTAATACTAGTCTTGAATCGCTATTTTTGTACCTTTTTCCATACTATAGTCCCTGTTTAAACGTAGCATTTCACATGTGCCGAATTTAATACCTATTTGTATCGACTCAAATTATTAAATTCGACGTTTGATTTAGACGTCGAATTTATAGAGCCGCATTTAATTAATTCATGAGCGAGTTTTGTAAAGTATCGTTCCCAAGTCTCGTTTTCATTTCGAGTCTTTTCCCGCGCTATTTCAAACAAGGCCGGTAATGGGAACTTTTCACTTTCTCTTCTTTTATACATTTCGCAAGCTCAGTTCGTGTCAGTAGAAGAAGAGAAGACTCATTGGGCGAGTGCATCCTGGAGTGCCCTCGTTGTTTTCAAAAACCGACCAAGTCATGCAAAATGGAATAGCGCATTTTAAACATGTGTATTTGGTGAAAAAAAACAAACAAACAAAAAACAACAACAACAACAACAACAACAAGAGCTGCACATCGCATCCGATTCCGCCATTTTGTTTCTTCCGATCCGCGCATGGTATAAAACATACTAATTTGTGCATTCTATTCGGCATATGTGAAGTTCGACGTATAAAGCAACTGTCGAACTTGTGTCGAATATTCGACTGCACAAGTCGAAGACGCGGAAGAAGTCGCATTTAATTCAAATCTGTTGAATTGAACTGATGATTTACACGTCGAACTTCGCATCCATTTATAATTAATTCCTGAATTAGATTCGACTTTTAAACCGAGCCTAACAAACGAGCATCAAAGGGACAATACAAACAATTACAACGATTTCATTTCAAGTCTAAAACCAGCCAAGTTTTTCTATTTATTTTATTCCTGTTATTGCTATTACAGAGAATGTACGGGGCAAAACAAAACAGGAAATTCATTCTGTTGCTCCTTTGGACTTTTATGAATGGGGAAAGTTACAAAATTATTTATTTGAGTATAGATGTTCTTACTTTCAGTTTACATACCAATCGGTTCCTATTACCCATTATGCATGGTCTTGATACCACTATCCATGATTTAATGTTGTGGTTGTTTTTTTGTGTGTGTTTTTGCGAACTTCATTCAAACATAGTTCATAATTAATGTCTGAAATTCACCGTTTTATGTCCAAGCCCCACCATGTATATCAAAGCGAAGTCTTAAGGCCGGTTTAAACGGTTTCAATATTCGCCCAACATTCGTTCAACAAAAGTTGAACGGATGTTGTGCAAACTTTGGATGAACTGGGAGTGATCAAACGGTTTCAAGGCCATTCAACATTTTCAAGAACAAAGGAAATGTTGAAGCGATGTTGAATGAAAGTTTAAACCAATTTAAATTTTGATTCAACACACTTTCAACAAGCTTTGGTTCAACAACTGTGTTGAAGCAAATGTTGATCTGCTTTCATGGTGTACAAGTCGATGAATAAATTTTAAATGAGATCGTGAAGTTCAGTTAACCGAACTAGAATTGATGCCAGTCATTGATTGTTCTGGTGATATACATAATGTAACAACGTTAACGTGCCTCGACTGAACGGCGTCTAAATTTGCATTTCACACCCACAAAGGTGTAAAATGTTTTCGTCTCTTCCGTTCTTAGCGTGCCCAATCGTTTTGTTGATCAGGTGAACAAGTTATTACCAATCTTTATATGGAATCAAAACCACCAAAAATTAGAAGGTCAACAATGGTCGGTAAAATTAAACACGGGGGACTCAATATGCCTGACTTCGAAATTACAAACAAATCTTTGAAAGCGGGCTGGGTGGAACGGTTTTTAACGCCAGAGACACAGTCCTGGAAGACGATACCATTAAGCCTTTTACAGGCGGTTGGGGGTTCCTTGTTATTTAAATGTAATTTCTCGCTAATAGCCTTAACAGATCTTCAGCTCCCACCACAATTCTATAAAGACGTATTAGGTGCCTGAGAAGAAATTGTTATCCATACTCCCAAAACGAGAAAAGAAATAAACGACGAGATCTTGTGGAGCAATCACCTTATTACAATTGGCGGAAAATCTGTCTTTTATAAAGAATGGTATAACGCTGGTGTAAGGAACTTGTCAGATATATTAAATGATGAAGAGAAATTCATGTCTTTTCCTGAGTTTACGAGGAAGTACACGATTAAAACAAATTTCCTGCCCTATTTCGGCTTATGTAATGCGATCCCAGCAAGTTGGAGGGAAACCTTAATTGTTGAAAACTTAGCCCAGTCCACAAGGGTTTCTTCCCGAACTCATAACTAAGACAATCATTAGAGTCGATAGTACCACTCCTTTTTGAATCTCTTCTGGTTCACGTTTCAGTATTCACTTTTACAACAGGCGTGTAAGAGCTCCTCTGAAAACACGCAAAAGGACGCTTGGTTTCACACTGGTACATTAAAAAATATGATTGGTCGTTGCTAGGTGATAATGAAAAAAGGGTCAATCAATGCCTGTCACTAAAATGTTCATTGTCTCTTGATGTCTGGACTTATTACAAACAAATGTCACGCACGGACACGAAGTCATTAAGTCTCCGACACATTCCCCCATGCCGCATTGTATGCAAGGGTGCATTTGCTTAAGAGGCTTAAAGAAAACTATTAGATGATTCCAAACGAATAAAAAGTCAAATGCAAAAAATTGCTAGCAATCACTTGTTTCAAGTTCATAATTGTTCAGTTTCTTCATCATCCGCAATCTCCTTGTCGTTCGGTCTGAAAATTGACGCGTCAGGGTTCAACTGCTGTTCTGCTCCTGCTGGCACTGTGGGCTCACACTGCAACTCTAGGGGGTACAGGTGCTGAACAGGACGCTCTATAACTCCTTTACTGGTTCCCAGCTGCACTGCATGGATGTGGCCGTCACGTCCTAGATAGGTCTGCTGGAAAACAGTTAGTGACCACTTTCCTCGATTCTTGGTGTCACTAACACTGTGTCGCCAACTTTGACTTGGTAGTTAGCTGTCTTGTGGCCAAGGTTATGGCGCTCTCTCAAGGCTCTCAGGTACTCACGCTGCCATCGGTTCCACATTTGATTTTTGCAAGTCTGCAAGAATTTACCTCGTTGCCGCAAATTCGTGTCTTCAATTCTCCAGGTCTGTTCCTCAGGAAGCTGATTGGTTCGCTGGAACATAAAGCTGGCTCGACAGTTACTGACATTTGCAGCTAGGGCAGTAAGGTCCTGATTACGTATGACTCTTATAAATTGCTGCAGAGAGGGTTGATATCTTATTCTAGGAGTGAGATCATTCCACAGTTTAGGCCCTAGGTAACGAAGTGAGTGTTTTCCATGTCACCGAAGAGAATCGAGGTTGAACAAATTCTCATTTCCTTAAGTAATACGAGCCACTGTCTAATAGCCCTTTTCACGGTTGATTTTTCTCATTTGCATTACAATGTTATCCAACGTAGATGCGAGGCAATTTCGGGCTAAAACTACAAAATAGCCCGAAATTGCCTCACATACATGCTAGATTTCATTGTAATGCAAATGAGCAGAGTTAACCGTGAAAAGGGCTATTGGAAAAGATTACAAAGTCTCTGTGGCAGTAATTCATGCTTAATCTTATACGTGAAGATGGCAATGTCCTGTACTCGACTGTTGTATAACGATGGTATGTCTGTTTCTGCCAGTAGTTTCTCGTAGCTAGAATATTTGCCCTTAAAACTGCCCTGAGTCCTCTTTCTTGTAAGCGCTCAAGCTTTCTCCTATCGCTTGCCTTGCAGAAGTGCCAGGTCAAGGTGGCAGCAGCTTTATATAGCTGCAGCTTAGCCGCTTCTGTTGGTATCAGGTTTTTCAGTCTCGTAAGGACCCCAACCCTTTGGCTTGCTTTTTTACACACGTTGTTAATATGATGGTTAAAGTTTAGTTTATTAGCTTCTCTGTCGACTCGATTTGCTGCCTTGCATACTCATGGTCGGATTTGTTATCTCTCTGCGATTTTTTAATCGATTACTCGCCATTACCGGATTTCTATCGGCGACATGTTTTGACAAATATTTGCTTCCGTTTCACGTCACAACAAAGTTCTAGCTTTCCTATCCTGGTTGAGGTCACTCTCAACGGTCTTTGTCCAATTTTTTATTGGGCAGTTTTCCTTTCCCGCGAAAATTTGCCTGTGTTTGTCCGCTTCTCGCAAAAACAGTTTGAAAACCTTTGTTGACCAGTCGCTCTCGCAATGGTCACACCACTCGATGACGTCAATCGTGGGTCTATACTCTATTTACACACTCCTCTAGACCAATCAAAACGTACAACAAAAACACTGAAACCCGCGAAAGCAGCGTTCTTGTATTGACGTCACAAGTCTAGTATCCCCAGTCTCCCTCCTTGCGAGGTTTTGTACTCAACCGGAAGTGAAATTACACGTATTTGTCCGCCTCAAACGAAGAGAAGAAAAATTGATAGGGAATTTTTTTTCGATTTTCAGACGAGAACAACATGAAGATTCGATCAAGCAAATAATAAAAAAAAAATCTGTCATATACACTTAAAAGAGAAAATACAAACAATTTCAAAGGCTTCATTTCAAGTCTAAAACCATTTGAATTTTTCGCCAAACATGTTTTTCACAATTATTTTATTCGTGTAATTGTCATTACAGAGAATGTATGAGTATAGATTTTTTGACATTCAGTCTTACATAAAAAAGGTCCCGATTAGATCAAGCGAATAAAAAAAGTCTGTCATATACACTTAAATGCTGAAGTCACAAAAACAGAGATTTAAGACAAGTATTGGCCTCAATTATTATATAAACCGGATGTGCCTTCATAGATTCTATCGAGCGTAGTTAAACTAAAACGAAAGATACTATTCGAATTAACCAATCACAACAAACGTAAACAACACGACGAACTAATAAGAACTCAAGGCAAATACATGAAAAGAATGTCTAGCGCGGGAAAACGTATCCGTGGAGTTCGGTTTTTATCAGCTCTTGATTGGTTGAAAAAATAGCACGAACTTTTCAACCAATCACAGAGCGTCGACGGAAAGAAACACCAAAGCAACATAACGCTTCAATTATCACAAAATCGAGCAACCGTTTTTGTTTTCTTTTCTTTCTTTTCTTTTTAATCTCGAAAATAACGTCGATTGGATGAAATGAAATGTCAAACGTTTTACTTTTCTTGATTCTGCGTATGTGGAAATCGTGGCAGGTGGACCTTGCATTTTATTATTTTTTTATAACAGTAGGAGTTGTCTTTGTAGCGATCATGTTCGCCGTTAATTATTACGTCAAAAAATAGTGGACGTCTCACAAAGAATAAAAATAAGCTTTAAAGGTTTCGCTTGACGATCAGTGAGCTAAAAAGATCCCAGAACTGCTGGTGTGCGCTGACGTAGGAGGCCGAACATTTTGGATACCCGTTTTGGAGGATTACAGCTGCCTCAAGCGAGTGGCCACAGTATGAGTCTTAACTCTCTTGACAGCTGGTGAAAGAGGAAACATAAAAGAGGATCTTCGTTTCATTAAGAACAATGAGAAAGAGTTTTTTTTTTCGATGTTAAAAAATAACAAGTAACGTTCAGGATATCGAAGGAAAGAAAATAATTACCTTCAACGCTGAAACAAAGATCTTCATTTATCGGGAAGAGTATTCGAAATAAATGTGTTAACATAAGTTAACATATGTTCACCTGACGCATTCGAATAGTAATTAGGTATATGCAGACGGGAGATCAATGACGTATGTTGCTTTTTTTGCTGTATTAAGAGTATTGGAGTTTTAAGTTGCAGTTTACAAACTATGTGACAAATGCTTTAATTGTGCGCGGGTGTGATGCGGAAACGGATGTTTCAATTACAGATTCCGGTCACCATTAATAATGTTTTGCCGCTGCTATAGAGTATCATTCTTCCTCAGTAATATCATTGTTTTATTTCCAAAACTCATGCATCGATATTCCTTTTTGGCTCATGGGAAAATTGATTATTATTAATATATTGCGTCACTCAAAATTTTATCAGAAGTTATAGTAAAATCTTATATAGGAGGAAGCCTGGTCTGGCCGGCCGAAATATTGTACAAAGCAAACAGTATATGTTGTTTCAGCTGCGTAGAATTGGACTAAAAGTTCCTGTTGGGCTGTCAGAATAGAGGGTAAGAAAGGAAGCTATTTTCAGGTTATAATTAGTTCTTGTTCGTCTGCCTCGGAAACAACCCGTGTGAAATAACCCCATAAAATTCCATGGAACTCCTGATGGAATTCCATAGAAAATTTTCCATGGAAATCCATGGAATTCCACAGAATTCCATTGGGTATTAGGACATGGAATTCCATGGAGTTCCATGGAAATAACAACAGGCTAGGGAGCTCCATGAAAATAGCTCCATGGAGTTGCTGCATGGAATTTAACGGAAAATTTTCCATGGAATTCCGTGGGCTAATTAAGTTCCATGGAACAAAACTGCATTCTTAATGAATTTCTATGGAAGTTGACGGAAAGACAAATATACCCATGGAATTCATTAATGAAAACATTTTACTGATCATGCTTTGCCATTAATGGAAACAGCGTTATTTATAAAGCTTAAAATTACAGTGACCACAAGTAGTGACTGAGGGACACACGGGAATTTATTACTTTTCTGTGATCAGGCTTTACATTCATGTAAATTCATGTAATTAATGTTCCTGACTAGTACAGTAGTAGCAAAAGGCACGATTCATAACAAAATGAATCAGTTAAAATAGAGTCCAACGATCATAGTGGTCGACTTATCTTGTTGAGCAGGATTTGGTGACTTCACTCTGAAGCTCAGTACAGTCTTGAGTATCGGCTTGACAACAATATTGAGTTGAAAATCTGCAGTAAAACAGAAAATTGAGTGCTTTTAGTGAGTTCTTCTGAGTGTCATCACAGTGACCTTGTTGGTTTCTGAGTAAAATGAGTGCATTCTATCATCTGAGGTGACAGTTAGAAAAATATACACCCAATGGGCATGAAGTTGATCATGAACTGATCTCCATGCTTCATTCAAATCAAGATCATGTAAGTCTTCAGCTTATACCAAGACATTATATCAAACCGGCTACAAATGATAATACAGTTGAACCTCTCCACAACGGCCACCTTGGGGGCAGAAGAAAGTGGCCGTTGTGGAGAGGTGGCCGTTATGGGGAGGGAGGGGTGTAATATGACACCTTTTTTTCGGGAAGTACAACATGTTTATTGTGCCAAGTCCATGCTTACTGTAGCCTATAATGGCAATTCAATCTAAAAAATATATACAGATAAAATACACAATAAAACGTAAATCAAAATGTTAACAAGACGAAACGAGCAAGGCTCGCAACACTCGCTGTATTATTGTAGACATTATTTATGCTTACTGCAGCATATAAATGGAACACAATCAAAATACGTATATCATTAAAATGGATACAGAAACGTAATGTTCCGAAGACAAATGTCGATTACTGCATCAACTTATAAAAAAAAGTTTTGTTTTTACAAAAAAGAGCTGTACTGGCCGTTGTCGAGAGGTTATTTTGGCAGTTGGGGACGCACTTTAGTGGCCGTTGCCGTTGTAGAGAGGTGGCCGTTGTAGAGAGGTTTAAACAAGAGGTAATGTATGGACTGTCCGCCGGGACAAAAAAAAAGTGGCCGTTGTAGAGAGGTGGCCGTTGTGGAGAGGTGGCCGTTAGTGGAGGTTCGACTGTATTTATTAACCCGTAAAAACAATAATGCGAAAGCTTTGTATTAAAAATAAATAGGGAAATTGTCTACTTCAAAAATCTCGAATTTGCTTTATAAAATTCAAGAGGGACAATTGCAGAAGATCTATAAAATCACACATTTTCACGTAGTCTTTCATCAAAATTATTGTGTGAAATCTTACCTCTTTCTAAAAGTAGTTATCTACATTTGCTGCTTTAATCCATCATTTTAGAGGTAAAAATCCCGAGAGGAAATGTCTCCAAAACGCTTGAATCCCGCCTAAAATCTAAAATGAAACGGTCTTTTCCCGAGCCTGCAGTGTCATATCTGCTGACCAAAATGGCTTTGTTCATGCCCAGTCTTCCCAGTCTGAATGAAATCCAAGATGGCTGCCGGTACTCAGTCAGACTCCAGTCGCTTTCTTGCTCATTTTAAAAGCTAGCATTGCGCATGAAGGTCGTTGGAATAACGATTCAAAGCATTGCTGTTCTTTTTGGCATTTAATGGTGTCAAGATTCATCAAAGAAGGTTTGAAAGTAATAGTGTTTTCACAAATGCAGTTCAGTGTACGACCAATTATAAAATTGTTAGCTCATGTTTTTTAGTATTAAAGCTTTCCTTGAAAGGAAGCCAGTTGCAAATACTTATATCAGTTGCTCATCTTGGTTTTATGTCTTTATATGTCCAATTAAAATAACATACAAAAAAAATACAGCTCACTCTTGTGGTATAGACAACGTACGATTCCTTTCTCTTTCTTCCAAACCATTTGTTATTGTTGCATATTAATTAAAATTTGCCATGGTTAAGAATAAAACTTACAACAAAGAAACTGTGAATTATACATGTAAATTCCAGATTGTACAGTGAAGTTCTGATTGGTGTCAACCCCATTATTACAATGTGTTACATTAGATTTTCAAGAACTCCATGGAATGCTATGAACACACTTGATGGACACTCCATGAAGTTTAACAGAATCCCATGGACGTCCATGGAACTCTATGGAACTCCATGGACACTGCATGGAATTCTATGGAACTCCATGGACCCTCCATGGAACTCTATGGAACTCCATGGACACTCCATGGAACTCCATAGACCCTCCATGGAACCCCATGGAACTCCACAGACACTCCATGGAGTTCCATGGACATGCCATGGAGTTCCAAGGAAATCCATGAAATTATATGGAATTCCATGGAATTCCATGGAACTCAATGGAATTCCATGGGGTTATTTCACACGGGTAAGAATGTAGAACAAACATTCAGTCGAATACGGCTTTGGTGTTAGCCTTCGCGGGTGCATACATTTCGTCTGAAAGCCATACGTATATTTTCTAATCCTCGATCTGTTGTCTGGTTGTTTAATATTCTACTAGAAACTGCAACATAAAAAAAAACGTAGCTTGCGTGCAGGCGTCTCCTATTTCCATTCTTGCACTAACAAAGGAAACAGGAAGCGTCTGCACACAGGCTGCAAAAAAGGTGCTCTCAAAAATGAGCGCGAAAAACAGGACACATGCTTAGGTTAATTTATTTAAGTCACTTCGCATTTCACATAATTATACCATTCCGAAAACTCATTTCTCCTTTTACCCACACCAAACTGCAACAAAAACATAACTTAACAAATAACTTTCGTATTTTCTAAATAAATTCGCAATAATTTCTACTCATCAGTTTGTGTGATGTGGCCGAACTATCCAGGATACTACGTTGAAGGGGAGGCTTTCATGCACTAGCCTTCAGGTAACAGTTGTTAATCTAGGCGGGCGGACCAATCATACATCAATTCGGTGGACAGAAGTCGTGTCTTTGTATTAAAATTAGCTGAGACGGATTAGAAACGAAGAAAAGTTAGCATAAAAGATAGTTGCAGGATTCGTGTACCCAAGAAAAAGAATACTTTTTGTACATTTTATTTTTGTTTAGTTTGTTATTAAGCTAGCCCTAATATTTGATTTTATCATTGACATTCCAATATAACATCTTGTTTTTTCATAATATCAAAATTAACAAGTAATGAAGATTTTAACCCTTTACAGCCCATTAAGCGACCGATGGAACGATGGAACGATTGAGCGAATGCCATTTTCCTTTATTACGATAACCAGTTCATTGGATATGCGTAATTCACGAGTTTACAATTTGTCAACTACCCCACTCTCTAACCATTGGTTACACTTTTTATATCAACTTAGTCTGGCTTAGTCTTAGTACCAGCATCAGCCCAACCAGCGAAATTAAGTTCTGCTCTGTAGGGTAATGCTTTGGATGGGTGACCTTCCATTTCTTTGATCATGTGGGACTTGATTTTTTTAAATTAGCTATAGAGTGTTTATTGACTGTTTCTTTGTCTCTCAATATTGTTTGAAAAGTTGCACAAACTTGGTTTTCAAAATTTATGGCACAACACGCACATGTTTGAACGTTGAAAGCCGGCGCAGTTCCGCGTGTCCAAGTCGAACTTTGGGAAATATCTCTTCTGAAAAGGAAGGTTGTACCTAAGTTTGAGTAAATGGAAGGATTTAACATGACAACATCTCTACTGTTTTCAATTATCAACAGTTTATTCGTTACTCCAGTTGAGTTTTCGTCCTTGTTTTTTTTTTTCCGTAATGGCGGCTGATGGTCACATAATGCGTAGATTATTATGAATGATTTAAGATTTTGATTAAATATAAAGTTTACAGCCCATCAAGCGACCGATCGAGCGAGCGAGTGAATGTCCCCTCCAACTGCCATAACCCGTCTATTGTGCATGTGCAATTCATGGGTAAAAAATAGATCACCTTACTGCACGTTTTACTTTTGAGAAAGATGAGCTCATTTTCACTACAATACTTGTTGTTTTTGAGTCCGTCTACGTAGATTAAGGATCAATCTATCAGGGGCCTAGCTTGCAACAATTTCATTAAGTAGATTCCTTAATTTCCCCATAATAAAATTCATCTACCTATGCGAAATATATAGCTTTCTTCTAAAAACAATAAGATAAATACTCTTGAAAACAATCACCATAACGCAGGGTTATTGGACCTTCTGGCTAAGTTTTGTCGTATAACTAACAATAGGGGGAACATATACTGCTTCAAAACATAATATTGTAAACTGATGTTGTGATAGTAAATATGGAAAAGCAAAAAGCTTCAAAATGAGGTGACATAAGAAACTGCGTGTATTGTGAGGGCGTTAAAATTGCAATGTCAGTCCGTCTACGTATTTTGAGAGTATATCCATACTTTAGAAATAATTCGCATTTAACATTTTTTGCGATTCATTGTTTTCCGGGATTACTTGAGTAGAGAACTTATCTGCTTGTGGTATGTTTTTTGTTGAGAGATATACTTCACGTTGCCGTTTTTAAACCAATCTGCCCCGGCTGACTTAGTGGTGACACGCATGTTTTGAAAATTTAATGGCAGCGTTAGGAATACAAAAGCAGTTCCGAAATGATGTAATTTACTATCCCTTTGAGCGCGACTATGGCAATTTTACAGCTGTTGCTGACGTTGTTGAAAGCTATAAAACAACCTTTTCAGATAAACTTCATTCCCACACGCCTACCCAAAAGAGAAACGCAACTCTGCGCCTTGCTTCTCCTTGGTTCAATGATATTTAAAGAATGAAAATAAATTTGTAAATTTAGATTACGCATAAGTTCGTGACGAGATGATAAAATACGCTTTGAAGTATAGGGACACTCTTCAGATCGAATTAGAATTTGGAAATGTTGGTTTTTGCGGAAAGCAGGGGTGCTTACCATAAACATGAAAAACCCGGAAATTCAATTTGGAAAATCAAATGGTACGCATCATTCCATTTGGAGTACTTCTAAAATTATGAGCTTCTGGTCAAAGTGATGCATTTTTATTACTCCTTTTGGGATTTACAGCTGATGTTCATACGTTTTGCATGTTATACTTCTTCTGTTAAGACAAGCTAAATCATTTCGTATTTATGATGAAAATTTCCATCCGGGTGGTTTGCGAAAATGGTAAGCACCCCAGAAAACCGGAGTAACCGGGGAAAAACCTCTCGGAGCAAGGACGGGAAGCAATAACAACCTCAACCATATGTAACGCCGAGTCCCGGAATCGAACTCGGGGCCATATTTTAGCAATTTTGGCAACGAATAATGACTAAAATGAAATTCTTGACAAAAATAAGTGGCAAAAATAACATATGCACCGCCTGACTTCTCTTTAGTTGTTATTTTTCTCTCTTTGGCTTTTTTTTTCATTACCATAATGAATTTGATATTTTAGCTAATTGTTACAACGGCTCAAGAAGGTGCGGAGAAATTCTTTGTTTCTTTTGATATTTTTTTGTTTCCTTGCCCCCCTCCCCTGTTGTTTTTTTGTAACTTAAAGCAATTTCTTTCGCTTGTTTTTTGTTCGCCATTTATTGCCGCAGCTTTTAATCCTGGATATAATTGAAGCAATATCAAGAACTCTTATCCATTATTGCGTTTAGTTTCTGTTGATCATCAATACGTAAATGATACTAGTGAAGAACGATATCAATGGATTATACCTTAAAGCAGATATTCTCACAAATTTGAAGAAATACGAGTGTGTGCCCAAATAGACGCAGGCGGATAGGTACATCCTCTCGTGAGGCTGTCTAGTTTACTATTTTTAAGCAATTATGTTTTTTTATAGATCACAACAAGTAAAAACATTCAATATGATTGATATTACAAGCTGCGCAAAGCATTTAAATAAGCTTGTTTATCGAGAAGAAAAGTCATACTTTTTTGGGTGAACTGGTGAACACAGCAAACCAGAAATTATGTTGAGGACAGGGCTGATTTCATTTGCTCTGTGCGCCGCTCTGTTCTTTGCTGTTTTCAACTGCGCTACCATCTCAGAAGAAACACAAGCGAAGCTGAGAGACGTTCAGGCTCTCAATTTGGAAGAAAATGGAGCAATTACACTGGGTAATGATATAGAGCAAAGAGAAGGTATGTGACTGATCAATGTTAGGTTATATCAGTCTTCGGGTTGATGCAAAAACAAGCGATACCTTTGCCTTCGGCCCCTTTCAATTTTTTCTCACTTCACGCTGGAGCCATTTTTCAAATCAGAATTAACGTAACTAAAGGAGTAGTTTCGACTATAAGTTTGTTCAGTTTTATTATAAATAAACAGAGTGAATCTGTATCAGTTCTTTTTTCATTAGAATAGTGATGTTAGTTGAGGCATAGCTGAGCGCGTCAGACTTTCGATCTGAAGATCGGAGGGTTGGTGATTTCATGTTAGGTTTAGCCACCACGTTGTCTCTCTCTGCCCAGATGCATAACTGAGTACCGACGTAATCTAAGGGTTAGGCTTTCAGCCAGGTGAGGGTAGGAGTTCTTCTATTCGTTGTATGCCACAGGAACTGGCCGACTTGATTAAGCTCCGGGTTCGGGGGCCACAGGACGTGTCTCTCAGAAGAAAGTTTATACTAAGATTACTGACTGAGAGGAAGAGAACTGGGCAAATCATAACCCTGTTTCTATAATATCGCAATATCTGGAGATTTTCCGCCATGTATGATTAGCCATGTCTGAATTTGCAATTTTTTTCTGTTTTCTTTCCTTTTAACTCACACCGCTGACATGGGGTATCATATACTTAACTGGAGAATTTGAATGTGAATAGTCTATTTAGGATGAGTCAGTCTGCCGTCTGAGCTATTGCAAATTCCACTTGAAAATAAAATGTCACTGCGATTTGTTCAAAATCTTACAATTGTGCCACGCGCCAGATACGAAAACACACTAACCCAGTTCCTTAATTCCTTATTCTATTTACTGCATGCTTTCTTGTTAAAGCAGAATCTGCGCCCATTGAACAAAGCAGCGAGAAGAAGCGGTTCGATAGTGACGAAGATGACGACGAGAACTTCGGCGAGGAAGACAAAGAAGAAAATGTAACCAAAGATAAGTCCAAGGACGAAGAAGATCACGCAGACGCAGATGAAACTGAAGGGGTGGATGAAGAGGAAGACGAAAACGACACTGAGGAAGAAGACTTTGAAGGCGAAAATGAAGACAAACCAGCGTCGGAAATCGCAGAAATAAAGGATGATACCAAGGAGCTAGAAGGTACATGTACACAACAATTGAGTAAATAGCACTTGTTTTCTATTAATTAGAAAAACAATCACGTATCAAGCTTTCTTTTGCTCGGATTTATAAATCTATTATTGCACCAAGAACACTTGCTTTGTGCTGCAGACGAATGCGTTTCAATTCCTACCAATCATTTATTTCTAGTACAATGTTGGACCTAAGCAAAGCTGCTCCATTTTGTACTCCGACTTATACTCTTGAATATCTATTATTCCCTAATCTATACCTACTTAACTTATGGTCTTGCTGCCTGGGGTCAGGTATGCAAGGCTTACCTTAATAAACTTTTAATTCTCTAGAAAAGAGCACTTGGTAAGATAGACGCGATCATATAATCCCCTTCTTTCTTGATGCAAACATTTTAGTACCAATAACTTTTCTTTACCACGAGTCTGTATCAACTTTAATGCACGATGTTAATAATGTTAATAATGTTCATTCATGCAAGACACCATCATCCAGCTCCGGAGGGTTTTACGTTAACAGCTTTATATTAGAGATACAAAAGCCTTCCATCCTGACACTTCATATTAGATGTGCCTAAGAAAAAGTTCAAAATGGTCCTTCGCTAATTACGTTTTGATAGCTTGGAAATGAAGATGATTATATTCAAATTTCTTTGATAATTAAAAACGTTGGACTACTTAAAGTGCCCTTAACCCTTCAATTTGTTTTCTTTTGATAGATTTCCATATCTGTGAAGAACTCATTTTCGGAATTTTTTTTAGAAATATTGAATCCTTTTTTTTTACGAGCGCTAAAAGCGCTTTAAGCCCCGCTGGACAAATTTTTGTCTCGTGGGCTCATTAGGAACGAGCCAATGAGAAGCGTCCGATATTTGACACTTTCTTAGCTGTGACGTGAGAAAAGGACACTAGAAGGATTCAGAAGGAATCTTATGCATGCTGATTCCTTTCTCTACATTTCGAGAGTTGCTGCATCCATAAACCACACATTTTTCAACCATTTTCTCTGTTTACAATTGAAGCATTACCGCGAATCTTCGGATATTTTTGCACGATGTCCTTTTCTTACGTCACGCTCCATATTTGGACACATTTGGCCGAGTGGGGGACTAATGCGAACGGTAGGTGAAAATATCGACAAGACTGCCTTCACTTCTAGCGCTCGTAAAAAAAAAAGGATTCAATATTTCTCAAATTTTTTTTCGAAAATGAGTTCTTGAAAGATATGGAAATCTACCAAAAGAAAACAAATTGAAGGGTTAGGGGCACTTTAAATAATTATACTTGTTAGTCACATTTTCTTTCTATTTCTTGATGTAACTTTAAATTGTTATACTTATAAATTACGGGTTCTTTTTTTAGTATTAGACCATTTATGAGAAATAACTCAAATCTGTATTACTATGTAAAGCTAAATGTCTTGATAGTTTGTACTTGTCATTTCTTGTTTTCAACTTTAAAATCGTTGTGGTTTCTTAGTAGTTTGTTGACGTCATTTTCTTGTGTTCATCTTGCTCCGCCTCGATTAGCTGTATCTATTTGCGGGGCAAGCAAGCCACTACTTATGTTATTTTTTTTGTTTGTTTGATAGATTGATTGATTGATTGACAACCAGTTATAGACTGGTGAAATTTCAACCACTTCAAAGTGGTGGCGTTTATTCGTTAGTTAGGCATGGAGCTTGTAGTTGCATTAAGAAAATAGTAGTTAAACTGTTTTTAGTTCACAAGGTGAGAGCCTAAGCCAGCGAAAAGATCTGGGTCTTTAGACAAACAGAAAGTCTCTCGGTAGTGCTTAAATATTTAATTAACTGTAGGTTTAATACATAATTTCTCGATATGTTTTAACTAATAGTGAAAATGAACCACAAAATCTCTTGATCAAAGCAATGATGCTCGCGAACAGATTCACAGCACTGTATGTGAAATAACAAGATGATTTCTTTATCTAACAGAAGGAAGCGATATTCTGGAGAGTAGAGATCCTCAGACACGACGGGGCCAGAGAAGGGGTCCCAAGAGACGCAGACGACGGGGCAGAAATAGGCCTCGCAGGAGGAGACGACGAGGGAGGCGGGGAGGAAAAGGACGTCACGACGTAGAAGATCATAACCCGGAAGGGCACGACGCCGAGGTGGAAGTAGACGCGGAGGACCGAGACGTGGAGGTACCATAAGGTGTCTGAGGTGGATGCAGATATGCGGAAGAAGATGTTTTAACCCTCGTGCGCAGAAGTGCTGCAAACTCCGTACAGGGGCTAACATCGTTGTGCGCAGTGGTCGTTCGTGCCCCAGACGGGGCTGATATCCGGGCCTACTGGTGGTCATACTGATGGACCAACTGAGGCGCCTACTGCTGGTTTACAAATGATTCCGTCAATGGACTAGAATTAACGACGTAGTAAGTTTGGAGTTGAAAAGGACTGTTGGTTAAAAGTTTTAAGAAATAATGGAAACACTAAATTGGTCTTTAAGCTCATTTAACTTTTCAGTATAATATTTGCCAATAAAATGTAATCATCTTATATTGCATTTTTGTGCCTTGTTTATCTGTGTAAGAGTATACGTATTCCGACCCGCACCGCGGACGCGGGTTGTCACGTTTTATCATCAAATTTGCTTAATATAATAGACGTTTTCGTGGCAAATTTCAGAGCACCGGGCTTGAAACTGATCAGGAAGTCCTTGCTGACCGCAAGCGAGAGTTGTTTCACAATACTTCCTGGCTACTGACACATCTACTGCTGGTAAATAATCCCTTGGTACCACAACGCCTTGCGAACCTTACACAGCCAATAGACCAATAGAAAGCCATATTTTTTAGCAAATTAGTTCCTGTGGAAACAACATCTTGTATCTGCGTCTTTTATGAGAGTTTTTGGGGTTTTCGTAAATGGTCGCCCTTTTTTTTAAGAAGGTTCATTGCGTCAATAAATGAGAACTAAAGATAGTACAGCTAGAAGTGGTTCCTTTGGCGTCCGAAATGTTGCACGATGACGTCATTCTTTACAACCGCCATCTTGGATTTCTCGATTCGTCCAAAACCACAGAAAATCGTTAAAATTGAAAAAAAAAAAAAAAAAAAAAAAATTAAATCCCAATAGAAAAATGCTAAAATGTTGTTATATGAAATGTAACCGAGTTCATTTTACCAAAGGATAAGAAAAAAAGCAATTAGAAAAACGTGGCTTTCGAAATTGTGTTGCCACGGAGAGATCTTGTCGCGTGAACATTAAATGTCATGCCAAACTGTTGTCAAAGGAAAAGCGGTAACATTTTGGCATTGTTTCCTGTAGTATAAAAAAAGTTCTGAATGTTCTGACAAGTCTTCGCAGGCACTTAATTTGCCCCCCTCACCTCCTCCACCCTAGGGTTGACAATGAATGGATCAATTATTATTTCTCAGACAACCTTCGGACCAATTAAAGTCGTCCTTGTAGCCTACTGGGGAGTAGGGAATTTTCTCTAGCGGTCTTTTCTCGGGAAGGGGTTCAGGGTCACCTTAATTTTTTCGAGGTCAGAATTTCTTCCTTATATTGTTTTTTAAACTTTGCAAAAATTTGTACCTAAACATGCCGATTACAGTACCGTAATAAAAAAATGGGGGGTAAACCGTGGTCATTTTAGACCTAAAACCATTTGAATTAAAAATTAGTTTTTCAAACAAGTGGTACTGTTGCTATGGTAACTTTTTACGTCGAGAAAATAAGCATAACTTTTTTGCCAATGTTTAGGCATTTGTCTGATACCATTATTGTTATATGGACTGATAAAGAGTGGTACTGTAGCATTCATTCTTTAAAGTAGAAGTGCTGGAAAATGATGCATGGAAACCTGTGCCAGCCACGTTTTACAACACTAAATTGAAATCCGCTCTATAAAGAAACACATTGACTAAAAACAACCACAAAAGGACAGAAAACAGAATGGAAAAATGCTTCTCGGACCGAACTCTCTTCCCTCACCTCAGCAACTCGCTTCGAAGATTTGAATGTGCATGTTTTTAGCGGAGCTCTCGCGCGCGCCGCAGGCGCGCGCAGCGGAGCCCCATAGCTAAGAGAATTTGGTAACCCGTGAATGCGAGAAAATTTGGTTTGGTTATGACGTCACTTGTGTCCGTCCATGCGACCGTCCGTACGACGTACGCAGCGCAGCGGTTGTTTCGCCCGAAAGTCGATTCGCCCGACGGTATATATCGCCGGGACTCACGTCGATTAGAGCGATGTTTTAAAGAATAAAATGGAAAACTTACATTAGAAGAAATAACTATAAGGCCTACACGATAAAACGAGCGGAGGTAAAATCAGTAAAAATTGTTCAAACAAACTAAAAGAGGTCCTTACGTTGAGGTGCCGAGTTTCTCCTAGATGTTAGGGATTTACCTACAAGATGATTATGATTTCAAGACAAATAGCTGCATGTCGACTTGTAACAAATATTATTTAATTGTTTTATTTTTGTCAGCGGGAAGTTTTACCGTGAAGTGAAAACTTTGAACTAATTATGAAATCCATATGGAATTTGTGAATACGGTGTATTTCGTCGTGCGAATCGACGCAAGTTCTGGCGAGACGCTTTCAGGCGAGTCGACTTTCGGGCGAAACAACCACAATTAGTTAGTACCACAGGAAAACTCAGATTATGTGAAGCTGTGCTGCAATCGTGCCGCGACCATTGTTTGTTTAGCGTCTCCCTATACTAACTATGGCGGGAAGTTGCTTTTAAGAAATACACAAAGACATTTTGAAGACAACAAAATACAAAGTCAAGTTATGTAGCCGACAGCGGGAGAAACAGCAAGACGATTAGCGGCGGGAGAAACAAATCGACTTACACATCATCAGAACTTTGAAGTGAAACCATCTTACTCCGACCCAGCGCGACGAATCGTTGAATTTTTCCTCTTGAAGTGAAACGTTTCGCTCACTTGATGTTGTAAAACGAATGGAAAATCAGGAATTAGAATGAAAGGACTGGTTATTCTCAGAAGAGGCGAGTATATTCATGTTATTTTGTTGACAGAACTTTGCTTGTTTGCTGTCTTGCAAGAACTTGTTGTTTTGCAGTGTTGACACGCCGTTTAATTTACTGCTAAATACTGCTTACTTCACAGGATTCGTTTGACCTCACTTTTTTCGGTCCATGTTCATTATTTCCCTTGGAGTTTTATTTTCTAATCTACTCCAAATTTTGCCTTCCAACAGCGGGAGAAAGAGTATAAATACGACTCGCGGCCGGTGGGAGAGTTGGCATAAACAGCAACCGAAACTTGAAGTGAACTCATTTTACTCCGATCCGGCTTGACAAAACGTTGGATTTTTCCTCATAAAGTGGAATGTTTCGCTCACTTAGCGTTGTAAAACTAACGAAAAAATCAGCAGCGAAATAAAAGGACTGGTTATTGTCAGAAGTATGTCCATGTGATGTTGTTGACAAATCTTTGCTGGTTTGCAAGATATTGATTTCTTGCACTGTCTGACACGCAGTTTAGCTTAATACTGCTAATTTTAGAGCAGTCTTTTTCGCTCATTTTTTCGGGCTTTTTTTAATTTTTTTTCCTCAGAGTTTTATTTTCTAATCTCCTCCAATTTTGCTTTTCAACAGCGGGAAAAAGAGCAGGGCAACTAGCGGCGGGGGAAACATATGGACTCTTTTAGAGGCGGGATAACATAAACAGCGGCCGAAGAGAAATCATTTTACTCTGATCGGATTGACGCGACGAAACGTTGCATTTTTCCTCTTGAAGTGAAACTTTTCGCTTACTCAACGTTGTAAAACGAACGAAAAATCAGCAATGGAATAAAAGGACTTGTTATCGATCTCCAAAGAGGCGAGTATGTTATTTTATGTGATTTTGTTGACAGAACTTTAATTTGCTGTTTTGCAAAATATTGTTTTTCTTGAAGTGTTGACACTGCAACTTGTTTAACTTTTGTAAAAGCTACTGCTAACGCCAGAGCAGTCTCTTGTGTTCATTTTTTGGTCCATGTTTGTTATTTCCCTCGGAGGTTTATTTTCTTATCTCATCCGGTTTTGCTGCATTTAAGAAAATTTGATTCTCAGGTAAAAATATAGTTAGTCTAACAAACGTCTTGCAATACACTGTGAAAACTACTGGCAAGTTTTTTCTCGCATATATTTCTATTTTAACATTTATTTGTGGCAATCTTTACAGAGAACAAACACAAATACTTAAAAGAATAGGATATAAGGGCAAAGATTTAGATTTGTGAGTATTATTATATTTATTCGCTTGTTTGTGCAAATTTTTTAAAGATTGTTGTTTAGTTTATTTCTGTACTGATTGCTATATATACACAAGTTCGCCTTGAAAAAGAATAATAACAACAGAAAAAAAAATATATCAATAGGAAGCTATAGGAGGAAGTACCCGTCCTGAATATTTACCTTCAGTGTACATACATGTAATATTTTGATACTTGATTTTGGACCCCCACTCGCATAATGCTTAGCTTAGAATGCCTCTTTTACTGAAATCAGGGTTTTTGGGTTCAAAAGGATACCTTACTACCTTGTATAACAGGTAGTATATGTATTCACATAAAGCCGAGTATAATTTAAAGTTTAATTTTGAAGCGGCAGGGGTATTTTGCAGAATGCTGAATGCCGAATTCACAGAAGTCCTTTGATGGAATGGCTGCCATAACAACAACTTAAAGCTAAATGTCTGTATAACCAGTGTTTAACCCTATAGACAGTTAAAAGAGAAGTGCTTAGACCTAAATAACTTCATTCATTGTTTAAAGGGGAAGTACCATGGGGTCTAATTGACCTCTTTTGTTAAAAATGGTGAAATAAGACCTTCACTTTACTACAAAATAATTCTAGAACAATGAGAGGAGAAAAATCAACTCAATTCTTGACAGGAACGACTCATGATTTGTTCTAGCACATTTTGGAAACAAAAATACGAGAACTAATGAAAAACATTAGCCTAATATTTTTGAAGTTTCAATCCAAAATGCAACCTACTCTGTCCCTGGCCAGAGGCGCTAATCAACAGTTTTCTTGCACTGGGGTGATAATTTATAGCAAACCTAGCCACCAATTGTTTTGTTTCTGTTGTCAGACAAACATTTTTCGGTTTTGAAATTGCATCAAATTTTCGTGATACTTCCCCTTTAATGCTAAACTGTCATAGGTAGCATAAAATGCAACATTCGGCATTCAGCAAAATACCCCTGCCGGTTAAGCAACAAAAAATATTATTAAGGTCTAAGCACTTTTCTATACTATCTAGGGTTAAGCAATTCACCAATTTAACGCAAAGCGTGTTGCACTCCGTCCACTTCTAGTGCTGCACCTTTTCTTCGCCGGGGATGGTCAAGTTCACTCTCGCTATCATCACTCACTCTCACTAAACATCCCCTCACTTTCACTGCACCATGTTTCACCCACAGCAACAGTGTCGTCTCCATCACTTTGATGATCAGATAAATCAGATTTCAAGTAAATGTCAAGTTCAAAACGATAAAGAGATTTTAACCCTGTAGACAATAGTAGTAACTCTCTCCAAAATTTTTATTGTAATCCTTGTTCTCGGTTTCGTCAGTTCTCGATGGTTGCTTGATTTTGCAAATCTTTGGAGAAATGGAGATGATTTAAATGGTCTAGGTATATTTTAACTAGCTCCTCAGAAGCCACAAAGGTACACTATAGAAGAAAAGTATGTTATTTCCTTCACTGTGTTCAGCTTTCCTTCATTGAATGATTTTTTTATTTGCGCTCTAGGCATAAAGTAATTAACTGGTTGTGCTGTTTCGTCTAAAGAAGTAGCCAGAGATTCACAGACACTTTAATTTGTACCTTATTTTTTCTTCATCCGGGAAAGGGTGTGGAATAATTTTCTGCCCATCATGGAGCCATGCATGCAGCCAACCAATTTTTGCATGAAGCGCACTGCTGCTCTTTCTTAACCTTGTAGGACTATCTTTGACAAATTCCATGTATAACTCTCAGACATCATGGTGATCATTTATTTTATGGTCACAAATTCAAGAAAAATAATTATAGCCTGGGACATGTTTTTCGCTGAACTTTCTTATCCCTTCATGAAATTATGATTAGCTGGGTAGAGTTGAAAAAAAAAAATGCCTCCTCCCTCTCTGTTACAAATGCCCTTAAATGTAATCTGACACTGAGAACAGGTGTATCTTCAATGTGCAATGCTGTCACGACCAACCCTCCATACATTTCTCTCTATTCTTTATCTTCGGGATTTTCATACTCAGCTAGTCACAGCTATCTTCTAAATTTCTCCGTCTGATTTGTCATGAAAAATTATATTCCCATTTATAGAACTGCTATCGATAATGGCCAGCATCTCCAACTGCAGAATTAGTTCTTTCAGATTCCCCCTGGCCACTGTCTTCATGTGCTCGATGTATCCTGATGAGGTAATCAGAGTCTCCAAATTCTGGACATTTCAGTATCTTGGAACCTGACTTCATCAAACAACATTATCTTAACAACATTATTTGTGATATAGATCACATTTAAAAATGGCTGCAATTGTATTTCTTCTCCAGAAAAATTGATTTTCAAAGACAATCTATTGGTATGTTAAAGAGATTATACAGTTACAATTAATTTGTATGATGACTGAACATTTTTTTTTTTAAAAAAAGAAGGTAGAGGGCTAGAACAATGTAACTATTGTGCATGGAATATTAGAATGATTCCTTGGTAAGGCAATCAACAGCTATTTATATAAATGTGGTTTATGACATAAAACCACTGCATTCTCTATGCATTGAATGTCAGCCTTTATATCATTTAATTTTTAGTAAAGGATTTTTTAAAGTGAAATTTATAAGTTACCGGTAATTACAATGCAAATGTCATTAAATGTTAAGACTCCAGAAATGCTTGTATTTTCCATTTTAAAGGAGGTTTTAGGTTAAAAAGGGTGATAGAGGGGGGGGGGGGGGGGAGGGGGGACTGGGCATGGTTTGCAGGATAGCTCATGAGGTGGGGGGGGGGGGGAATATTTATTTTAGAACATCATCGGGTGGGGGGGGGGGGGCTTCCAAAATATGAAAGGGAGAATTTTATAAATAATCATAGGCCCCCATATGCATAAATTATGAACCTTCCCTCAGGAGTGTTTTAAAATCTGCCACTGCCTGGGCACAAAAGCCATGCACAGAGGGTGTAACCTTTTCTGGTAGATTTAGACCTTGTGTTTTAGCCGTAACAAAAAATAAATTGATGTAAGCTTTTTATTTACCATCACAGATCATGACAGATGTGATGAAAACACTGTTTAGCTCAAGAATCATTTTGTTAATGGAAGTTTTTGTTGAGGCAGTTCATAAACTTGTAAATTATGCATGCTTGTGTGAACGTTTCTGTGCACTTTTCCTATCAAGGGATAGATCCAGTTGTGTATTTAATTTCTTACCTTTTTATCAATGTTTATGATGGCAGGAACCAAATAGAATAGGTGCTTACTGGGCATGTAACATTTTTCTTCAGCAGTAAAGATTTTAATTAGTTGGCCATGTATGGCTATCGCTCTAGCATGGTGTGTACAACAGAGATTGGCCACTGGATGCCTGGGCCTAGCTGTGTTTATAAGCAACAGAGCAGTCTGTCACTCAATCATTCTTAAAACTATTCAACTGATAAAGAGGCGTAACAAAAATATGCTGAACAAGGGGCATTCCCTGTATACATTTCCCATCACTCACCAATAATATGGAGAGGAGATGGCTGATATTCAGGCCATGTTTAATGCAACCAGACTGTGGCTTCTGTTGATAACTGTGACTTAACAGATAAAAGGTCAAACTTCTTATCAGCCATCTCTTTTAATTAAAAGAAAACTTTCAAATTTGGTAGTGAGTAATGAATTATGAAAATTAATATGTACATGCAGGTATTATTTTTACAGTGCAATCTCAGTTATTTGAGCCCTCAATTTTTTCTACACTTCTGATTCTTTGAACAAATAGTTGTTAATTCTCTTGGATTTGCTTCAGTCAGATTTTTACCTCCTATTTTTTGAACAAAATTCTGTTTCCCTGTATTTCACTGTTCAGTGATTCAGTTATCATATTTTTATTATACAAATGTTATACCCCAAGTTAATTGTTTTCTTTTACGTACTTCTGATTACCGTACAATAACTGTTTATTTTTCATGGGTTTTATGACGTCAGTGACCAGTGGTACAGTTTTCTAAACCTTATCACATGGTCTGGTATACATCTTTTTCAGTAACATAAGGAAAAACACTAATATTATTTTCTTTTTCCATTCTGTCCACTGGGTTTATGTAAAATCTTCTTTATTGATATAAGAACAGTTTAAACCACTGATTGTTTTGAAGAATGAAGTAATAAAATGCTTTTAATTTGATATTTCAAGCAAAATATTAGCTGTACATCATTTTGTGAATTCAGAAGAGGACTATTATATGCACACTCAACTCTCTTTAAGCACTCTCGTACCTTCCATTTTTTTTTTTCTCGGAAAAACCAGATGATGAAAAGTAAAGTAAGAAATATTTTTGCAGAATGCTTATTAAATGATACATGGTAGGTTAATCTTGCTGTGTAAAAATGAATAGGACTTCTCAGATGAGGTGCTATCCAGAAGCTGGAGTGATGTTTGAGGCTGCAGCGGTGTAATGTTTAGCAGTCTAATGACTTCTTCAATTGGGATTTTGCTTGTAAGGACAAAAGGTTAATAGGTTGAAGCAAGGCCTGTACTTAAATTGAGAAACCAGAGAATGAAATCTGCAGGGAAATTTTTGTGGTGAAGAAAGCCCCTTAATTTTCTTCTCAGTATTACCTCAGTAAGGAAATGTGGTCCATGCAAGGTAAAGTAAAACTCTTTGACTTTGGCAGGATTCAAACCCATTACCCCAGGATTTTGATCACTGATGGACCAAATGTACTCACTAGGGCAATGGGAAATTTAAGTGGTTTCCTTCCCACACAGAAATTTACACTCCAGAGATCATTATTATCTGTTTTCCCAGTTGTATAATCAGTACTGCACAGCACAAAATTTCATTATCCCTTAATTGTTGTGTTATTTCTTTACTTTACTCCAAGTAAACTCTCATGTAGCAACCTGTTAAAAAAACGGCTGGGGATAACTGACCCCATAACTGCCTGATGGTTTTTTTTGGTAAAGATTTTGACAAGGACAGTTGAAGATTTAATTACCCAAGTGTTATTTGATTTCATGTCAAACAATTTGCTTACTTTAAAAACCAGGTAACAAATGGCTAGGGACTGCAAAAACATTTTTTTCCTGTTGAATAAATTATTAGACTTACAAAATTTATTGCGTTCAACAATTACATAGAAAGGACGTACTCCTTACACAGATTGGAGTCGAGATTGTATGGGACAACCAACTTGATTGCCATGAATGAAAGGATCTTGGGACAATTGAATCTGGCACCCCCTGCAGAATTTGTAGGGGCAGATGATATCACCAACTTGGTAAAGGAGGGAGAACCTAGGATCGAGGTCAACAAAATATGCACTCTCTAATTAACAAATCGACGGCAGTTTTCTATGGTCTATACTCTTATAGACCATAAAATGACGTCACAAAATGTTTAAAACTCAAGTGGAACCACGAGCCGCAGGCGAGTGGTCTCACAGCTAAGTTTTGGACATTTTATGGTCTATAAGAGTATAGACCATAGAAAACTGCCGTCGATTTATTTTTTACAATAACATGGAAAAAGTACGAGCGGAATTGGAAATTTTTTTCGTTGAGAAAGTGTGCGTGTTACATCTGATGTCATTTTTATTGTCTGTACTCTTAAATTGGGAAAATTATACTGCATTCTTACATGTACACGTAGATTAAATTAAATTGCACCTGACCCCTAAATTTTTTTTTTCGCTTAAACAAATCCTCCTATTGTCTGGATTATTCTCTCGCAAAAAGACATCTTGACTCTCTAGTAAATCAATATCAAAGGCTGGTGGAACTGAGCACCTAGTTTTGAGATTCTACAAAAACCAAAATAAACAACTCTATGTGTACAAGAATAGCTATCAACCTAGCTAGGAAAAACAGAAATTTTTCAAATGAGCTTTTTAATCTAATTTATTGAATTAATCAGCTACAAGTGCAGTATTTTAAAGAAAATAGAAAAATGACACAAAGCTTTTAAGCTTTGTGTCATTTGACTTGAAATATTTATCCTGTATTCAAACATTCTCCAATGTGCATCTCCCTCAAATAGAACCTAAACATCAACAAAAAAAAATCACTCAATTTGACTAGAAAACGATGAAATTTAAAATATTTTGAAAATCCCCATGATTAATGACTCGTTTTTTTAATTGGTCCGCATTTTGAAACGATCTCTTAGTATTGTGCATATTATGTAATATAGCCGACCACATGAATTTATATAACGACACTGGCCTACTATTGTCCGTATTAACTTGCAATTTTAACATTATCTTGATTAAACATCAAAAGTTTCTTTTAGAAAATTGCTCCCCCTAGTACAAAGGTGCGTGTGCATCCATACATAAACTGTTTGAAGTTAGTCCTTACCTCCTAGATTGACAGAGCCGTCGGACCTTTTGCCTTTCGCCGACACAGGAAAACCCCTTCTACTTTTGACATTTATCACACTAAAAATTTTCCTACAACCCAACTGATCTGCTGTAGAACGGAACATTTTTCACACAGTCACGCAGGAAAAATAAGATGAGGCGACTAGGAAAACTTCGATCGCCTCCAAATTTGTAAACTTCTCCTAAGTTTCCTAGCGATTAAAAAGATCCTTGATCCACCACGCTGATTAGATGCACCATCCTAATACAGGAAGACGTCTAAACACAGCTATTTTTATCCAAATCTTTAGAACAAAGCAAGACAACTAAATTCTCCAAATCGTCCGCCATATTTGTTTATGAAATTGAAGTTCGCGCGTGTGTACGAAGAATCTGGGTACTAGCAATCTTGGTTCCCACGCGCGGGGGCTCTGGGGATGAGATTGCGACAAATCAGCACAAATAATTGTGCCCTCTGTATTACATTGTCATTGTTTATGGGCAGTTTGCTGCATATGCACTAAAAGTATATATAACTGCAGAAAGGATGAGGAACTGGTAAGGTTACTACGTTCATACGATAAGCAGATTTCTATAAATGCTATGAAAAAAATTGGAGCTCCGCTTTTAGGCTTGGCTAAATATATATATTAAGTGATGCATTTATTTCTTTTCTGGTGTCGACTTGAAGCTAGTTTACTTAAGACTGGAATCTTGAACAAACAAAACCAAACAGACCAAAGCGAAGAAACTGTCTGTCATCATAGTTCGGACATTTTAAAAGAAGCTCGGGTAAAAAATCATTAACCCATCATTGGAATAATTTTTCATACCTAACTCAAATACAGTGGTGTAAGTAATATTTTCTTCTTCATATTACTGAACCAAGGATATTTTTGCGATGCATTGTTTTGGTGTACGTGCATCCCAATCAGTCAGTATAGTGGAACTTTGATTCAACGTGCAAAGGGACTAGCGAAATTGGTTATTTCGAGGTTCTCAGTGCTCCATACATTTAAAAAGGGCCGGGCGGGAGAATATCGTTTGTTAAATCGAGGTTCCATTGTATATCACTGCAAATAGAAAAGAGTGATCCTTTTTAAACTCAAAAGTTGGGGTCGAATTGGTGAGTATAATACAGTGTTATTTTGAGGGTAAATTTGGTTCTCCTAAATTAAGACCGAAATAGCCTAATGTCAAGGACGGAAATGTACCTAAGAACTAAGATGAACGGTCCATGGGATCTGAAACGTATTGCAAGTGCTAATTTGACTCCCCTGAATAAGGTCCAAAATACTTCTAGTTTAAGAACTTGCTGGATCGGGTGCTTTTCGATGCGTTTGTGTGTTTACCTCCTCTTTGTTCGGATATGCATGGAAAACGCTGTTTATTTGTTTGTTTTATCAGTCTCCAAAGTGGCCGAAAAGAAACGCAAACACGGAAACGTTTGAAAACGTATCCGTTTACAATACATGGTCCTTTGATTTTACCACAGTTCAGACCTTTCAAACTACCTTCAGCTTTTCTTGAATGTCTCAGCTATAGTTCTAATTAAAATTGTTTAAGAATTTTCTGGAGGGGGTACTTTTTGATGAGTTTGTGTGTTTACTGCCAGTGTACAAAGATACGCATCGAAAACAAAGTTTGTTTCTTTTATCAGTCTCCAAAGTGGCGGAAATAAATCGCAAACTTTTGAACACGGAAACGTTTCAAAACGTATACGATTGATCATGTGATTTCACCCCATTTAGACCTTACAAGTTACCTTCAGCTTTGCTTCAATTTCTCAGATTTCTTACCCTCTTCAAAAAGGAGTTGTTCAATTAATTACTTCTACAATTTTCTTTCACCTGGCTTTAAAATAAATCTGGTAGATTTCTGTAAGCTGCCTTCTTTGATATCAAAGACCCAATTAAAGGCAACGGCCTCTCCAGCAGTGGCCATTAGAAGGCTACAGACTCACACAGTTATTTTCCATATTCGCCTTCTCAGCTACCACACGCAAAAACTCCATTCTGTATTCTCCATTTCTTAGACTTCGAAATTTGTGCATTGATAACTCTGATTTTTCTAACAGATGGAATGTCCCGACAATACTTTCAATTCGGGCTGACACCGCACTCAAGAAATTGAGCGACAATCAGCACTCAGTGAAAACGTCATAGAAGGAATAGAATGAGAGAACGCCATTCACAATTACCTTTCATCCACACTACCATGCAATCAAAATCATTATTTTGCAGAATTTTAAGTTCCTCCATACATAGAGACCCTGAAACAAGCACAATCTTTTCACAATCCCCACTAATTTCGTTTAAACGCGATAGAAACATAGCTATCTTTGTCGTCATAAGCGTACTCATATCCAAAATTCAACCCGGTGGTTTTAAATGCGGCTGTGTACGGTACAAAACTTACCCTTTCATTCAGAGCGTGCTCCAAATTTCGGGACCCAAACGATCTATTACAATCCCTGATCGTTTTACATGCACTTTCGCTAATGCTATTCATGGCATGAAATACACCTTATGTTGTCATTCCTTGCTATCAACTTAAAAACTGCACTTGTCGGACGTCAAGTCAGGATGACAGTGAAAAGATGGCCAGATTGGTCTATAACGTGACCCATCCTTGGCGCCTGATTGGGCCTCTCCAAGATAATATACCAGATATTAAACTATATATGGAATTGTTACTTAAGATTTAATTCATGGAAAAATGTTTTCCAAATATTAATGGCATAGATATTGTTACATAAGAGATAAGATGGAACGTGACTTACAACTTAAGATAATACACGTGAATCGGCATGAAACATAAAAATCCTATTTGTGCCAAATATTCCATTTAATTTATGTAAATATTTATTCATTGGTGAGACAGGAAGGAGAATAGATGACCAATTTCGCTAACTTCTTCGAGGCGTTGAAATAAATGACAAGGATGAATCTAAACCAGTCGTTTGGCAGTTTAAACTGCTTAACCACTCTTACAAACACATTGCAGTCTATGGCATTTCTTTTAATCATAATAATAAAGAAACCTGCAAAACTTTAGAACAACTAAAAATTCATGTTCCACTGAAATCGGCACTCTTAATCTCCACAGAAGCAACAAACGCGTTTCATTCTTGTTTTTCATGTTAACATACTTCCACCAATAGCGTAGCTCCACTGCTCAAAATTTATAAATACATCACAACAAACAATTCCTTGATTCGCTTTGACGAAGGACCGCCCACAAACGTAAGAATCCCTAACCTCCAAACGTAAGAAAACTAACCCCCAAACGTAAGAATCCCTAACCCCCAAACGTAAAAAAAGTAACCCCCGAACGTAAGAATTAAGAGCGGATGTCTGTAAATATCAATTCTCAAAAAAATTCACAACATAGCCCACGGTAAACTATTGCAAGAAATAGATGTTTTACTTCGATCCGATAATTATTTTTGATGTGAGGCTATGATCTTGAATTCACCGCTCCTGAACCGGATTTTCGGTGTCTGACACCACATGTTGCGTCAAACCAGTTTTGTTCCAAACGAAAAACATCCAGTCTGATAAAGTACATAATTATGGACATCAAGAATGGTATGTTACTCATCTGAAGTGAAAATTAAATATTTAGGAGATTTGTCAATATTTACAATTTTTTAAGCGATTTCTCGTGATGCCAAATTGACAAATTTGCGAGGCTAAAATCATCAACTGGTACATGGCGTTGAGGATAAAGATTTACACCACGTGAAAGAGCATCATTTCTTCTTATAAAATCCGCTTTCAAAACTATGGGCAACACAGAAGGAAATTTTTGAGGCCGCGAATTACAAGTAGTACTTTAGTGAAATTTGAGCTTTTCTGTCGCGGCATTCCGTTGCTAAAACTCAGATAAACACAACATGAAAACGTTTCAAACAACAATGGTTTATTAATTCTTGCTACAGGGCACTGCCTGTAAGTAAGTAAGTGAACTTTATTCAGACAGGGTGGCCCAGTCAGCTACGGGGCTGTTATCCTGAGGGGCCCTGTATACACCTAAAATAATTATTATTATGGTATGAGAAAAAAATTACAATATATATGACTCAAACACTTTTGGGTTAAAATATCATAGGATAGAAAAAATAAATAAAAACATTTGCACACTAAGAAAAAAATCTATGCAAAATCGTGTTTCATCATTAGTCGCTTAAAAGCCTCCAAGGACGCTGCCCGTTTGTATGTTTCAGGTAACGAATTAAATAAAATCGCTCCGGAGTATCTAAAAGTTCTCTTCCCGAGGCTAAGTTTGGGTCTGTGCATGACCTATGCTTATAAGACTATTTTCCTTGGTTTTCTATCTTTTAGGGGCAGTGTCAAAAGATTTTAGCGGAGTTCAAAAGCCGTACACGGGTCAGTTTACGTTGTCAACCGGTCGCAACACTAGTAAATATGGAATAAAATGAAAACAGGACTTCTTTCATTCAATCTTACTTTGAAAAAAATGGAGCAAAAAGCTAAGAGTGCTATATAATTCATACCTTTGAGCGGCCACACTGGATGTTTAAGAAATATGGGACATCTATAGGAAACATCGTAACACTTTAGGCCGTTTTATGCATTTGGTCACAAAGATTGTGTTACATACATTTCACCGGTAGACCGCTGACCTTGCACTTACGTAAGCCCTTGTCAACGGGATAGAAAGCGATGTTTCGTCCAGCTAGACCCCAAAGACAATTAATTACATAATCAGTTCAAACTGAGATTACGGTTTTGGGTTGTCACATTTTTATCTGGTTGCGTCTACACTCGCGCAGTTGTTTTGATTTTTTTTCAAATTTCAGTCTAACGTAGCCTGCGAATACAGCCGCCTCTCATCGCTCCCGTCCCCGAGGGGCGTTTCGCAAGGCTACCATGAATGCTACTCAAGGAGAGGTAAAAGCAATGTGACTGTCTCGTTCATCTGGATGAGACCCAATTTTCAATTTATTGTTCACAAAAATTGTCTGTTGTATGATAGTTTTCATACGATAAAAGATAGTTCATCCATCAGTAATGGAATTTGAGCAGGCAAAGTATGGTTTCTTTGGCCTTAATGGGTCAAAGTAAGAACACGATCCAGCAAGATCATGTTGCCTGAATATATGGTGCTATGCTCTGAATTTTTAGAGTAGTTGGGAAAGCCAACAGGCACTAATATCGATGTCAGCTTGTGGATAAGTCTAGATTGCACAAATGTGATGCTCCGATCTTTCTTCGTTTGCTTGAAATGATGAGCTGCTTAACTTCGTGGGACCGGCGCAGAATCGGTTTTTTGCAGCGCCGTCTGATGCCAAAAGCATCTCGATGTCTTGAGCAAATAGACCTGATTAGATGGCTGTCATCGATTTCGATGATATCAAGGGAAATTTTGCCCTGAAGTTTAGTCAGTTAGTTATGTCACTTTGTAGAACTGGCTTTACAACCAAAGGAGCGTAGCTGTGCCGTCCAGGCTGTGAAACCCTGGCCCTCTTTCTGACAAACATTGCTCCCCCTACGTGCCTCCCTTATTTCTGCTGACAATGTACTGTGGTCGACTGTAGCAGGTGTGAGTCGTACTGCAGGAATTAAGGAAAATAGGGACGACAGTGGTGACGCAACCCCGTCCCTACCCTGCCGCCTCCCCACTAAGCTCCCCATTCTTTACGTCGGGAAACTGTAACAGTGACAAATCACAGGGCCAAATAACTTAAAAGAAAATCAATAAAAATCATAAATGTGTGTGGATGTAATAACCAGTAATTCAAAATCTAATTGCAAGCGTTATTAAAGGTAATTCTTATTTAAGGTCAGGAGTTTTGCGTTACAGTAATTCGATACCTGCTCTGGCTACGAGAAGCTCCGCCTCAGTTTTCAGTGTTCAGTCAGCAAACCCCGTGGCCCCTAGATAGTTTCGAATGTCTGTGCCACAATCTCTGATTGGAATACATTGGGTATTCGCTGGATTTCCAACACTTTGTCCACATTGTCCTCCAACAATCGAAGAATACTCACACGATACCATTTCGGCTGAATTTGTTTGAACGCCGTGAAACCAGAATCGAGCATTTTAAAAGTTGGATTGCAGAGCAAAATAAACAAACTGAAGCGATCTGAATACCAACGTGGGCTAACTGCACGTTTAGAAAGTTCAGTGACAGAAAATACAGCTCACAAGTAAATCGCAGTTTCAGTTTGTATCGAAGGGGCAGTAAAAAATTACCCTTAACATACGCCCGGGGGGTACCATTCGAGCAGAGGCCCTTTGATCTCCCTAGATAAGTCGAAGGGCCTCTGCTCGCAGGGTACCCGGGGGGTGAACCTTTATACAAAAATTGACGGGGGTGATCGTAGCTTTCGGGGGTTAAAATTCGTGGTTTGGTACCTGCCAAAGGTATGGCAGTACCTTTTAGCTAGTTTTAGGGTATTGAGCAAAAACATATAAGAGAAAGTTATTATAAATATCAGTCAACTGTCACTTAGCGTATTCATTTTTGAATTGGTACCACTTAGTGGGAAAATTATACAGACCACGGCTACAAAACAAATTCTTCGTACCTTTTAGTGGTACTTTTCAACATTTATGAAGATCAACTCGTCAATTTGATATAGGAGTCCCCCTCCCCCTGGGGGCAAGTTGTCTGCGCAAACTGTAACGCAATCTCTGCCGTTAAACCTATTTTTAAATCGCTGCGAAATGCATACATCGTTCCTGATTGATATGATGATTCCTACAATGTACAGAAAGCTCGCTAAAAAGGTATGAATTACGTAGCACTTGTAGCTATTGTTTCATTTGCTCTAAAGTAAGATTCAATGCAAAACATTCTGGTCCGAATTAAAACGTTTATACGCTTTTGAACTCGGGATCTAAAAAAACTGCTACAATCTTTTGTGCCTGCCCGAAATGATTAAAAACCATGGAAAGTAATATTATGAACGTGGGCCAAGACCTCTAGCAAGTACCAACAAACAATTGTTGTTTGAAACGTTTTCATGTTGTGTTTATCTGAGTTTTAGCATCGGAATGCCGCGACAGAAAAGCTCAAATTTCACTAAAGTACTACTTGTAATTCGCGGCCTCAAAAATTTCCTTCTGTGTTGCCCATAGTTTTGAAAGCGGATTTTATAAGAAGAAATGATGCTCTTTCAAGTGGTGTAAATCTTTATCCTCAACGCCATGTACCAGTAGATGATTTTAGCCTCGCAAATTTGTCAATTTGGCATCACGAGAAATCGCTTAAAAAATTGTAAATATTGAAAACTCTCCTAAATATTTAATTTTCACTTCAGATGAGTAACATACCATTCTTGATGTCCATAATTATGTACTTTATCAGACTGGATGTTTTTCGTTTGGAACAAAACTGGTTTGACTTTTAAAACAAGGTCTTCGCAACATGTGGTGTAAGACACCAAAAACCCGGTTCAGGAGCGGTGAATTCAAGATCATAGCCTCACATCAAAAATAATTATCGGATCCAAGTAAAACATGTATTTCTTGCAATAGTGTACCGTGGGCTATGTTGTGACATTTTTGAGATTTTTGAATTTTTCGCTATTGCACACCTCTGGTTGATATTTACAGGCATCCGCTCTTAATAACCCTCAAACGTACGAAAACTAACACCCAAACGTAAAAATTTTTAACCCCTAAAAGTGACAAGGGCTAACCCCCAAACGTAAAAAATACTAACCCCCAAACGTAAGAAAACTAACCCCCAAACATGAGAATTACTAACTCCCAAACGTAAGAACACTAACCCCCAAACATAAGAATTCCTAACCCGGAAACGTAAGAAAACTAACCCCCAAACGTAAGAATTACTAACCCCACAATGTAACAAAAAAAAAAAACCCTAAAAGTAAGAATAACTAACCCACAAACGGAAGAAAACTAGCCCCCAAACACAAGAATCCCTGACCCCAAACGTAAGAAATTTAACCACCAAACGTAAGAATCCCAAGCCCCCAAATGTAAAAAAACTAACCCCCAAACGCAAAAATCACTAGCCCCTAAACGTAAGAAAACTAACACCGAAACATAAGAATCCCTAACTCCAAAACGTTAAAAAACTAACCCCCAAACGTAAAAATTACTAACCCCCCAACGTAAGAAAAAAAAACACCAACCGCAAGAATCCCTAACCCCAGAACGTAAAAGTCCTTAACCCCCAAACGTAAGAAAACTAACCCCTAAACGTAAGAATTACAAACCCCAAAACGTAAGAAAACTAACCCCCGAACGTAAGAATTACTAGCCCCTAAACGTAAGAAAGCTAACCCGCAAAACGTAAGAATAACTAACCCCCAAACGTAAGAATCGCAAGCCCCCAAACAAAAGAGTCCCTAACCCTAAAACATAAGAAAACTAACCCCTAAACGTAAGCATTACTAATCCCCCAACTTAAGAAAACTAACCCCCAAACGTAAGAATCCCTATCCCCTAAACGTAAGAAACTAACCTCCAAACGTAAGAATTACTAACCCCCAAACGTAAGAAAAAAAAAACCCGAACGTAAGAATTCTCAACCCCCGAACGTAAAAGTCCCTAACCCCAAAACGTAAGAATTACTAACCCCCAAACGTAAGAATCCCTAACAACCAAATGTAAGAAAACTAACCCCCGAACGTAAGTATTAGTAACCCCCGAAAGTGAGAAAGATACCCCTCAAACTTATAAATTACTATTCCTCAAACGCAACAAAACTAACCCCCAAACGTAAGAATCGCTAGCCCCTAAACGGAAGAAAACTAACCCCCAAACGTAAAAATTTCTAACCCCCAAACGTAAGAAAACTAACCCCAAAACGTACGAATCGCTAAACCCCAAACTTAAAAAAACTAACCCCCAAACATAAGAATCCCTAACCTCCAAACGTAAGAGAAGTAACCCCCAAACGGAAGAATTACTAGCCCTAAAACGTAAGGAAACTAACCCCAAAAATTAAGAGTCCATAACCCCAAAACATAAGAAAACTAACCCCTAAACGTAAGAATTACTAACCCCTCAACGTAAGAAAACTAATTCCCAAACGTAAGGATCTCTAAAACCCAAACGTGAAAATCCCTAACCCACAAACTTACTAATCACTAACCTTCAAACGTAAGAAAACTAACCCCCAAAAATAAGAATCCCTAAACCCTAAACGTAAGAAACTAACCTCCAAACGTAAGAATTACTAGCCCCCCAACGTAAGAAAAAGAAAACCCCAAACGTAAGAATTCTCTACCCCCGAACGTAAAAGACCCTAACCCCAAAACGTAACAATTACTAACCTCAAACGTAAGAATCCGTAACCCCCAAACGTAGAAATCCCTAACAACTAAACGTAACAAAACTAACCCCCAAACGTAAGAATCGCTAGCCCCCCCTAAACCTAAGAAAACTAACCCCCAAACGTAAAAATTTCTACCCCCCAAACGTAAGAAAACTAACCCCAAAACGTACGAATCGCTAAACCCCAAACTTAAAAAAACTAACCCCCAAACATAAGAATCCCTAACCTCCAAACGTAAGAAAAGTAACCCCCAAACGGACGAATTACTAGCCCTCAAACGTAAGGAAACTAACCCCCAAAACGTAAGAATCACTAACCCCCAAACGTAAGAAAACTAACCCCTAAACGTAAGAAACTAACCTTTTAACGTTAAAATTACTAACCCCCCAACGTAAAAAAAAAACCCAAACGTAAGAATTCTCAACAGCCGAACGTAAAAGTCCCTAACCCCAAAACGTAAGAATTACTAACCTCAAACGTAAGAATCCGTAACCCCCAAACGTAGGAATCCCTTCGAACTAAATGTAAGAAAACTAACCCCCAAACGTAAGTATTACTAACCCCCAAAAGTGAAAAAAATACCCCTCAAACGTAAGAGTTACTTTCCCTAAAACGCAGGAAAACTAACCCCCAAACGTAAGAATCGCTAGCCCCCAAACGTAAGAGTCCCTAACCCTCAAACGTAAAAAAACTAAGCCCCAAACGTAATAATTACTAACAGCCAAACGTAAGAAAACTAACCCTCAAAAGTAAGAATCCCTAACCCTCAAACCTAAAAATCCCTAACCCCAAACGCAAGAAACCCTGTAACACAAACGTAAGGAAACTAACCCCCAAACGTGAGAATCCCTAACCCCCAAACGTTAAAAAAAAAACAACCCAAAAACGTAAAAAATAGTATCCCCCAAACGTAAAAAAAACTAACCCCTAAACGAAGGATTCCCTATCCCCCAAACGTAAAAAAAAAAAAAACAAAAAAACGCAAGAATTATTAACCCCTAAACGTAAGAAAACTAACCATCAAACGTAGGAATCCCTAACCCCCAAACGTAAGAATTACTAATCCCCAAACATAAGAAAACTAACCCCCAAACATAAGAATCACTAACCCCCAAACGTAAGAAAACTAACCCCTAAACGTAAGAAACTAACCTTTTAACGTTAGAATTACTAACCCCCCAACGTAAAAAAAAACCGAAACGTAAGAATTCTCAACAGCCGAACGTAAAAGTCCGTAACTCCAAAACGTAAGAATTGCTAACCCCAAACGTAAGAATCCGTAACCCCCAAACGTAGGAATCCCTACAAACTAAATGTAAGAAAACTAACCCCCAAACGTAAGTATTACTAACCCCCAAAAGTGAAAAAAATACCCTCAAACGTAAGAGTTACTTTCCCTAAAACGCAGGAAAATAACCCCCAAACGTAAGAATCGCTAGCCCCCAAACGTAAGAATCCCTAACCCTCAAACGTGAAAAAAATAAGCCCCAAACGTAAGAATTACTAACCCCCAAACGTAAGAAAACTAACCCTTAAAGGTAAGATTCCCTAACCCTCAAACCTAAATATCCCTAACCCCAAACGTAAGAATCCTTAACCCCCAAACGTAAGAAACCCTATAACACAAACGTAAGGAAACTAACCCCCAAACGTGAGAATCCCTAACCCCCAAACGTTAAAAAAAACCAACCCAAAAACGTAAAAAATAGTATCCCCCAAGCGTAAAAAAAACCAACCCCCAAACGTAGGATTCCCTATCCCCCAAACGTAGAAAAAATACCAACAAAACGCAAGAATTATTAACCCCTAAACGTTAGAAAACTAACCATCAAACGTAAGAATCCCTAACCCCCAAACGTAAGAAAACTAACCTTCAAACGTAAGAATTACTAATCCCCAAACATGAGAAAACTAACCCCCAAACATAAGAGTCCCTAACCCCCAAACGTAAAAAAAACTAACCCCCAAACGAAAGAATTACTAAGCCCCAAACGTAAGAAAACTAACACCAAAACGTAAGATAGGGCTAGCCCCCAAACGTAAGGAAACTAACCCCCAAAAGTAAGAGTTTCTAACCCCCAAATGTAAGATTTACTAACCCCCAAACGTAAGAAAAGTAACCCCAAAACGTAAGAATCGCTAACCTCCAAACGTAAGAAAACTAACCCCCAAAACGTAAGAGTTTCTAACCCCCAAATGTAAGATTTACTAACCCCCAAACGTAAGAATTACTAATCCCCAAACATAAGAAAACTAACCCCCAAATGTAAGATTTACTAACCCCCAAACGTAAGAAAAGTAACCCCAAAACGTAAGAATCGCTAACCTCCAAACGTAAGAAAACTAACCCCCAAAACGTAAGAATCGCAAACCTCCAAACGTAAGAAAACTAACCCCCAAACGAAATAATTACTAGCCCCCAAACGTAAGAAAACTAACCCCAAAACGTAAGAATCGCTAACCCCCAAACGCAAGAAAACTAAACCCCGAACGTAAGAATCCCTAGCCTCTAAAAGTAAGAAAACTAACGCCCAAACAGAAAAATTACTAGCCCACAACAGTAAGAAAACTAAACCCCAAACGTAAGAATGGCTAGCCCCTAAAAGTAAGGAAACCAACCCCCAAATGTAAGAGTTTTTAACCCCCAAACGTAAAAAAACTAACTTCAAAACGTAAGATTTACTAACCCCCAAACGTAAGAAAAGTAACCCCAAAACGTAAGAATCGCTAACCCCCAAACGTAAGAAAACTCTTTCCCAAACGTAAGAATCCCTAACCTCCAAACGTAAGAAAACTAACCCCCAAAACGTAAGAATCACTAACCTCCAAACGTAACAATACTAACCCCCAAACGTAAGAATCCTTAACCAACAAACTTAAAAAAACTAAACCCCAAACATAAGAATCCCTAACTCACAAACGTAAAAATCCCTAACCCCCAAACGTAAGAAAACTAACATCCAAAAGTAAGAATTATTAACCCCCAAACATAAGAATCTGTAGCCCCCAAACGTAAGAAAACTAACCCCCAAACTTAAGAATTACTAACGGCCAAACGTAAGAAAACTAACCCCTAAACGTAAGAATCCTTAACTCCCAAACGTAAGAATCTGTAGCCCCCAAACGTAAGAATATTAACCCCTAAACGTAAGAATCCTTAACCCCCAAACGTAAGAAAACTTACCCCCAAACTTAGGAATTACTAACCGCCAAAGGTAGGAAAAATAACCCCCAAACATAAGAATTTCTAACCCCCCCAAAAAAGAAAACTAACCCCCAAACAAAAAATCCCTAACCCCCAAACGTGAAAAAAACTAACCCAAACACGTAAAATTAATATCCCCCAAACGTAAAAAAACTAACCCCAAAACGCAAGAATCCCTTACCCCTAAACGTAAGAAAACTAACCCCCAAACGTAAGAATTACTAACACCCAAACATAAGAAAACTAACCCCTAAAGGTAAAATTTATTAACCCCCAAACGTAAGAATTATGAATCCCTAAACGTAAGAAAACTAACCCCCAAACGTAAGAATCCCTAACCCCCAAACGTAAGAAAACTAACCCCCAAACTTAAGATTTACTAACCCCCAAACGTAAGAAAACTAACCCCTAGACGTAAAAATCCCTAACAACCAAACGTAAGAAAACTAACCCTTAAACGTAAGAATTACTAACCCCCAAGAATCCTTAACCCTGAAACGTAAGAAAACTAACCTCCAAAAATAAGAATCCTTAACCCCAAAAGGTAAGAAAACTAACACCCAAAACGTAAGAAAACTAACCTCGAAACGTAAGAAAACTAATCCCTAAACGTAAGAATCCCTAAATCCCAAACGTTTTAAAATCCCCAACCCCCAAAAATCCCTAACCCCCAAACATAAGAAAACTAACCCCAAACGTAACAATCACTAACCCCCAAACGTAAGAATCCCTAACCCCAAGAGGTAAGAAAACTAACTCCCAAAGGTAAGAATTACTAACACTCCAACCTAAGAAAACTAACCCCAAAACGTAAGAAATACTAACCCCCCAACTTAAGAAAAGTAACCCCCAAACGTAAGAATCCCTAACCCTAAAAAGGTAAGAAAACTAACCCCCAAACCTAAGAATTTTTAACCCTCCAACGTAAGAAAAAAAAAACCCAAACGTAAAAATTCCCTAACCCCCGAACGTAAAAGTCCTTAAAACCAAAACGTAAGAAAACTAACCCCCAAACATAAGAGACCCTATCCCCCAAACGTAAAAATCCCTAACCACCAAACGTAAGAAAACTAACCCCTAACGTAACAAACCTAACCCCCAATCGTAAAAATCCCTAACCCCCATACGTAAGAATTCTTAACTCCCACACGTAAGAAAACTAACCCCCAAACGTAAGAATTACTAACCCCTAAAGATAAGAAAACTAACACAAAAAAGTAAGAATTACTAACCCTCAAAAGTAAGAAAACTTATCTCCAAACGTAAGATATACTAACCGTCAAAGTTAAGAAAACTAACCCCCAAAAATAAAAATCCCTAACCTCCAAAAGTAAGAAAACTAACCCCCAAATATTAAAATACCTAACCCAAAAACGAAAGAAAACTAATCTCCAAACGAAAGAATTACTAACCCCCAAACGTGAAAAAACTAACCCCCAAACATTAGAATCCCTAACCCCCAAACGTAAGATATTGAACTCCCAAAGGTAAGATTCCCTAACCCCCAAATGTAAGAAAACTAACCCCCAAACGTAAGAATCTCTAGCCCCCAAACGTAAGAAAACTAACTCCCAAACGTAAGAATCTCTTATACCCCAAACGTGAGAATCCCTCACCCCAAAACGTAAGAAAACAAACCCCCAAACGTAAGAATACCTAACATCCAAACGTAAGAAAACTAACCCCAAAACGTAAGAAAACTAACCTCCTAACGTAAGAAAACTAACCCCCAATTATAAAAATCCCTAACCCCCAAACAAAAGAAAACTAATCTCCAAACAAAAGAATTACTAACCGCCAAACGTAAGAAAACTAGCCCCTTAAAGTAAGAATCCCTAACCCCAAAACGTAAGAAAACTAACCCCCAAATTTAAGAAAACTAACCCCCAAACGTAAGAATCTCTGACCCCCAAACGTAAGAAAACTAACCCCTAAACGTAAGAATCTCTAATCCCCAAACGTAAGAATCCCTAACCCTCAAAGGTAAGAAAACTAACCTCCAAACCGTAAAAATTACTAACCCCCAAAAGTAAGAAAACAAACCCCCAAACGTAAGAATACCTAACATCCAAACGTAAGAAAACTAACCCCCAAACGTAAGAAACCTCCAAACGAAAGAAAACTAACACCCAAAAGTAAAAATCCTTAACCCCCAAACGTAAAATTCGCCAACCCCCAAAGGTAAAAATCCCTAACTCCCACGCGTAAGAAAACTAACCCTCAAACGTAAGAATTACTAACCCTCAAACGTAAGAATTACTAAACCCCAAAACGTAAAAAAACTAACCTCCAAACGTAAGAATCTCTAATCCCCAAACGTAAGAAAACTAACCTATAAACGTAAGAAGTACTAACCGGCAAATGTAAGAAAACTAACACAAAAAAGTGAGAATTACTTAACCAAAAAGTAAGAAAACTTATCTCTAAAGGTAAGGATTACTAACTGTCAAAGGTAAGAAAACTAATCCCCGAACGAAAAAATCCTTAACCCCCAAACGTAAGAAAACTAACCCCCAATTATAAAAATCCCTAACCCCCCAACGAAAGAAAACAAATCTCCAAACGAAAGAATTACAAACCCCAAACGTAAGAAAACTAACCCCGAAACGTAAGAATACCTAACCCCCAAACGTAAAAAATTGAACCCTAAAGGTAAGATTCCCTAGCCCCCAAAAGTAAGAAATCTAATCCCCAAACGTAAGAATCTCTAACCCCCAAACGTAAGAAAACTAACCCCCAAAAACGTACGAATCTCTAACCCCCAAAGGTAAGAATCCCTAATCCCCAAACGTAAGAAAACTAACCCCCAAACGTAAGAAAACTAACCTCTAAACGTAAGAAAACTAACTCCCAAACGTAAGAATCCCTAACCCCCAAACGTAAAAATCCCTAACCCCCAAACGTAAAAATCCTTAACTTTCACACGTAAGAAAACTAACCCTTAAACGTAAGATCTACTAACCCCTAAACGTAAGAATTAGTAACCGCCAAATGTAAGAAAACTAACCCAAAAAAAGTACGAATTACTAGCCTCAAACACTAAGAAAACTTATCTCAAAACGTATTAAAAATTACTAACCCCCAAACTTAAAAAAACTAACCCTTTAAATGTAAGAAAACTAACCCCCAAACATAAGAATCCTTAACACCTAAACGTAAGAAATTAAACCCTTAAAGGTAAGATTCCCTAACCCCCAAATGTAAGAAAACTAACCCCCAAACGTAAGAATCTCTAACTTCCAAACGTAAGAATTACTATCACCCAAAAGTGAGAAGACAACCCCCCAAACGTAAGAATACTAAACCCCCAAACGTAAGAAAACTAACCCCCAAACGTAAGAAAACTAACCTCCAAACGTAAGAAAACTAACAACGAAACGTAAGAATCTCTAACCCCCAAACGTAAGAAAACTAACCCTCAAACAAAAAAAATTCCTAACCCCCAAACGAAAGAAAACTAACATCCAAACGTAAGAATTACTAACCCCCAAACGTAAGAAAAATAAGCAAAGAACGCTTTTCATTCTTGTTTTTGATGTTAACATACTTCCACAAATTGCGTAGCTCCACTGATCACTATATATAAATACATCACAGCAAACAATTAATTGATTCGCTTTGACGAAGGACCGCCCACAAACGTAAAAATCCCTAACTTCCAAACGTATAAGAGAACTAACCCCTAGACGTAAGAATCCCTAACCACCAAACATCAAAAAACTAACCTTTAAACGTTAGAATCTCTAACCTTCAAACGCAAGCATTATTAACACCCAAAGGAAGAAAAATAATCCCCAAACGTAAGAATTTCTAACCCCCAAAAGTAACAAAACTAACCCCCAAACGTGAAAAAAACTAACCCAAAAACGTAAAAATTAGTATCCCCCAAACGTAAAAAAACCAACCCCCAAACGTAAGAATCCCTAACCCCCAAAGGTAAGATAACTAACCCCCAAACGCAAGAATCCCTAACCCCTAAACGTAATAAAATTAGCCCCCAAACGTAAGAAAATTAACCCTTAAACGTAAGAATCCTTAATCCCCAAACGTAAGAAAACTAACCTCCAAACTTAAGAATTACTAACCTCCAAACGTAAGAAAACTAACCCCCAAAGGTAAGAATTATTAACCCCCAAACGTACGAAAACTAACCACCAAACGTAAGAATCCTTCGCCCGTTAAACGTAAGAATTGCTAACCCCTCAACGTAAGAAAAGTAACCCCCAAACGTAAGAAAATTAACCCCCAAACGTAAGAATTACTAATCCCCAAACGTAAGAAAACTAACCCCCAAACGTAAGAATTACTAATCCCCAAACGTAAGAAAACTAACCCCCAAACGTAAGAATCCTTAACCTTCAAACGTAAGAAAATCAACCCCCAAGCGTAAGAATCCCTAACCCCCAAACGTAAGAAAACTAACCCCTAAACGTAGGAATTTCAAACCCCTAAACGTAAGAATCCCTAACTCCCAAACGTAAGAAAACTAACCCCCAAACGTAAGAATTACCAACCCCCAAACGTTAGAAAACTAACCCCTAAACGTAAGAATCCCTAACCTCCAAACGTAAGAAAACTAAATTTCAAACGTAAGTATCCCTAACCTCCAAAGGTAAGAAAACTAACCCCCAAACGTAAGAATTACTAACTCCCAAACGTAAGACTGTACGCGTACGAAAGTCGAAACGTCAGCACTCCAATCTTTTTACGGTTGTCAATGTATCTTAAGAGAAGTTAAAAGTTATCAACTTTGTTGATAAACCAACATTTGTATCTCATTCTTGTACCCACCACGTCCCCTTTCCAAGCTTCCCGCCCGGCCCACTTTTTGACGGCTGACAATAAACAAGGCCCCTTTGAAAACATCTAAAGGAGTACCTAGACCCTCTCCCTTGGGAATGTTTGAAAACACACGAAAGCACATGAAAAGAAAAAAGGGAAAGTGGTGACCTTGCGCTCAAAAGGCGTCGTAGTAAAACCTCTGGGTTGTTATGACAACCCTGAGGTAAAACTTCACAACGATATGCAATCTTTATCAGGCAACTGATTGCAAACATTGCAGAAATATCTTAACCCAAGCTGATAAGTCCTCTTCCTCGAGCGAAAGCTTTGGCGGCAGGGATTGTTTCTTCTTGAGCGATCACCGATGGAAATTCAAACACCAAATAAACATCTGTCCGGTAGAAAACGATTAGATGTATTTAAATTGTTTCTTCCTCTATTTCCGATGGTTTTGGATCTGTCTGGGAGATACGTTGCTGCAACTCTTCATGTTGATGAGACTCTCAATGTTGAGGCAGAATCATTATTATTTATAATCAATATTTAACCAGAAAGCTCCACCACAAAGTAGTTTTTATGGAGGTTCCGGGTTAAGGTGGCCGAACACAGTTTGCGCGCGCGCTTTACAGATTCTGTTAGTGATGGCATTAAGCGTGCACTAGGGTTGTGGTAAGCAAATACTATCGATCCCTCGATTTTATACTAAATGGATCACAAAGGTAAGTTTACCTGTTAAAATAACTCAGTTTCTTGTTTGTGAATCCTTCTTCATTTATCGCTGAACAAAAAAAAAGTGAGTGCACGAAGAGCTAAGCCTTTTTGTACGCTTTTCACCTTTGCTGAGAAAATATAATTAAAAGCCACGCATGCGCAATTGAGCAAAAAATTGCGACTGGTTGTTTTAATGGAAATGAACTGTTTTCTAAGAAACTGCTCGTTAGAATTTCGTTAAATTTGACAAAACGGTAGTTCTCTAAAAGCATAACTCGCCTACAAACAAAAAACAAAAGCTAACAGAGGGTGTCTTCAAAAGACATTAAAGTGCAAAATCAACATTTACAGGAGATCTCTCTGTTAAAATTACATGAAAGCAGCGTCTTTATATCAGTATTTTGTGAGTTTTTTTGAATACAAAATATGGAAAAAATCTAACGAGTGCATTTTCTAAAAATTAAGGAAAACCTTTATATGTGGACGGTTAATAGCTTGCTGTGTTATCATGGCAACGGCACCTCGCTCAACAAGAAGTATCAAAATTTATTCCTTCTTAGTTAATTTTGCTCCATGCTAATTTCGGGTACTAAGAAGTACGTAGTTTTCAAATAATGTTTACTAACATCTGTATACTTGAAAACTGTGTTCGGTCACCTTAAACTCTTCGAAATTAGGCACGTTTTTGTAACTTTAAAATTACGTGAAGGACGAGCCGCAAGATGTCTTTCTTTGGTGACAATTCCTATGGTTCTATGTTACACCCAGCCTTAGTTTGGATGAAAATCACTGCTTCACGTTTTAGAAAAAATAATATCAGGTCGAGCTACTTTTATTGTTCGATCATTTGGTTCGATAGTGGTGTCATTAAAGTCTAAGCTTGCTGTGCGCTTGATTCAAAACTAAATGTTCATAAAAGTCGCTTTGAAAAAATTAAAAAAGTTTAGTATAACTAACTCTGACGTTTGCTATTTACTATACTTTTCTATACTTATTACTATACTTTTCTTTCTATTTTATGTAAATAGTGTGAAATAAATGAACCTCTATGTTTGCTATAGAGATTGTAAGTCCTTGTTCAATTGATCTTTTAAGTTTTGCTAAATTTAAGCCTTGACATAAGCCCTGACTGTGATTCTCGGTGATGAAGCACAAACTGAACTATGCATTATTAACCCTCTTCAGCTAAGGATGGAGGAAGGAGGGGAGGGGGGGGAGGGGGGGTGCCACGTTGACTTTAGGGATTTATAACTTTTTTTTAATATTACAGCAAACAATGCCAATCTTTGTGGATTTTCCTAAAATTTCGTCGACAGCAAATTCAATTTGAATAGTTACCTGTGGTTTTTGAGAAATCTAGAAATCCAGAGGGCGCGCGGGCGGAGCACCATGGGTAAGAAAAAATGGTAATGGGAGAACGTTTTGAATATGACGTCACTGTCCGTACATCCCTCATTGAAGTAACCGTAAAATACCATACTCAAGTTAACCCTGTGCTGTAACCCGCGTGCAGCGTGTTTGTGGTCTTTTTATTACTTATTGCTGCCTCCCCTCTGAAATACGACCACGAGGGTACATGTGTAAGACCTCACACTTTGTACTGGCCGGGTTTGGAGTTGCCTGCGCATTTTACTGGCTGGAACATTAGGATATTTGGTTGTCTCCCGTTTTCAGTGATCTGCTGGACTGAGAGCCCTATTTGCATAAGGAACAATGCCACGTTATTAGCTGGAGCTGAAGTATTGTTTCTCTCTTCATGGAACAGTGATCTCCCTAATGGTGTTGTTCATACCAATCTGCTTAATGGCTCAGCTCGTATTACATTCTTCCGATGTCCACGGATCAGCTACTACGTTCTACCCGAGTTCCTGGGAATTTGGCATGTGTTTGATTTCCCGTGCCAGTTACGCCTACGTAGGCACAGGCGTCCAACAGCCTATTATGCAAATTCATGTGCCTCATTCCATCAAGTGTTAATTGGCGATCTGGTCTTCAAACTCAATCCTGGTCCTGAGGGATGCGGCATATCAACAATTGTGAAACCACGTCATCAAAATAGTGGAACTTTACGCGCGCCTCAATCGCGTTCTTCATTGTTTAAATTTACAACTAGGAATGTCTCAAACCTCACTAAAGTGCATTGTTTGTCTGCCAACTATGTGAATGGGGTCTTTTTGTCATTTTGTCACATGAACGCTCAGTCGGTGCGCAACAAGACAGCCGATTTTGTAGATTACGTCTGTGAACGTAAATATGATTTGGTTGCGATTACTGAGACGTGGCTCCAGCCCCATGATGATGCGCTAAGAACTGAACTGTGTCCTCCTGGTTACAAGTTTATTGACTTCCCACGACAAGAACGGATAGGTGGAGGCATTGGACTACTGTATAAAGATTCACTTCGTGTCAGCAAGACTCGAGACGGAATACAACAGTCGCTTGAATTTTGCGAGTTGTTGGTCCAAACGTCATCTTCCCGCAAGATACGGCTTGCGATCGTCTACCGTCCACAGAATTCTGATGACCACCACAGGGTTCCCATTAACACTTTTCTGATGGAGTTTTCTGACCTGATGGAGTCCACTATTCTATCTAAAGAGCCTTTGATTGTCGTTGGTGATTACAACATACATGTGGATGTTCCTAATGACACTGATGCACTTAAGTTTTTAGATCTGCTTGAGTCTCTTGGTTTGGAGCAGCATGTGACAGAGTCAACGCACATACATGGTCACACCCTGGATCTTGTTATGACAAGAAAGATTGAGGATATTTTCGCGAGTCCGCCACGCGCCTGTCGTTATTTCTCCGATCATGCAGCTGTACGTTGTGATGTTGCCATCAGCAAGCCTTCATTACAGACTAGGATGATAAGGTTTAGAAAAACTAAATCCCTGGTCGCTGAGAGCCTATCGAATGATGTAGTACTTACAGGGCTATGTGATCGAGGCAATGGCGAACCCATCACCCCACTGGACTTGGATGTACTTGTAGAGGATTACACGACCACACTCTCTCAAGTTCTTGACCGTCATGCACCTTTAAAAACCAAAACTGTGCGGGCCAGGCCCAAGGTACCCTGGTATACCAGTGAAATAGCTGAGGCAAAAAGGCGACGCCGGAAAGCAGAACGGAGATGGAGAGGAACACGATCACAGGAAGATTTGTTGGCCTTCAAGAAACTCAAGAACCACGTTACTTATATAAGTACACGGGCTAAGCGTGCTTTCTACTCAGACTTTGTGAACGACAATAGTGAAGACCAAGCAAAGCTACTCAGGGCCACTCGATCATTGTTACTTCCGAAGAACGAGTTGTGTTTTCCAGAATACACGGACAACTCAATCTTAGTCAACGATATCGGGAGGTTTTTCGACCGCAAGATTGCAAAGATTCGGGCGGAGCTTGATGCGTGCACTCTTCACCCTGGGGCGGTGGCTGAGGATAAAGTGTTTACAGGCGATAGGAAACTTGATCATTTCAATACGTACTCTATGGAAGATATGAGGAAGCTGGTCAGTAGATCATCGAAGAAAAGCTGTCAACTCGATCCTATGCCGACCAATTTAGTAGTCGGCATGTCCGATACGCTTCTCCCTATCATCACTAATGTCGTGAATTCTTCTCTCTGCTTGGAACACTTTCCATCTGATTGGAAAACGGCCCTCGTGGATCCAAGACTGAAGAATACCAAGAAAGGGACTTCCTTATCCAATTTAAGACCTGTGAGTAATCTACAATACCTCTCTAAACTGGTTGAAAGGGCAGTCTATGATCAGACAACCGATCACGTTACTCAGTCGGGCTTGTATCCCACCCTCCAGTCGGCCTATCGGGTGGGTCACAGCACAGAGACTGCCCTACTAAAGGTACAGAACGACATACTAACTGCAATGGACAATCAACGAGTTACTCTCTTGGTATTGTTAGATCTGAGTGCAGCATTCGACACGATTGACTACCAAGTGTTGCTGAATCGCCTGTACGTGACGTCTGGAATCACAGGTACCGCTCTCAAATGGTTTCACTCGTATTTATCAGACAGGAAACAGCGAATCCTGATTAACGGGAGCTATTCGACTGACTTTGATCTGCCACAAGGGGTACCTCAAGGTTCATGTCTAGGTCCCTTACTTTTCATGCTGTATGCAAGTAAGCTCTTCGATGTTGTTGAACGCCATCTCCCTAATGTTCACGCATATGCTGATGATACGCAGCTCTACATCTCATTTAAGCCAGATAGTTCTGCTATTGAGTCGGATGCTGTTGACGCTTTACAAGCTTGCATCAGGGACATAAGAACTTGGATGGTCCAGGACAAACTTCAGCTGAACGATGCTAAGACCGAGTTTCTTATTATAGGTACACGTACACAGTTAAACAAGGTTACGATAAATGACTTGCAAGTAGGTGAGGTAAAGGTTTCTGCTGTCCACTCTGCTAGAAATCTTGGTGCTTGGTTTGATGCAAACATGAATATGACCACACATATTAACAGCATATGTCAGTCTATTTATTACCATCTACACAACATCCGGCGCATTAGAAAGTACTTATCATATGACAATAGGAAGTCCATTGTACAGGCTATTATATTGTCACGAATAGACTATTGTAACGGTATATTATATGGTACGCCCGCTGTTCATCTTGGTAAGCTGCAACGCCTACAGAACGCGGTAGCTCGGCTGGTATGAACTGTATCCAGGTATGATCATATCACACCATCATTGATCAACCTGCACTGGCTTCCGGTTACCCACAGAATAGAATTCAAGATAGCAATGTTAGTTCACAAATGTATCTATGGCGTCGCACCACAGTATCTTTTAGACTTGATAAAAATCAATGACAGCTCGCGGTACCAGTTGAGATCACACCGGGGCATACTTCTAATGGATAATACCTATAGAACAAAAAAGACACTAGGGAATAGGGCGTTTGAAAATGTCGCGCCCAAAGTATGGAACCGACTCCCTTTGGAAATCAGACAATACCAATCATTGAATACTTTTAAAGTTTTACTAAGGACACATCTTTTTAAATTAGCTTTTTATTAGTTCTCTTATTAACTCATATTTTAATTTTATTGTTTTTTCCGGAGATTGTACATTATTATTGTTGTTATTATTTAGATTAGCCATTCATTACTTTATATTAAGATTTTGTAATGCGCATTCGATCATATCTCTATAGCATGTTAGACTGCGCAATATAAGAAATAAACTTTATAAAACTTCTCTAAATTTTTTTTAAAACCAGTTTTTTTCGGCGAAAAATGCAAGCTTCTTCCTTTTAAGAAATGTCGCCTGACTGGGACCTAATTTACCACATAATAACGACACTCTACTTGTTTTTGTTCCCGGGAGTGTTGTGTTTTCGCCTATATCTGAGATGTTTTCGAATCTTTCGAAAGCTTAGGCGAACAAAAACAAGCAGAGAAGAAAAGTTAGTCGTTGTGAGTCAAATGACTAGACATGCCGTTGTGAGCCATGTTGATTTTCGACGATCGTCAGCTGTGCACAGTGGAAGCGATTGCTTGTGAGTCGAATTCTGTTAGCGTTTAGGCAAAAGCCTCCTTTTCATAGTGAATGTTTATGGGAGCAAGGGAAAACTATCGTTCACTATACATAGTTGTCCGTAAGTAAGTCTACAATCGGTGTTGAGTACTAAAAGATTGGCATTCTGAAGAGGTTACTGGCAGGGTGCAGAGGATTCGTAACAACTTGTGAGTGTTGGGATAGAAATTATGGTGGCATTTAGCCAGAGCTTTAACTGCATTGTGTAGTGAAGATTGGTCATGCTGGAGCTATTTTCGGCCCAACGGAAAAGTTCAAAGTCGGTGATCTGAGGCGATAAAACCTAAGTGCATCTTTGAGCTGATCGTGTTGTCGAGAGAGCAGCAGCTTTGGAACAAGGCAGAGAAGCGAAGACAGTATGTCCCTCTGGGTAGCTAAGTGATCTAGCAAGGGAATTGCAAGGGCCCTCTTGAAATACTCTCTGGACGTCGTCGCCTCCACGTTACTGCGATGCTCCTGTCGCCCTTGGAATAGAAGGTTCGATGCCGACTTTCCTTGCAAGAGTAGCAGCTGTCTCAGGCCATTGTTAAAACCGGGTGTCAATCGGCTCTCAAGATAGCTTGAGGTCGCCTTTGAGGTCATCAAATTGGCAGTATGCCTCGTACACATCAAGGTAGTGTTTCTGTAGCCTAATGATGAGGGGCTTTACGAACGATAAGCACTTCATAGCAGTAACTTGAGTGATGAGGAAGGGAAACCTCCATACAACATTTTAAAGCGAACACGCTTTATTTCAACTTTCGCCATTCCAGTTCCATGGAGTGTTGCTGTACTGGTATTGGAACAGTCGTTCATGGGAGATGGCCTCGAGTGTCTTGACGATAGAAGGTAACATGTAAAAAAAATACCTCCTATGCTTCATGCCTTTCGATCCATCTTGCAGACTCAAAAGTGTCGTTTTCTTTGCATTGGCTGCCTCCTTTTCTACAACTTCGCAAAAAGGCTGGTCTCGTCTAAGGGGCTCCGGAACCCCTAGAACCATCCCCTGGGTACGCCTGTGATTTGACGGATTTTCGTGCAATTCGTCCAATTTTTCTTTTCTTAAGATCAGGCTGTTCTGAGGCAAATAGCATTGGGATTTGCTTTTTGGTCCCGAAGTTCACGCTGCACGCCTGATGATAAACGGCATTGGCCGCTAGCAAATCATGAACATGTAATATTCTGGCTTGTACCACTTCTGCTCACTCATCTTTCCTTTCGGAACAGGTTTGTAGCACAGGATCTTTAATTTCGTTTCGAGGCTTGTCACCCTGAGCAAACCCCCTTGTGTTATCTTTTGTTCCTCGAAATCAACTTTCGTTTCACAGAAAAAAAAAGTCAGTTTTAAAGTTGAAGTACTGTTCAGTCTTGCGATCCAAAGAACGGCGGCTACTTGATACATGTAACGGTACTCTTGTGTTTCTTAGCTCTGTTGATTTTATTTGGGTGGCACTATGTGCGGCGGCATTTTTGGTGCACCTTTTGACCGGAGCAGGTTGGATGACGTCATTGTGCTCTGTGCTTGCCCGGTTAATGCCCTCACTTCCCTTCTCACAAAGAGTTACGACGTCCTTTACGTTATCAAGTGATTTTTGGCAAATTGCGCAAGTGATTTCTTCATCCTTCTTAGGATTCTTGATGGTCTAAAAATAATTAGGATGCAAATTAGAATGTGCCAAGCCTACTTAATAGACCTTGTCGCAGTTTTCGATGCAATTTTTGTTAAATCAAATATGCTAGAAAATATTATCTTTTTTTGGAAACCTTTCGTGAAAAAACAACAAAAACAACAACAACAACAACAAACAAACAAAAACACAATCAGAAATTTATTCATTTATTTATTTATTTTTTTTTTCTAGGGGGGGGGGGGGAAGGGCAGACAATTTAGCTAGTACAGGTTTAACGACATGATTGTGTAAGAAGTCGTAATGCTTCTTTCTAATTTTTCTATAGATTTTTCTGTATTCAATTTGTTCCTATTGGCTTTGGCACTGCTTTCTTTTCTTTTCCTAGACTTTGAAGATTTTGCTGTAGACATTATTGGGAAAGACGCAGAAAATTTTTTTTTACCACTCTTTCCATTCCTTCTCCATTCATTCTCTCTCATTCCATTCATTCATTCTCTTCTCAATTCCTGTAGTTATAAAGGGAAAAGTATCTGAATTACAGTTTGCCAGTTGTTTTCATGAATAGGCTATTGTCATTCTCAGTAATTTTATTTTTTTTAATGTTTCTACCCGTTGTCTTAACTAAGCTGCCTCGCTCTTGCATCTCAATGTATTTTTCTTGTTATTTGAAGTACATTTTGTGCCTCAGGAAGACATCCAACACGTAAATTAGGTATAAGGGAATAAGGGAACCAATGGGAGGAGGAAGAAGACCTTAATCTTCTCACTAGCTGAGGGGGTGGGGGTGTTGAAATTAAGTTTTGCTTAGTGAGAGGGGGGGGGGGGGGTGGGCTGGCGACTTAATTTTGAGCCGTATTTTACCCATTTCCCAACCAACCCCCTCCTACCCCATCCGGGTAATTATTGCACAGTCCCTTACTCATCAATAAATGGCACGTCATAAAAATTTTTTAAGGGAAATTTACGCTTAAGGAATTCCAGCGAAATAACAGCTGTAGTGAAAATTTCATCAAACTTTCTATGATTGTTCACTGCAATGTATTATTTCAAGTAATGTAATAAAAAGTATAGGTCACCATGCCCGCCAAAGAGCTACGAACCACTCAATTTATCACCCCATAATCGCTTGCGTACAAAAATGTGTCTATTTCATCAGATATTCTCACGTTTGGTGGTAGAAAAACTTTAGACCTAGAATGTATGAAGCATAACCGTCAATTAAAGGTAAAGTTCTTGGCAGGGACAATATAAAGCAATTTCGACCCAAAACGTTTCTTGCGAGCGACTCAGTTTCGCTATTTTATGTCCGTGAGTGGTGAGTAATGGTAATTACTCATTTTTCTGTCGTCATTATTTTTCTAAAACTTTTAAACATAAAGAGGATAATAGCTAAGTTAACATAACGAGATAATAAAGAAAGGTCACTGTACTCGTTTAGGAGAAAATAAACATTAAGTGCTTAGCATCAAACAAAACACACATTTTTCCAAGCCCGAAGGGGCAAGGAAAAACACGAGCAATGAGCAAAATGTCTGCACGTATAATATGTAATTACAGCATCGAATGAGAGATTTATTATTCCACTGCGAAAAGATTTTGTTATTTTAGTCTCTTTTTTGCTGGCAAGAGTGTTGAAATACACCCGCATTACAGTGTCCATCCAGCTGTCTATCAGTATATGGCACGTGCGAATGACGTAAACAACACAGGAAGCCAGTGCAATGTCGTTGCCCGTGTTCTGTTGTAAACCCGTCAAACCGGGACACTACAATCTGTTACGGTCTTGTATTTTGCGCGTTCCTTTAACCTTATTTGGCGAAATGATATAATAGTGGAATAATAAAGAGTATTTTACTATTTTAATTGACTCTTTACGCCTTATAGAATCGGAAATACCACATTTTATGTTTGCCGTGACGCCGCGAATTTACGTGCGAACAAAACTCCATGTAGAAATCACTTCGATCGTGAAGAAAGCTATCATAACTTGACGGATAAATAGCGGATTCCGTTCTGAATATTTACCTATTGTGTTCATAATGTTTTGATATTTCTTTAGGCCCCCAGCTACACATAATCATGCAATTTAGAATGTCAGTTCTATTGATTTTTTTTCTTTTGGTATAAAGAGGATACCTTGCTCCCTTGTGTAACACTAACAGTTAACATCATGTAATTGTTATTGTTGGTAAGCAGTCTGCTTAAAATGCACTAAGAATATATACTATGACTCCAGAAATGATGAGGAATTTGTAAGGTTATTACATTCATACGATAAGCAAACTTATAAAAATGTCATTAAAAAAGTAAATGAGGAGCTCCGCTTTTAGGCTTGGTTAAATATATATATATTATTTTGACGGCATAACGTAGTGTGTCGCGTATTGTCCTGGGATACTTCAGAACAACTTAGGTGTTTGGCGGCAGATTCTTGTCATTCAAGTTTGGTCAGTCGTCTCGTTTGTTATTTTTTTCTCTTAAGTTTATAGGTCTGGTGCCACTGCATTAGATGAAAATACGTTTTCACTTATTGTTTTTGGTCACTTCTAAACGGTGTGGATTTTCAGTGGGTTTTCGAGTCTGGCGCGTGGCACATTTCTCAGTTTTTAACCAATACATGTATAATTTATTTTTCAATTGGATATTGCAATGATTCACTTAAAGTTGTTACGTTAGGTTAACATTGCTGGCTGACTCATCCTTAATCAATAAACTATTCACGTTGAAAGTCTCGTGTTAGTGGAGTAAGAATTTTAGATTTTATGCAGTGCTATCAATTTACAGGTATATGATACTGTTTGTCAGCGGTGAGAATTAAAGGAATAGAAAACAGAAAAAAATGCAAATTAACTCCTGGAGACATGGCTAGTCATACATGGACGATAATCTCTTGGTATTGCGATATTATGGCAGCCAGATTATGATTTTCCCAGTCCTCTCCAACTCAGAAATCATATAAGACAGATCCTGTTGCACACGCAGCCGGAGCTTAATTTAGTCGGTCAGTTCCTGTCACAAACAACGACAAGAAGAATTTCTACCCTCCTCCTCCTGAAAGCCAAACCATCAAAATTTTTACTTCGGTACCCAGTTGTGCATCTGGGTAGGGACAAACAAAATATAAAACTACTGACCCTCCGATCTTTAGATCGAAAGTCTGACGGGCTCACCAGCTGCGCCTAAACAAAAAACAAAAAAAAAAAACCAATCAAAAAAAGAAACCCAGTTATGCATTTGGGCAGAGAGAGGCAACGTGTCCAAGGCAACAACATAAGATTACGGAGACAAATCTAACATTAAACAATCGACCCTCTCATCTTCGGATTGAAAGTCTGACGAGCTCAGCTGCGCCCCAACAAACATTGCGATTGAAAGGGAAAAGCAATTGACACAGATTCCCTCCGTTCAACTATAATAAAATTGAGAAAAAGTTATTGTCCTAACTAATCCTTTTTTGGTAATCCTGATTTGAAAAATGGCGCTCCAGCGTGGAGTGAGAAAAAATTGAAGGGGCCGTGAACGCAAAGGTATCAATGTTTTTGCATCAATCCGCGCGTAGACAAATACAACCTAACACTGATCAGTCACATACCTTCTCTTTGCTCTATATCATTATCCCGTGCCTGAACATCTCTCAGCTCCGCTTGTGTTTCTTTTGAGATGGTAGCACAGTTGAAAACAGCAAAGAACAGAGCGGCGCACAGAGCAAATGATATCAGCTCTGGCTTGAACATAATTTCTTTTTGCTGTGTTGACCAGCTCACCAAAAAAAAAAAGGCTTTTCGTCTTGAGTTAAGAAGCTGCTTTCCACAAATATCGACTGAAATCAGCTTTTGGTGGCACAAGTCAAAAAATCGATTTCGCTCATATTTTGCTCATAAGTAGGCCCTAGTAAGAAACAAAACGGGCTGTAGTTAGTTTTTCCAAATACGGCTTCCTTACACGTAAACATGCGAAAAACGATTTTCAGTTCAGTTGAGTTCTAAATCCGCTTCCGGCTGGACGGAATTTTCCTTAACTTTGGCCGGCCGCGTATCAATCCACAGCCAGTCACGGATCATGAAATAACATCTATTGCTTTTCTAGGTCTTCGTCTTCGGTTCCACAGAAAAATATTCAAAACTTAGGTTACTTTTATGCCCGAAACAGCTCTAGAACAACATGCTATAAATGCAAATTTTTAACAACCAAATTTTCGAACTGAAATACAGGCAATTTTACCCATGGGCGATAACTTAGATTATCATAAAATGACTTTCTATGGCTTCACTGTGTACTTATCAATCATAATATCAAAACAAAACTTTGGGTAAATTGTTTTAAGTGACCCGCAAGGCCTCAAATTTATCACCTACCCTGCCAAAAATCTGGCTTTCGCATTGTAAACAATGGCGTGACATAGCCGGTGACCGCGAACAACGAAAGCCAAAAGAGATTCAAAAACGTGCATCATTTCGAGACACAAAGATACGGAAACTAAGCTGATACCTTAATGAAAAATCCAACATAAGGTTTGGGCATATTCTTCTTCTATTCCCGCTCGATACAAGTATTTATTTTTGTTAGTGTGTCGTCGACGAGTTCGTTTTCTCAGTATTTCATGATCATTTCATGCGCGTTTTAACAAGAATTTAGCATCGAATTCTTCATTAACCCGTACTGGGGTTATTTCCGTACTCTTACCCTCTGAATAACAAAACAATCCTGTTTGCGAATTAATAAACATTTATATTTTTTAATAAACAACTCGCAAGCTACACGGTTGCGTGACAACCATGAACCGGAAGTGTCACCATAAAGATTTGTATGTTTCAATGTCGTCTTCTCCCATGATGATTTGAAATTGGGGATAAAGACGATTTTAAGTGACTAGTTTTCGTAACTAATGTCCGTTTGCTTCCATACTTTCGTACGCAGAATAAATACTCAGAAACGAGCACATTAAATTCGAAGTCCAACAACCGGCATAACATCATCATTTTAAATGCCGTCAAATTTGGTCGGTATGTCAATTAAGTCCCCCTGAACTCATCCACACCCATAAAGAGGAAACGACTTCTTTTTGGAGAGAAACGAAAAAGAGCTAAAACAGAACATTGTGTCAACAATTTTAAGTCACGAAGTAGCAATGAGGACATGCTATGGCTCCTACATTTGGTATTTCTGTGTCTACCTTCTCTCCTATTTATTCAGGAATACCGTAAACTGCCGCTTATAAGCCCTGGGTCCCGTTTCTCGAAAGTCACGGTAACTTACAGGGCCCGATAAGTGTCTTTGGTGAAAAATGTTTCAGTAACAGATAAGCCCAAATCACCATCGCCTTGATGTTTTCTGGCGTTGAAAACATGGCCGAGCGGGCAAGAATAAGCTCAACCTCGTTCCCCACATCTTGAAAACCATAGCATGATTTGTGCTGGGCTGGCCAATATTCTTTGCACAGGACAGCAGAGGTACTATCTCTCTGGACCTTGTTCTGTCCCCGCGATCAAACGCACATGGCCCACCAACGATCGACTTAACAGCAACCTTCCATGTCCGCTGTTTTGTTTACAGTTTCTTACTGTTTCTCTGGTGTTATAATAATTCAATTTATTCATTGGTCCAAAAATGCAATTACGACGTTCAAAATCTAATTGTTAGTTAATTACGTTCATCTTCACACAAAGAATATTTCACTTTAGGATAAAAAAGCGCAGCAAAATAACATTATTAACAACACGAGTATTGACCACTATCTTGGTTTCATTAAATTTGTAACGGCTTTTGTTGTTATTACTTTTTCCCTTAGAAACGTTCAGAATGCTGACTTGTTCAGCTTTTTGTTGTTGTTGTCGTTGTGTGTGCGTGTTCTTTCTTTTGCAAATTTAATTCGCTAAATCACGCGGTTTCATTCACTTATCACGAGCTCTCATTTTTAGATGCATGAATATTGGAAAACTCTATAGACAATGTTTTTAAAAACGGGAATGGACCCTTTATGCTATTTCTCTTCCCTTTCTCTATTTACAGAGATCTTAAGAACTCGCTCATGATCAACGGACGAGTAAAACAAACAGTACTTCGCACATATATTTCACGCAAACGATGCAGTTTAACACAACAGTCGAAACTTTTAATCAGGTTAATGTAGTTCAAATCTGCTGCGTTTTACCTATTTCTAGTTTAATTTATTCATGGAAGTGATAAAGGAAGAGGAAAAGAAATTTTCCAATTATTTGTTTCAACATAATAATTTTACACAATAACGAAATGGACGCCGCATCAGAGCGAACGGATACTCTGAAATTTCCATCTTTGAATTGAAGCCGAAATATATATTAGTCCGTAACGCTACCGAACTTTCGATCCAAAGACTTTTCTACTGCGAATGAAAAATGCTTCCTTTTAAATGTCGCTTCATTTTCTTCTAAAAAGAAAAACTATTTGTACCCGTGACAGTGTGTCACGCAATCTTCTTGTGCTTCGATCGCCAAATTTCAAGAAAATGCTGATAAATCTGAAGCCTAGTGGGTCATTTATTTTCATTTACCCAGAGCTTTGTTTTTATATTATGATCAATAGGTATACAGTGAAGCCATAGAAAGTCCTTATAGGGAAATCTAAGTTATCGCCCATGGGTAAAATTGGCAATGTTTTAGTGCTAAAATGTGGTTGCTGAAAATTTGCATTTATAGCATGCTCTTCTAAACCTATTTCGCACGTAAAAGTAACTTAGGTTTTAAATGTCTTTTCCGTGAAACAGACGAGGAAGACCTAATAAAGCAATAAATGCCATTTGAAGGTTAGTAACAGTCTGTGGATTGATACGCGAGCCATCGAAAGTTAAGGAAAATTCCATGCCGCCGGAAGCGGACTTTGAGCTCAACTGAGACAAAATCGTTTTTCGCATTTTTACGCGAAAGGAAGCGGTATTTGGAAAAACTAACTACAGCTCAGTTTGTTTCTCACTAGGGACTACCTATGAGCAAAATATGAACGAAATCGATTTTTTGACTTGTGCCACCACTTGGTCGATATTTGTGGAAAGCCGCTCTTAAATGCTTTGCGGAGCTTGAAATATATATCATATTGAATGTTTCTATTTGTGGTGATCTAAAACAAAACATACTTGCTTAAAAATAGAAAACTGGAGTACTTCACGAGAGGATATACCTATCCGTGTGCGTCTTTTTGGGTAAGAACTCGTAATTCTTCTTCTTCCTTTATTTTACACTCCAATGATATCGTTCTTGCCTAATATCATTCCCATATAGGCGATGAACAGAAACGTAACGCAATAACAGATAAGAGTTCTTGGTATTGTGAACTTAATTATGAGCAGGATTGAAAGCTGTGGTCAAAATTTGCCAGCAAATGTCTATAACAATTTGAACAAAAAATAAGCAAAAGGCATTGCTTACAAAAATCTTTAACAAATGTAGCAAAAACAAGAGAAGCAGGAAACAAATGAAAAAAAATATATGAAAAGAAACAACGAATTTTTCTGCAACTGCTTAAGTCAAGACGTTGTAACAAATATAGCAAGACAAGAGACGACCTCTCTTGAGCAAGAATAACAAATATACCGATTTAGAAGAAAGGCAATTTTTTACTTAACTAGTCGTAGAAAACCATAAATCGCACTAAATGTCAAATGCAAATTATTTTTCAAAGTACCCTCAAAATGTGCAGACGGTATTACATTTAATTTTAACTCTCTCAAAATACATGCAGTTTCTTATGTCTCCTCCTCCTCCTCTATATTTTCTAACATAATATCACTTTACAATATTATATGTTTTTCAAGCAGTATATGTTCGCCTAATAGTTATAGTTATATACTTTAGTGACAAAACTTAGCCAGACGGTTATGGTGATTGTTTTCAAGAGTATCTATCTAATTGGTTTTAAAATAAAGCTGTATATTGGCCGCATACGTAGATGAATTCAATTGACTAAATTGAGAGGTCACTGATGATGAAATAGTTTCGCGCCAAGTTTGCTAGCCAAGCCCCAATTTTTACTAATTAAACTTGATTGATTCGTTAATCGACATAGATGGACTTATAAACAGCACCTATGTAACCTCAAAATACGCTCATCTCTCACAAAGTAATATGTGCAATGCCATCCATATATTAACTCTTGAATTGCACATGTTCAATGGACGCGTAGGAGGGGAAACTCACTCACTCGGTCAATCGTTCGCTCGATGGGCTGTAAACTTTATATTAAATCAAAATCTTAAATCATTCATTAGTCCACGTGTTATATATTCACCATCAGCCGCCATAACAGGGCAAAAAAAAAAGGCCTAAAATTCAAGGTGACGAATAAACTATTCTAAAAAGAAAAGAGACTGAGATCGTTGAGAATTGTACATATACAATCAACTGGTTATCGTAAAGGTTCGTTTAAGCGATTTCAACATTCGGTTCAACATTCGTCCAACACTTTAATTTGTTGAACCAAATGTTGGGGGCGTTTGAGCAAGTCGTCCAATATTGTTGAAAGCGTAAAAAATGTTGAAAGCTTGTTGAAAGCGTGTTGAATCAAATTTAAATCGGTTTCAACTTTCATTCAACATCCGTACAACATTTCCTATGTTCTCGAATATGTTGAATGGTGTTGAAGCCGTTTGAATACTCCGTTCAGCCATATGTCCAACATTACCCCCACATCCCATTCAACTTTTGTTGAACGAAAGTTGGTCAAATGTTGAAACCCTTTATACGGGCCTTAATGAACAAAAATGGCACTCGCTCAATCGTTCCAGTGGTTCCATCGTTCTATCGCCCGCACAGTGGGCTATAAACTCTCGAGCCTCGGTTAAAGTCTTCTTTATTTCATATCATGGAAACAAAACAAAAGTATATTGAAATGTCAAATAGTAGGGATAACTTTAATAATAAACTAAAAACTTAAAATAAAAACTTAAATAATAAACTAAATTAAAAATAAAATCAACGAAAGAAGGTCTTCTTTTGTAACTGTATACCTTTTATGGCAATTTTTCTTCACTTTTAATCCAACTCAGATAATTTTAATGCAAAAACATGACTTCCGTCCAATTGATGTATGAAGTGTATATGATTGGTCCGCCCGCCTAGATTAGCAACTGCTACCGACAGCCTTGTGCATGATCAGATGTAATAAGATCTCTTTGAAAAGTAATACAAGAAGTAGTAGTATTTGTTGCTGTTGTTTCTTTGCAATCAGCCGCACGCATTGTCCTACCACGGTCCCAGAAATTTGTTTGTCTTCCTCAAACAATTCTAAGCTACGAAGAGGTGACACAGAGCGCAGACTCTGAACTTCTCGACGTTCAGCAGTTTGCTGTCTCCACCGATTTTTATGGCTCAGTCTTGTTTGAGGCGAAAAGAGGAACAAAACTTCTTGCTCAGGATAGCATTGTTCTCGGTTTAGCGCGCGAGGTTTTCGCCAATTTGTCTGAAATGAAGTTAAGATATTTTACCCTCACGACTAGCAAAATGTCCATCAAAACACCGCCACCTCGGGGAATATATAATCGTTAATCGTAAAGTCAACATATATTTCAGTCTTGCTATTTATAAAACGACGATAAAAATACTTAATAAAGGATCACAAAATACGAGTGGTTTAGCCTTTGCTTAAAGTTAATTTTGCCAAAGTAGCTCAACCTCAAAGCTACCACATAGATCTGAATGACATTCTTAGTTTGAGAATGCTTCCCACGTCAAGGCGACTTTTTTTGTTGCCGGTGTGGGTGTATGTCAATGCATTTTCTTCTTCTCTAATATTGATTCAATTGAAGCAAGCATTAACTGATATCTTTAATAAAATGTATTTTTCGGGGTCTTAGTTCTCATATTTAAGTTGCCTTACAAAAATGTATTTCCCCATTATACGAATACTTTCTGCAAATTCAACTTAAAAACTTGGCGTGAATGTAATTCTTCCTGTATATATGAGATATATGTCCAGGATTGAAAGCTGTGGCGAAAAATTTGGTAGCAAACTTGGAAAGCGATTTTAGAGAAGATTAATGAAAGGAAATCCCTTACAGGAATCTTAAAAAGAAAAGTACCAAAAATAAAAAAAGTCAAAATAGCATTGAAATAAACATTTAGCAAAAGTAATGATGATTTTGCAATTTTGCTTCTTCTCTTTAGTTGATGTTTACCTCTCTTTGTCTTTCTTTCGTATTGCCAATACAAAAAAATATGTCGGACATATTTTTTTTCTTGCTTTATTTGTTACAACGTCTTTGACAGTTATTCTATTTTATTTTGATAAGTGTTTATTTCCTTGCTGCTTCTGTTATCTTTGCTACTTTTGTTGAAGATTTTTGTAACCAATGTCTTTGTTTAATTTTTGCTAAAATCTTTGTCCACGTTTGGTAGCAAATTTTTGCCACAGCTTTCAATCCTGGAAATAAGCGTTGCAGTATCAAGAGCTCCTATCCAATTTTGTATCACATGTCTGTTCATAGGCGATATGTGAATGATACTATAATCATGAACGATACCAATGGGTTGTGCCATAAACAGATATCCTAAAAAAATTGAAGAATTAAGAGTGTTTACAAAAAAAGACGCAGACGAATAGATATATCGTCTCGCGAACCTCTCCAGTTTTCTATTTTTTAGCAAGTCTGTTTTATTATAGATGCCACGAGTAAAAACATTCAATATGATTGATATTTCAAGCTGCACGAAGCATTTAAATCGACTTCTTAATCAAGAAGAATTTGTCATAATTTTTTGGTAAGCTGGTGAACACAGCAAACGAGAAATTATGTTAAAGGCAGGGCTGATTTCATTTGCACTGTGCGCCGCTCTGTTCTTTGCTGTTTCCAGCTGCAGTACCATCTCCAAAGAGACACAAGCGAAGCTGAGAGATGATCAGGCTCAAAATTTTGAGGAAAATGGAGCAATTAAACTGGAAAATGATATAGAGCAAAGAGAAGGTGGGTGACTGATTAATGTTAACTTATATTTCTTTAAAGATTTCTGCAAAAGAAATTGATATCTTTGCCTTCGGGCGCCCCTTAAATTTGTCTCACTCTACGCTCATGGAGCCTTTTTTTTGAAATCGGCATTAACCTAACTAAAGGATTAGTTTCTACTATGAATTTTTTCAATTATATGATAACTAAACGAGTGAATCATCAGTTCCTTTTTCCTTTCTATCGCGATGTTTGTTGGGGCGCAGCTGAGCACGTCAGACTTTCAATCAGAAGATCGGAGGGTCGGTGGTTTCATGTTAGGTTTGTCTTCGCAATCTTATGTTGTTGCGTTGGACGCGTGGTCCCTCTCTGCCTAGATGAATAACTGGGTATCGATGTAAAGATTCTCAGGTTAGGCATTTAGCCAGAGGAGGGTAGAAATTAATAAATTATCCTCCATGTCTGAGTAGTTATGTTTCCAGAGGAATTTGCAATTTTTTTCGTTTTCCTTCCTTTTAAGTCACACCGCAAACAAGGGTGATCATATACCTGCAAATTGATAGCAATGCATAAAATCTAAAATTCTGACTTCACTAACAAGAGACGTTTAATGTGAATAAATATTTAGGATGCGTCAGTCTCCCATCTAAAGACTTAACTGAATCATTGTAAATTCCACTTGAATATTACTTCAAAAACCCAGCTTTATACCACCCGCCAGGTACGAAAACCTACTAAAATTCCGCACTTCAGAAGTGGCCAAAAATATTTGCAAACGTACTCATATCTAATGCAGTGGTACTGCACCACAAAAATAGCAAACAGGATGACTGACCGACGAAGAATGACAAGAACCCCTGTCAAACACCTAAATAGTCCCGAGGTATCTCATGACAACACGCGACCGTTTACATCATGCCGTAACAATATCATTCGTTCCCATGTCACTAAATCGTGAGAAATTACATATATCGCAGCCTCTTCGGATTATTCTCCACACATTAGTATCAATACTCCCAAGAGGGGTTGGGCGATGATATTTTTATCTCTTTCTTGTGAAGCCACTTCCAAGGGAAACCATCTATTTGTTTACCGTTTAATTTTCCAGAATTATTTTTTCCTTAATTCGTTATTCCATTAACTACATGCTTTCTTGTTAAAGCAGAATCTGCGCCCATTGAAGAAAGCAGTGAGGGGAAGCAGTTCAATAGTGACGAATACGACAACGAGAACTTCGACAAGGAAGACAAAAAAGAAGATAAAACTGAAGATGGGCCAGACGACGAAGAAGATCCGGAAGACAAAGATGGCACCGAAGCTAAAGATGACAACAATGACGAAGAAGATAACGCAGACGAAGATGAAACCGAAGGGGAAGGTGAAGACGAAGGCGAAAGCGACGCTGAGGTAGAAGACTCCGAAGGCGAAGATGAAGACGAACCAGAATCGGAAATCGCAGAAATAGAAGATGATACCCCGAAGCTAGAAGGTACTTGTTCCCATTAATTAGGAAAAACAATCATGCATCAACTTTTTATTTGCTCGGATTTATAATTCTAAATTTTCTCTAGGAGCACTTGCTATGTGCTGCAGACTATTGTGTTTAAATTCCTAATAATTTATTTCTAGTACAAGATCGGTTCCAGATTAGTTATAGACTAATATGAAATTAGAACGAATTGAAAGTGTTGGTGGTTATTCCTCAGTACTGCATGCATTTTCTAGTTCTATCGAGAAAATGGTAGTTAAGCTGTTTTAAAGCCACAAGGTGACGGCTTTAGCTAGCGAGATAATCCTAATTTTTAGACAATGAAAGGACTCGTAAGAACTCTAAATCATTTAATTAATTAATTATAGGTTTTACTATTTATCGATAAGTTTTAGGAAATGGTTAAAATGAACCACAAAGCTCTTTATCACTGAAAGCATTAATGCGCAAATAGAGTGCAGTACTGTAAATGAAAGAACAAGATGTTTTCTTTATCTAACAGAAGAAAACGAGGTTTTGGAGAGTGAAGATCCTCAGAGACGACGGAGAAGGGGTTCCAGGAGACGCAGACGACGGGGCGGAAATAGGCCTCGCAGGAGGAAACGGCCAGGGAGGCCGCGGAGATGCGGTGGCAAAATTTATGACCTAGGTACTGAAAAATGCTGCTGCTCTAAAGTTGTTGTGGCAAGAAATACTCCTTGCCCCTGACGCCTCCTCTAATGACCATGCATACATGTGGTCCTACTAATGCAACAACTGAGGCGCCTACTGCTGATAAATGATTCCGTCAATGGACTAGAATTAACGACGTAGTAAGTTTAGAATTGGAAAAGCCTGTTGATTAACAGTGTTAAGAAATAATGTAAACACTAAACTGGTCTTTTAACTCATTTAACTTTTCAGTATAACATTTGCCAATAAAATGTAATCAGCTTATATTGCTATTTTGGGCCTCGTTTCTCTCTGTTGTAGTATACGTATTCCGACCCGCATCCCAGGCGCATTTTGTCACGTTATGTCAACAAATTTGCATATAATAATAGACTGCTTTTGGGGGAAGTGTTGTAGAGAGCTTAGAGTACCGGGCTTAAAACTGATAAGGAAGTCCTTGCTGGCCACTAGCTAGAGTTGTTTCACGATAGTTCCTGGCTACTGACACATCTACTGCTGGTAAATGATACCTTGGTACCACAACACCTTGCGAACCTAACACAGCCAATAGGCCCATGGAAAGACATGTTTTATTCCAAATTAGTTCCTGTAGAAACAACATTTTGTATTCTTTTTTAAGAGCTTTTTTACGGTTTTTTTGAATAACGAATTAAGGACGGTCCATTCCGTCAATAACCGATAATTGAAGATAGTACGCCTACAACTGGCTCCTCTGGCGTTCGAAAAGTTGCGCGATGACGTTTTTCTTTACCACCGTCATCTTGGATTTGTCGAATTTTTCCAAAACCACAGAAAACCGTTAAGAAATAAGCGAATCCCAGTAGAGAAAGGCTAGAATGTTATTTAAATGTAACTGAGCCCATTTTGCCAAAGGATACAAAAATAGCAATTTCAAAAAACTGGCTTTCAAAATCGTTTTGCCATGGAGACATCATGTGGCGTGAATACTAAATGTTGCACCAAAATGTTGCCAGATAAATGTTAGGAAATGTCATAAAATGTGGCACTCTTTGCTGTAGTAATAAAAAAGTTGTGAATGCTTACGTCTGCGCGAGCGCTTTGTTTCCCTTCCCTCCTCCATCCTAGGCAGAATATATAGAAAACAATGGGTGATTCAATTCTTGCTGTTATCGCATTTCTAGACAATCTTCGGTCCAATCCAAAGTCGTCCTTGTGGCCTACTGGGGAGTGGGAAATTATTCCAGTGGTGATGTTCTGGGAAGGGGCTCAGAGTTACCTTAAGGTGATCAATTGTATTGTATTGCGCATTCTTACTGCTAATAATTTCTTGCGTGATTACAGCGCGGGCGCTTTGAAAACAAAGTCTGTTTTCCTATATGCTGAGCCTACTCAATAACTAAATGGCTATTTCCTCCTAAACGAGAATGGTGACCTATCTTTGTTATCTCGTTATTTTAACTTAGTTATTTTCCTCTTTATATTTAATAGTTGTTAGAAAAATTTGACGACAGAAAAAATGAACTATTGCCACAAATACGAGGTTGCCTACCACTTGTGGGCATAAAATAGTGGTACTGACAACTCGCACGCAAGAAACAGTTTGGGTCGATACTGCTTCCGTGCAAAGAAATTCACCTTCAGTTGACAATTATGCTTCTTACATTCAATGTATTACGTTTTTATAAGTTGTGCTTTATCTAATTACGAAACTTCTGTTACCACTAGCCATAGCCACAACTGATCAAATAAACTCAATTTTGGAAGTGAATATTGCAAACGGCTATGGGGTAAATTGAGTGGATCGTGACTCCAACGCGGAACTAAATAGCGACCTATCTTTTTTTATTTCATTTCTCGAAATAGTGGGTGGAGAAATCATTGCCCCATTCAGCGAAAAAGTTTTTCATACCTAACTGAAATACTGTTGTAGGTAAAATTTTCTTCTTCATATCAAGAACAAGGGACATTATTGCAATGCATTGTATTTGTTTGCCTGCGTGACATATTCTAAGTGAAGCAATATCAAGAGATCCTATTAAATATTCTGTTAGGTGTCTGTTCATCGTCGATATGTGAATGATACCATAGTTAAGAATGATAACAGAGGGTTGTACCGTAAAGAAGATATCCTCAAAAATTAAAGAATTACGAGTGTGCCCAAAAAGACGCCGACAGATCGATATATCACCTCGTAAAGCTCTCCACTTTTCTGTTTTTAAGCCAGTCATGATGTTTTATTATAGATTACCAAAAAAATGTTGTGTGTTGTCGTTCTTGAGGTTGAAGACGGCGATTTTAGCCATTTGAAGGGTTCGGCGTTGAACGTTTATTACGCTCGAGTGAACGTTCAACGTCGAACCCTTCGAATGGCTAAAATCGCCGTCTTCAACCTCAAGAACGACAACACACAACATTTAAGGTAAAATTTTAATGTTAAATGAGAATATTTATCGCAATCTTGTACGATAATACGAGGATTTTCAACATTCCCATACATTTCCTCTATAAATTCACAGATATCACCGAATATAAGGAATAAACTACCAAACATGATGAAATAAGCGACAAATATAACGAATTAACCACCGATCATAATGGAACAAGCACCTCGCATAATGGCAAACATACCGCGTAGAACGCAGTAAACACTGCGTATAAGTAAAAAAAGCACCGCCTATAATTCCTCGCGAAGCGAGGGCCGAAGGCCCGAGCGTAGCGAGGTTAATAAATTTGTCGGGCCGAGCCGGCCCGAGCGGAGCTAAGCCGCGCGAATTCGAGCGAAAAATATATTTATATATATATATATGTTGATATATGTTTATATCTTTGAAGGTGTCCGCACAATGACGTCAGACTGTCTGGCGTTGTCTGGAGCAGAATTTGCATACATCGAAAAAAATATGCGTGCATGATCAAATTTCAACTGCAATGTTCATCAATATTCACTGGATATAGAACTATCTCTCCAGAATCTTTTTCCTTTCTTTTAGAAATCTTTTTTTTGTGAAATAGTGCATTAAAGAAATTACACGCTTTGTGGCCGCGGTAAATAATTTTCCGTGGGAAATAAATTCTTCGAACACGACAGCGCTGCACGCCCGTTGTACATTACGTCGCGACAGAAATAGATTTTCAACCGCAAACTAGCCCGTGGAACTACGGAAACACTATGCTCATAAAAAAAAAATCCTATGCGCCTTTTAATCTTCTCGTTTGATGCTACAATACGAGTAAAGAGGGCTTTCCACCCAGCCCCAGCTTCGCGAGGTTTTGCGAGTCACGTATTTCTAGTATAATAACTACCGCATATAATAAAGAAACCACCACGGAGAATGGAATAAACACCACATATAATGGAATCAGCACCGCATATAATGATTAAACCACCGCATATAATTACAAAACCACCTTAAAGAATGTCAAAAAGTATCATAAGGCAGTCATGGCGTTCCATACACACCGCTTACAAAGGGAATCATATAACTGCAAATTGGTAGCAATGTATCAAATCTTAAATTCTGGCTTGGTTAACACGAGACATTCAATGTGAAAAGGTTATTTAGGATTGTCAGTCTTCCATCTGTAACCTAACGTAACAACATTAACTGGATATTTGAAAATTCCACCCTTCAAATATAAAATATACATGCATTTGTTCAAAAACTGAGAATTGCGCCCTCGTGCCAGATAAGTTTGAAAACCTACAACAGATCCACACTCTAAGAGTGGCCAAAGAAACGTACTACCATCTATTGCAGTAGTACCGGACCTATAAACTTTAATAAGCGACAAAAACAACAAACGAGACGACTGTACGACGTATAATTACAAGAATCTCTCGCCAAACACCTGAATTGAGTCCCGAAGTATCCCTTGGCAGCACGCCGTCACACTCTTACCCTGGTAGCAGAAGTTTCTTTCTGGCAAGTCTTTTAGCATGTATGAAGTCATTTCCGCCTCTAGTATTTCACGTAGTCGGTTTGTTTTCTTCCCTGAGAGAAACCTCTGTCACGAACCGCTTACAGTTCTCGTTGAGCATGCGTAAGGTCGTTAATCCCGTTACTATAGGGATTATGACGTAATCCCAACAGCCGACTAAATAAGGACAGTGTTTTCCTCGCAAATTTGCCGTTTGCCGAATTTTGGTCGGTATATCATTCTAAGACTCCATAGTCACGAAGTTTTAAGAGTAAATGTCTGTAAATACCAAAGAAATCCCGGACTCAGCTCTCGGTTGAGTTTGTTTAATTTTCTGTTCTCGTCCTCGCTATGGGAGGTTTTTCTCCGGATACTCCTGTTTTCCACTATACGACCCCCAACATTTCCAAATAACAATTGATCTAAAGAGTGTCCCCATACTGTGAAGCGTATATTTTATCATCTCGTCATGGAATTATGCGCAATATAAATTTACAAATTTATTATATTTTTTGTTATAATATCATCATTGAACCATGGAGAACCAAGGCACGGAGTCACGTTCCCTTTTTTGGTAGGCGCCTGAGAATGAAAATTATCTGACCTGAAAAGATTGTTTCATACCTTTTAACAACGTCAGCAATAGATGTAAAATTGCCACAGTCGCGCACAAGGGAAGAGTATATTACATAATTCCGGAGCTTTTGTATGCCTTACCGCTTCTTCTTTTTGTTGTTGTTGTTTTCAAAACATGCATGTCAACGCTTAGTCAGCCGGTGCAGATTGGTTTAAAAACGGAACGTATATCTCTTAAAGGGGAAGTATCACGCAAATTGCTGTCATTTCAAAAACCCAAAAATGTTTGTCTGTCAGGTAGAAACAAAGAAATAATTGTCAAATTATCCCCCCAGTGCAATAAAACTGTCGATTAGGGACGGACCATTAGAAAAGTGATGGGGGGAATCGTGCAAGCCAAAATGCCCGAAAAAAAAATTCTGGCAAGCTGAGACGGAAGAAAAAAATTATTGCAGAAGGAGATTAAGGAATTATTATAGAAAATACCTTTTAGTGTTTTAATGACAGAAAATTTCTTCCAGAATGCCCCAAAATGGCCTTTTTAATGTTTTGAAAATCTAAATTTTTTTGTGGTAGTTTGTTTTGTATGAACAACAAACCAACCCCACATTTTGTGTCGCCTGTGGCTGGAATTTACCCTTACTACAACTCAGCATTTTGTTTTGTGTTTGTAACTGGTAGTAAACCCAATAATAATACATATAAGTCTGATTATATACAAAAAAATATGATTTAAAATGGTAATTGAACTAAGTGGGGTGCAATTTCGTCTGAAATCATACGCGTGATTTCAAAATCAAACGAGCGCGCAGCGCGAGTTTGATTTAAAATCACAAGTATGATTTCAGACCAAAATTGCACGACACAAAGTTCAATTACCACTTTATTACTTCTATTTTGAAATCACAGAGTATCATTGTCAATATTAATATTCTATTTTTGTTACTTCATTTTCATTTTGATGGGCTAAAGAAAGGATGCGATTTAGAGCAAAAAATGGTGCAATTTGGGAATAAATCGCACTGTTGAGAGCCAATCAGATTGCAAGGATCACCAGTGATTTCAAAATGGGTGTAATAAGCATTTTAATCATTGTGTAATTTTAATCATTGTGTAATTTTAATCATTGTGTAATCATTAATCATTTTAATCATTGTGATATAAAGTAAGAATCAACATTTCACTGTGCTAATGATACTCTATCATGTATAAAATAAAAGGGGACTGTGTCTGTAGTAAAAGAGTATCTATGTAATATTAAGCAAAAACATTAACAACCCCACAATGAATTTGACTTTTAAATTTTAAGTAAATTGAGATTATATACTACTTGAAGTGTTTGTTATGAAATATTTCATAAGCTTTCTTGGCGCCAACAGTTTTGAAAAATTTTGAATCAATTGTTATTAAAATGTGTTAAAAAGTAAACAATCAATAAACAGACAGTACATGAAATTTGATTTAAATTATTTTAAAATGATGACCAGTCTTTTATTTAAGTATGAGGCTGATTTTACTACCAGCACTAGATACTACTTAGACACTAATTTCGTTGTTTTTGTTTAGTTTTGACCATTATGCTGTAATCTTTAGATATTGTCTCAGGGGTTAAAGGTAATCATTCCAAGCCCACAAAGTACAACTTTTTTTAAAAATCCTTTATTTAAAGTTTTTTTTTCTGGAAAACAACAACAACAAAAAAAATTCTTGCAGAGGGTATCAACTGAAAAACAAAATCCTGCACAAGCACTGAGCAAAAAAAAAAACAAAACAAAAAAAAAAAAATTCCTGCAAACTGAAAATCCCCCACCCCCCCCCCCCCCATCACTTTTCTAATGGTCCATCCCTCAGTGCCTCTGGCCAGAGACATAGTAGGCCGGTATGGCTAATATTTTCAAGATCTCACAAAATGCGCTAGAATAGATCCCGAGTTCGTTCCTTTCAAGAATTGTGTTGAATTCTTTTCTTTCGTCATTCTAGAATTATTTGGCAGCTGATTGAAGGTCTTATTTCACCATTTCTAACAAAAGATACCAAAAACCCCATAACTCCCACATACAAGCTAATAAATTTTCTACTTAACTAATGGCAGAAAACCATAAACCGCAGTAAATGTCAAATAAATCAGTAAACTATTCATATTGAAAGTCTCTTGTAAGTGAAGTCAAAATTTTAGATTTTACACATTTCTGTCAATTTTGTAGGTATATAATACTCCTTGCCAGTGGTGTGAGTTAAAAAGATTGAAGACAGAAAAAAAAAATGCAAATTTCCCTGGAGACGTGGCTGCTTATATACGGACGATAATCTTTAGATATTGCAACATTATAGCAGCGGGGTTATGATTTCAACAATGCCCTCCCCTTCAGAAATCTCAATACAAACTGTCCACTGCAAGACACGTCCTCTGTTCCACACAGGCGGAGCGCAATTAAGTCGGCCAGTTCCTGTCACATATATGGATTGGAAGTAATGTTTTTGCATTAATCCGTAGACTGATATAACCTAACACTGATCGTTCACATACCTTCTCTTTACTCTATATCATTATCCCGTGCCTGAACATCTCTCAGCTCCGCTTGTGTTTCTTTTGAGATGGTAGCACAGCGGGAAACAGCAAAGAACAGAAGGGCGCACAGAGCAAATGAAATCAGCCCTGCTTTAAACCTATTTGCTGCATTGACCAGTCCACCAGAAAAATGCGACTTTTCTCCTGGATTAAGAACCTGATTTAAATGCTTCGTGGAGCTTGAAATATAATTAAAATCATTTTTGAAGGTTTTACTAGTGGTGATCTAAAACAAAACATACTTGCTTAAGGATACCTCCTGGGTTCGCGGGTGTCCTTTGGAAAAAAATTTGTACGCGCGCAAGTTTTAATAAACCTCTAACAAATAATATATCATTATAAAACTTAATAAATGTAGTTTCCTGTAAAAAATATAATTTAGCGATGTTTTCCTTTTTTAAGTGCCAGGAGCCAGTAGAACCTCGAATCGACCGATGGTCGTTCCATTGAATTAATCGGTTATCGAACGCCGCGCGAAGAACGAAATCGCTGCACAGTGTTATTCACAAGGCATCAATCAACAAAAGGGTGTCAGGCTTTTTCGAAATTCTGATTGGTTATTCAGATATCCATGTCTAAAGTTTGAGTAGCAAAAAATATTTGAGGCGCGTTGCGTAAACAGTCGCCACGGGAAAAATATTTTGAAAATCAAAATTCCCTGAGACTGTTTTGTTTGTCATTATTCCTTAAATCTTCTGGCCAAATTTCACGACAATCCGTCAAAACTACATACCCTATTAATTCGTTCAAAGTCGATATACTCTGCCAAAATTCAAGTGCGAGTTTTCGCTCGATAAAGGTTTGAAAGAAAAACAAGCCTCCACAGGAGATTATGACACTTCATTTCGTGGCGAGGCAATCGAGCAACAGGACCCCATGGCGTCAACAACAATAGCTCAGAATTTCGCGGAAAAAGTATCGCGTTGCAGACACGTTTTTGTGATCGAGCGAGATGGGGAAAGTGGCGAAAGGAAAACGTAAAAATCAACCAGGAAAACGGGGAAAACCAAGGCTAACGAAACCGAAAGCGCGTCAGCGGAGAGTTTGAGGAGTGCACTGATATCAGAGATGAAATCTATTGGGTAGGTTGTTCGTTTTGATTGCGTGTAATGTAATTTACGCTTCAAGCTAAAGCGATTATTCATTTCGTATGAAAGGAAATGTATAATGAAAGAAAATCGCATTTTTACTGTTATTTAGGTACGATGGTGATTTCTTCGTAAGAAATCTTCAAGATAGCGTGGAGCGGAGCAAAAAGCGAGAGAAAGGGCCACGCAGAACGCGTTATCTCCAGTATTACACGTGGGCTCATGCGCTTCTGGTGAGTTCTATTTTATCGGTCTAATTCTTGCTGATTTTACGCCAATGTTTCATTACAAACGCGCAGTAAAACGTTATTTGGTTTTATCTCGCTGCAGAGGAAAGAAAATGCAGAATATGATATTTGATATTTTCACAGGACGCTTGCAAAGTTACCCTGCAGGACTTTTGCACGGCAATCGACCTCTGTGTACTTGTCCAATATTATAAACAGTGGATAAGTTTGAAGGCCGCTGCTCCAGTTCTTCGTGATCACCTTCGACAGAACCTTCAACGTCGACTAGAGTTTCTTGGTCGAACCAAGAGCCTTTGTTGCAAGATCACGTTTTCGATCTTCGCTGAAACCTATCTTTCCCTTTTTCTTAGGCCCTGGCTTCTTCCGGTATTTTATCCACAGGCTCTTTTTGTTTTTTGATGACTTTTCCATGTGGGAAGCGCGAAGAATATAAAATTCGAAGTGAGAAATTTTCTGCAGGCGAGATGTAAACAAAATATGCTTATTTCTGAAATAAGAGCTCCCGGATGAAGCGTTTTGCAGCGAAAATTCCTCTGGGGCGTCTCGCACTAAGAAGATTATGACACCTTTTTCATTTATTTACTTTTATATGGAAACACGTTTTCCTAAATATCTCGCGCTTGTTTTAATATTTTTCAATTTTTTTTTTCAGTAAATGTTAGATAAAATCCACAAATTCTATATGATCGAAAAAAAAATGTTTTTTCACCTTTTCACCCTATCGAACCCAGGAAGTACCCTTAAAAATAGAAACATTGAGTATTTTGGGAGAGGATATACCTATCCGTCTGCGTCTTTTGGGTAAACACTCGTAATTATCCAAATTTTTGAGGATATCTGTTTATGGTACAATCCATTGGTATCGTTCTTGACTGTAGCATCTTTCACATATCGATGATGAAGAGACACGTGATACAAAATTGGATAGCAGCTCTTGATATTGCTCCACTTATTTCCAGGATTGAAAGCTGTGGCAAAAATTTGCTAGTAAACGTGGACAAACATTTTAGCAAAAATAAGTAAAGACATTGATTACAAAAATTATTAACATGTCCAATGAACCTAGTTTAATGGCCTTAGCTCCGGCGAGTCTCCTGTAGCTTAGTGGTAGAGCATCCGAGCTAGTAATCTGAAGGTCCTAGGTTTGACTCCTGAAAGGAGCCCTCGGATGTTTTTCCGAGTATGCCTGTGTCACTTTCTGGAATAACACATCATTCGCAAGTAGCAAAAATAACAGAGGCAACAATGAAATAAGCAAATATCAAAAGACTCAAAGAATTTCTCTGCAACTGCTAAAGACATTGAAACAAATATAGCAAAAATGACGAATATATTTATAGAAAGGCAAAGAAAGGTAAATAACAACTAAAGAGAAGATCTAACTATTGCTAAATGTTTATTTCGATGCTATATTGAAAGTTTTGTTATTTTTGGTACTTTTTTAATGCTTTTTAAATGCTTTGTGGAAATGAAATATAAATCATTTTGAATGTTTTTACTTGTGGTGATCTAAAAAAAACCATACTTTCTTAAAAATAGAACCCTCGAGTGCTTTGGGAGAGGATATACCTATCCGTCTGCGTCTTTTGGGTAAACACTCGGAATTCTCCATTTTTTGAGGATATCTGCTTTATTTTACACCCCATTGATATTGTTCTTGACTAATATCATTCCCGTGTCGGAGATGAACAGAAACTTAACGCAATGACAGATAAGAGTTCTTGGTATTGTGCACTTAATTATCAGCAGGATTAAAAGCTGTGGCCAAGCATTTGCTAGCAAATGTCGATAACAATTTGAAAAAAATATATAAGCAAAAGACATTGCTTGCAAGAATCTTTAAGAAATGTAGCAAAAAATAAGAGAAGCAGCAAGCGAATAAAAAATCACGAAAAGAAACAAAGATTGTTTTTGCAACTGCTAAAGTTAAGACGTTGTCACAAATATAGCAAGAATAACAAATATACCAACTTAGAAGAAAGGCAAATGCGAAAAGCTTTTAAGAGAAATAAATTAATTCTTAGCAGAGGCAGTGAAAGTAACAAGGCCGAAATTATCTTCAGCCGCCAGAAAGGTTGTCCGGCAACAAAATTTGCAAATTTAGCAAAAATAACAAATTTATCAAAGTGAGAAAGGCAAAGAAGTCCATCGACAAGAACCAAATTTACCAAAGTAAAAATACAAATTAATTTAGCAAGGAAGAAAAAGGCAAATGGCAAAGGCAAAGACGGCCCTCGACAAGCCGCAAATATAGCAAATATAGCAAAAGTAACAAAGAATTTCTCTGTATTTGCCAACGTTAACAAAAATCACAAATATAGCAAGAATAACAGATTTTGCAAGAAAGAAGAAAGACAAACGACCGAGACAAAAGGGCCCTCAGCAAGCCGTTAATTCAGCAAATGAAGCAAAAATAACGTGGAATTTATCTGCAACTAGCTTCCAAATAGGTTGTTAACAAAGATGTTTGTTAAAATGATATCGAAATTTGCTAGCAAATGTTAGCCACATCTTGTAATCCAGCACAAATTCCCGTTTATTTTCTATCAATTGAAACGTGCCACGCGCCTCAACCTTGGTTGTTGGTAGGTCGACCTCTGAGGATTTTAAAAAGATGTAACTTTTGTACAACTCAAGTAGTCCATTTCTGAGGCCAAACCTGCTGGACAACCTGTTGGGTAGAATTTGATTGTCCGCCGTCCTATAGGTCTAAAAGCAGGAGTATGTCTGATTGTTCATTATCTAATGCTAAAAGGACGTCGTTTAATGTATCCCATACAAGAGCGGTCTCTGTGCTGTGTTTTCCTTGTACGCTGACTGAAAATTTTCATTAATTTTTTGCCGTTAATATTGCTGTTTACTTGACTCGCTACAGATTTCTCGATTGCCTTTGATATGAACTTCACGTTGGAGATGGGCGTCAAAGTTGCCAGACTCTTCATGGTCAAAATCGGGCTTTTTCAGGCGAGGATCTAAAACAGCAACCTTTCGACAAGGTGGTACAGTGCTCTCCTACCAATGTGGCTCGAGTTCGATTCCCGGACTGAGCGTCATGTGTGGCTTGAGTTTTTTGTTTGTTCTCGTCCTTGCTCTGAGAGGTTTTTCTCAGGATACTCCTGTTTTCCCCTCTCCTCGAAACTCAGCATTTCCAAATTCCTATTCGATCTGAAGAGTGTCCCCGTACTGTAAAGAGTATTTGATCTTCTCGTCACGTAATTATGCACGACATACATCTGTAAATTGACAAATTTATTTTATTTTTTGCTATAATATCATCATTGAACCATGGAAAAGCAAGGAGCGGAGTTACGATTCTCTTTTTGATAAGCGTGTGAGAATGAAATTTACCTGAAAAGGTTCTTTCAACAATTGTCAACATTTTAATTTCCAATTGCAATAGTCGTGGACAAGGGGAGAGCATATTACACCATTCCGGAGCTTTTGTGTTCCTGACGCTGCCATTAAATTTTCAAAACATGCATGTACTTTATCCGTTTACTCTCTCCAACAAAATGTTTGGCGTTGGCAAAATATATTCCGTATTGCGCTTCGTCGCTTCGCGACTCTGCTCAATACGGAATATATTTTCTCCCAACTAGCCGCCATTATAAAGCCGTAATGTCGTCTCAAAATCGAATTTAGTTTATAAAATTAAAATAAAATTAACCAAAAAAGTCTTCTTTTTGTTGGCTACACGACTCCTGTAACTATATATCTTTAATGCCAAGTTTTCTTCACCTTTAATCCAACTCAGATAATTTTAATACAAAAACATGACTTCCGTCCAATTGATGTATGATTGGTCCGCCCGCCTAGATTAGCAACTGCTACCGGCAGGCTTGTGCATGATCAGATGTGATGAGATCACTTAGAAAAGTCATAGAAGAAGTAGTAGTATATGTTGCCGTTGTTTCCGGCTTTGCAATCAGCCGCACGCATTGTCCTTCCACGGTCCCAGAAGTTAGTTTGTCTTCCTCAAACAATACTAAGCTACGAAGAGGTGATCCCGAGTGCAGGACTTCTTCACGTTCTGCGGCTTGCTGTCACTGCCGATTTTTATGACTCAGCCTTGTCTGAGGCGAAAAGCGGAAGAAAACTTCTTTGTCAGGATAGCATTGTGCTCGGTTTAGTGCGCGAGGTTTTCGCCAATTTGTCTGAAATGAAGAGAAGATATTTTACCCCTTCCGGTGGCTATAATATCCATCAAAATACCGCCACCTAGGGGAATATATAATCGTTAATCGTAAAGTCAACATATATTTCAGACTTGCTATTTATAAATCGACGATAAAAAATACGTTATAAAGGCTCACAAAATAAGAGTGGTTTAGCCTTTGCTTAAAGTTAATTTTACCACATTAGCTCAACCGCAGGGCCACCGCATCGATCTGAATGACATTCTTAGTTTGGGAATGCTTCCCACGTCAAGGCGACTTTCTTTGGTTGTCAGCGTGGGTGTATGTAAATGCATTTTCTTCTTCTCTAAGATTGATTCACTTGAAGCAAGCATTAACTGATATCTTTAATAAAATGTATTTTTCGGGGTCTTAGTTGTCATATATAAGTTGCCTTACAAAAATGTATTTCCCCAGTATAGGAATACTTTCTGCAAATTCAACTTAAAAACTTGGCATGAATGTATTTTTTTTTCTGAATATATGAGATATATTGTCCAGGATTGAAAGCTTCGGCGAAAAATTTGGTAGCAAATTTGGATAGCTATTTTAGATAAAATTAATGAAAGGAAATCCCTCACAGGAATTTTTAAAAGAAAAGCACCAAAAATAAAAATAAGTCAAAATAGCATTGAAATAAAAAAAAAAATTAGCATAAGCAATGATGATTTTGCAAATTTTGCTCCTTCTCTTTAGTTGTTATTTACCTCTCTTTGCCATTCCTTGCCATTAACATATTTTTGTTTTGCTATATTTGTTACAACGTCTTTGACAGTTATTCTATTTTATTTTGATAATTGTTTATTTCCTTGCTGCTTCTGTTATTTTTGCTAGTTTGTTAAAGATTTTTGTAAACAATGTCTTAGTTTATATTTGCTAAAATCTTTGTCCACGTTTGCTAGCAAATTTTTGCCACAGCTTTCAATCCTGTAAATAAGCAATGCAATATCAAGAACTCCTATCTAATTTTGTATTACGTGTCTGTTCATCGGCGATATGTGAATGATACCAATGGGTTGTACCATAAACAGATACGTACAAAATTTGAAGAATTAAGAGTCCAATAAGACGCAGACGGATAGATATATCCTCTCTCGAAGCTCTCCAGTTTTCTATTTTTTTTAGCAAGTATGTTTTATTATAGATCACCACAAGTTAAAACATTCAATATGATTGATATTTCAAGCTGCACGAAGCATTTAAATCGACTTCTTAATCAAGAAGAAGTCGTCATAATTTTGTGGTGAGCTGGTGAACACAGCAAACGAGAAATTATGTTAAAGGCAGGGCTGATTTCATTTGCTCTGTGCGCCGCTCTCTTCTTTGCTGTTTCCAGCTGCAGTACCATCTCCAAAGAGACACAAGCGAAGCTGAGAGATGTTCAGGCTCAAACGTTTGAGGAAAATGGAGCAATTAAACTGGAAAATGATATAGAGCAAAGAGAAGGTAGGTGACTGATCAATGTTAGCTTATATTTCTTGAAAGATTGATGAAAAATAAATTGATATCTTTGCGTTTGGGCCCCGCCCTTAATCTTGTGGCACGCTACTCTGAATGGAGCACTTTTTTCAAATCGGCATTAACCTAACTAAAAGATTAGTTTCTACTACGACTTTTTTTCAATTTCATGATAACTAAACGGAATGAGTCTGTGTCAATTCCTTTTTCCTTTCTATCGCGATGTTCGTTGGGGCGCAGCTGAGTGCGTCAGACTTTCAATCAGAAGAATGATGGGAGGGTTGGTAGTTTCATGTTAGGTTTGTCTTCGCAATCTTATGTTGTTGCCTTGGACACGTTGTCTCTCTCCGCCCAGAGGCCTTACTGGGTATCGACGTAAAAATTGTCCTGCATGTATGAGTAGTCATGTCTCCAGAGGAATTTGTAATTTCTTTCTGTTTTCTTTCCTTCTAACTCACACCACTGACAAGTAGGATCATATACCTGAAAATTTATAGCAATGCATGAAATCTAAATTTCTTACTTCACTAACACGAGACTTTCAATGTGAATAGATATTTAGGATATGTCAGTGTCCCATCTAAAGACTTAACGTAACAACGTTAACTGAATCATTGTAAATTCCACTTGAATATTGGTGCAAAACCCGACCATTATACCACGCGTCAGATACGAAAACCTACTAAAACTCCACACTTCAGAGGTGGCCAAAAAATATGTGGAAACGTACTCACATCTAATGAAGTGGTACTGCACCACAAGAATTCCCCGTCAAACACCTAAATAGTCTCGAAGTATCTTATGACAACACGCGACCCCTCATGCCGTAACAATATTATTCGTTCCCATGTTATTAAATCGTGAGAAATTACATATATCGCAGCCTCTTCGGAATGTTCTCCATACATTAGCATCAACAACCCTGAGAGGGGTTGGGCGATGAAATTCTATCTCTTTCTTGTTAAGTAAAACCTCTTCCAAGGGAAACCATCTATTTGTTTACTGTTTAATTTTCCAAACTAACTTTTTCCCTGAATCCGTTATTATATTAACTACATGCTTTCTTGTTAAAGCAGAATCTGCGCCCATTGAAGAAAGCACTGAGGAGGAACAGTTCGACAGTGACGAAGACAACAACGGCAACTTTGACAAGGAAGACAAAGAAGAAGATGAAACTGAAGATGGGCCCGAGGACGAAGAAGATACCGAAGGCGAAGATGGCACCGAGGATGAGAACAAAGACGAAGAAGATACCGCAGACGAGGATGAAACCGAAGGGGAAGGTGAAGACGAAGGCGAAAGCGACGCTGAGGTAGAAGACTCCGAAGGCGAAGATGAAGACGAACCAGAATCGGAAATCGCAGAAATAGAAGATGATACCACGAAGCTAGGAGGTACTTGCTACTATCACTGAGTAAATATTACTTGCTTTTCATTGATTAGTGAAAACAATCATGTATCAACCTTTCATTTGCTCAGATTTAAAATTCTAAAATTGTACTAGGAGCACTTGCTATGTGCTGCAGATTATTGCGTTTAAATTTTTAATAGTTTATTTCTAGTACAAGATCGGTTCCTTAAGAATAGACTTATCAAATTGCAACGACTTGAGAGTGTTGGTGATTATTCCTCATTAAGGCATGCAGAAGGTGACGGCCTTAGCTAGCGAGTTTATCCGGATTTTAAGACAATGGAAGGACTCTTAAGAACTCTTAATCATTTAATTAATTATAGGTTTTAAAATTTCTCAATCAGTTTTAGGAAATGGTTAAAATGAATCACAAAGCTCTTGATCAAAGTATTAATGAGCGAATAGAGTACAGTACTGTAAATGAAAGAACAAGATGTTTTCTTTATCTAGCTGAAGAAAACGAGTTTTTGGAGAGTGAAGATCCTAATAGACGACGCAGAAGGGGTTGCATGAGACACAGACGGCGGGGTAGAAATAGACCTCGCAGGAGGAGACGACGAGGGAGGCCGGGGAGAGGACGAGGACGACGTCGAAGACCACGACCTGGAAGGAGCCGACGCAGAGGTGGATGTAGGTGCAGAGGACGGAGACGGTCACATCCACTCTAGCGGCGATGCTGTAAAAGATTTTATGACCCTTTTAAGGACAAGTGCTGCACATCCACATGTACTGTTGTGTCAAGAAATTCTCGTTGCCCCTGACGCCTCCTCTGATCACCGGGCCTACATGTGGTCCAACTGATGCACCAACTGTGGCGCCTTCTGGTGGTAAATGATTCCGCCAATGGACTAGAATTAACGACGCAGTAAGTTTTGAATTGGAAATGACTGTTGATTAAACGTGTTAACAAACTTAGTCTAGTCTTTAAAGGCCCACCTTCACCCAAGAGTCATTGCGGTCGTTTATTTTTGTTTTGAAATGCTGTATTGTCCAAACGCGTGATCTTATTGGCTGTACGAACTCAAGTGGTTCATACGGGTTTCCTCTACGACTCGTGCTGGAGGGAAAGACTATTCGTGATCGCTTATTGCTTTCTCACTCGACTCCCACTCAAATAAAATAGGGGGGTTTTTATATATGAAAACTGTTCCTCGGCGCGCAATACATCTTGGGTGAATGTGGGCCTTTAAACTCATTTAAATTTTCAGTATAACATTTGCCAATAAAATGTAATCAGCTTATATTGCTTATTTTGTGCCTCGCTTCTCTTTGTAATAGTATACTTATTCCGACCCACATCCCAGGCGCATTTTGTCACGTTATGCCATTAAATTTGCTTATTATAACAGACGTTCATAGAGGGAAGTGTTGTCAAGCGGTCAGAGCACCGGGCTTGAAACTGATCAGGAAGTCCTTGCTGGCCGCTACTTAGAGTTTTTTCACGATAGTTCCTGGCTAGTGACACATCTACTGCTAGTAAATAATACCTTGGTACCATAACACCTTGCGAACCTAACACAGCCAATAGGCCCATGGAAAGACATTTTTTTTACCAAGTTAGTTCCTGTATAAACAAATTTCGTATTCTTATTTAAGAGCTTTCTTAGGGTTTTCTTGAATGGGTAAATATGCGTTATTTTTAAGGACGGTCCATTCCGTCAATAAACGATAGTTAAAGACAGTACGTCTAGAACTCGCTCCTCTGGCGTTCGCAGAGTTGCACGATGATGTCTTTCTTTACAACCGCCATCTTGGATTTCTTGAATTTCTCCAAATTGAGGTCTAATTGGTCAAGAAATAATCGAATCCCGATAAAGAAATGCTAAATACTGTTTAAATGTAAGTGAGTCCATTTTACCAAAGGATAAAATAAAAAGCAATTCCAAAAAAGTAGCCTTCAAAATCGTTTTGCCATGTCGCGTGAACATTAAATGTCATACTAAAATGTTGCCAGATAAATGTTAGGAAATGTCAGAAAATGTGGCATTGTCTGCTGTAGTATTAAATGCTCACGTCAGCGCGAGCTCTTTGTTTCCCTCCCCTCCTCCATCCTAGGCTGAATTTATAGAGAACAATGGGTTCAACAATGACTGTTATCGTATTTCCAGACAATGTTCAGTCCAATCCAAAGTCGTCCTTGTGGTCTACTGGGGAGTGGAAAATTATTTCAGCGGTGATGTTCTGAGAAGGGGTTCAGAGTCAAGTCACCTTAAGGTGATTCAATTGTATTGCACATTCTTACTGCTAATTATTTCTTGCGTAATTTAAACGCGGGCGCTTTAAAAACATAGTCTGTTTTCTTATATACTAAGCCTAGTCAAAACCTAAATGGCTATTTCCTCCTAAACGAGCACGGTGACCTATCTTTATTATCTCGTTATTTTAACTTACCCATTATCCTCTTTATGTTTACAATTTTTTAGAAAATATTGACGACAGAAAAGTGAGTTATTGCCAGAAATGCGAGGTTGCCCACCACTCGCGGCCCTAAAATAGCGATACTAAGAACTCGCCCGCAAGAAACGTTTTGGGTCGATAGTGCTTCCCTGCAAAGAAATGCACCTTCAGTTGCCAATTATGCTTCATACATTCAATGTATTACGTTTTTTTGCTTTATCTAATTGTGTTTCCTCTGTTACCACCAGACATCGCAATAAATGATCAAATAAACTGAATTTTGGTGGCAAATATTGGAAACGACTATGATTTAAATTAAGTGGATCGTAGCTCCTTCGCGGACATGGTGGTTTATCTTTTTTATTTCATTTCTCGAAATAGTGGGTGGAGAAATCATTGCCCTATTAAGGGATACATTTTTTATACCTAACTAAAATACTGTTAAAGGGAAAATTTTCTTCTTCATATCAAGAACAAGGGACATTATTGCAATGCATTGTATTTGTTTGCCTGCGTGACATATTCTAAGTGAAGCAATATCAAAAGCTTCCATTCAATATTTTGTTACCTGTCTGTTCATCAAAAATTCTGACTTTACTAACATGAGACATTCAATGTGACAAGTTTATTTAGGAAGTGTCAGTATTCCATCTGAAGAATGTAAACCTTACGTAACAACATTAACTGGACATTTGAGTCCCTGAATTGAGTCCCGAAGTACACGCCGTCACAATAATACCCTGGTAGCAGGCGTTTTTTTCTGGCAAGTCTTTTAGCATGCACGAAGTCATTTGCCTCTCTAGTATTTTGCGTAGTCGGTTTGTTTACTTCCCCGAGATAAACCTCTGCCACGAAACGCTTACAGTTCTCGTTGAGCATGCGCAAGCTCGTTAATCACGTTACTTTACAGATTATGACGTAAATCCCAAAATTGCTATAATTTCGTTCGGCTATTATTTTAACATTAAAACTAAAAATAGTAATAAGCAAACATTAGGGAGTGCGTTCGATGATCTCGATCCCAGGCTCTCTCTCTCTTTTGTGATGTCATCTGCCCCTGGAAAAATAATTTGCGGGAGATCCCAGATACGCGTCTCAATACCATCCATGGGCTATAGGAAACATGGATTTCGACTAAAGAAAGGTTATATTCATCTCAAATAAAGTTGTCATGAATTACTCACGCTGAAGTAGCCTCTTATATTTTCTGGTCGTTCTCCTCATTTTTTTCTCTAGAATATCCCTAACAACGCGCCGTTGGATTCAGAACCGCATCGCAAGCATTCCTTAAGTCTTGGTAACCGAGCGTCCTACTTAAATCCTATAGGGCTCCCGTAGTTCTGAATTCAAAGGCGCGTTGTTAGGGTTATTCTATAAGAAATAGATAGGGAGACGCGACCAGAAAATATAAGAGACTACTTCACTGTGAGTAATTCAACATTATTTGAGAATAAAATAACCTTTCTTTAGTCGAAACCCATGTTTCTTATAGCCCATGTATCATCCATTAATAAATTCCGGCAATCAACATTGTCCCATACAATCTCGACTCCAATCCATATGCGGAGTGCGTTTTTCAAAGGTCGAATGGAATAAAAACATACATACATGTTGTCAATTTCTTTCATTCATTCTAAACTCGAGATTTTTAATCTCTGCGAAGAATACACCACACACCAAAAAAAAAAAAAAAAAAAAAAAAAACTAAACAAAACAAAAACTAAAACTAAAACAGAACAAAAAACAAAAACAAAACAAAGCAAAAACTACAAACAAATACAGACAGGGCGATTAAATCCCGAGACGAATAGGAATAGGATTATTTTGTTGCCGGCAAGACAACCGCACATTTATTTAAAATTCCAGTGCACGATAAGGCATAATGTATATATATTTTTTATTTTGGCTCTAATTTACAAGAGCCAAATTAGCCCTCAAGGTAACATTGTATTTTACTCTCCAAAACGACCGCAATTTTGGGGGCAATTTGGAAACTTCGAAGCGAGTTGCCAAGGTGTCGAAACGATAACGTGTCTGTTTGGATTCTGAAAACTCCTGAAGAGAGTTTGGTCCAGAGAAGGATTTTCTGTCCATTTGTGCTTGTGTTTAGTCAATGTGTTTCTTAACAAAGCGGTTTTCAATTGAGTGTCTTGGCATAGGCTTCCATTGATTCCCAGAACTTATACTTTGACGGATGAGTAATACCACTCTTAATTATAAGTTAATACAACGATAATTGTATTAAACAAATACCTAAACAATGGCGCATGTTTAAAAAAAAAGTTTTAAAAAAAATGTATAGGGAATGGTTTGAGAGCTTGAAAATTAAAGGTGGCTCTAAATCCCTTACCGGGAGAAGACCGCCTTCTTCCCAGTACAACAAAAGGACAAAAGTACGACTTTATTATTATTAACGCTATTTAGCCTAGGGTGGAGGCGGGGAGGGGAACAGAGTCCCCATGCTGACTTTAAGCATTCATAACTTTTTTTTAATACTACAGCAAACAATGCCAAACTTTGAGACTTTTCCTTAAATTTATCTGAGAACAATTTGGTTTGACATTTAATTTTCATGCGACATGATATCGCATGGCAACAAGATTTTGAAGGCTATCTTCTCGAAATTTTGTTAGTCATTTGGTAACTTGTACTCAGTTACATTTTGACGCCATTTTCACAGTTTTTGTTGGTTTTGATTATTTTTGGCCAATTTGAACGGTTTTTGTGGCTTTGGAGAAATCGAGAAATTCAACATGGCTGCTGTGATGAACGACGTCATCGTCCAACTTTGTTGACGCCAAAACAGAAAGTTCTAGGCGCTACTATTTTTAATTCCCGTATATTGAAGGAATCCACCGTGCTAACAAAAATAACGACTGGTAAATTTACTCATCATTCTTAGCGTATGAAAACCCTAGAAATGCTCATAAAACAACGCACAGAAAAATTATAAAAACTTAAAGGGAGTAGTTCACATTTCAGTGCATGTGAATGAATCTAAATGCTTCTTTTTTCTTTCTTAACTTTATGGCCTTAAAAATCCCACTCTTACGTACTTCAGTAATCACATTCTAGAATTAGTCCAAGCCAGGCAAAATGACTGATGGCCAAAATTTACAGAAAATGTTAGTAGATTGTACTAATATTGTCGATATTGAATTTATAGCGTTGATCCGTGGGATTTCCACGGTTGATGTGTTTACAGTTATTTGCATGCAAAATAACGCATTCATATGAGAAAAATACCACCCGAGTTACCTATTCCCCTCCGAATGGTTCATAAACAACGAATTAAATTAAACAGGCTTGGGCCATAGCGAGCAAAGGCGAAAAAGTATTCTAATTCATGGACATGCGCAGAACCGTGAACCCCTCCCTTAAAACCTAGTATACACAAGGTTGTTGATTAGTACAGGGACAAATTTCGCAAAAACGTATGGCTTTCTATGTGCTTGTTGGCTGTGTTAGCTTCGCAAGATATTGTCGTAAAATGTACAGCCACCACCGTTTTCCGTATGGTGAATTATTTACCAGCAGTAGATGTTTCAGTAGTCTAAACCATCGTGAAAGAAAACTCTAGCTTTCAGCCAGCAAAAACTTCTTGATTTCAAGTCTGTTACCCTAACCGCTCGTCAACATTGCTCCATCTAACCGTATATTATTATTAGAAAATTTGATGATCATAACGTGACAAATATGCGCCTTGGATGCGGGTCGGAATACGTATACTACTACGCAGAGACACGAGGCACAAAAAATGCATTATAAGCTGATTACATTTTATTGGCAAATGTTATACTGAAATGTTACATGAGTGGGAGACTGCTTTAGTGTTTCCATGATTCCTTAAAACTATCAATCAACAGTCCTTTTCAATTCTAAACCTGATAAGTCATAAATTCCAATGCAGTAGCGGAATCATTAACCAGCAGTAGGTGCCTCAGTCGGTGCGTCAGTTGGACCTTCAGTAGGCCCGGCAGTAGATCCAGCAGTACTAGTGGGACCGGCAGTAGGAGCGGAAGTGGGGCACGAACTTTTTCTAGGCACAACTGTCGGATTTCCGTTGTTTCTGCAGCATCTCTGCCTAAAAGGGTTATAAAGTCTTCTTCCGCATCTCAACCTTATCCGTGGCCTCCTTCCTGAACGTCTGCGTCGTCGTCGACCCCTGCCTCCTCGCCTTCTTCGACGTCTGCCTCGACGTCCACGTCTCCGTCCTCCGCGTCTACGTCCACCTCTGCGTCGTCGCCGTCCTCTGCCACGTCGTGGTCCTCTACGTCGTCTTCGTCCTCTTCCTGGCCTCCTTCTTCTTCTCCTCCTACCAGGCCTATTTCTTCCCCGTCGTCCTCGTCCCCTTCCTCGTCTCTTAGGATCTTCACTCTCCAAAAAATCGTTTTCTTCTGTCAGATAAAGGAAACATCTTGTTATTTCGTTTACAGTACTGTGACTCTGTTCGTGCGCATTCATGATTTCATCATTTTAACTATTTACTAAAACATATCGAGAAATATTGTATTAAACCAATAACTAACTATAGTTTTTACTTTTAGTGGTCTTAAGAGCCCTTCCATTGTCCAAAGAACCGCCGGATCTTCTCGCTAGCTTAGGCTCTCAACTTTTATCCTTAAAACAGCTTCACTACTATTCACTTGATGCAACTAAAAGCTGCATTTCTTACTAACGAATAAACACTACCTCTTTCAAGTGGTTGCGATTTCACTAGTTCATAGCTAGTCAGGAACTGACCTTGAATTAGAAATCAATGATTTCTAAAAATTCAAAAGCAATAGTTCTCAGCACTTAGAAAGTGGTCTTGGTGGAATTATAGATTAAACAAATCCGCGCAAAACAAAAGGTTGATACATGAATGCTTTCGCTTATCAATTTAATCGAAAATAGTGCTATTTACCCAGTGATTGCCTACAAGTACCTTCTAGCTCCGTGGTGTCATTTTCCATTTCTGCGATATCCGATTCTGGTTCGTCTTCATCTTTGTCTTCGGAGTCTTCTTTCTCAGCGTCGTTTTCATCGTCGGAGTCCACCCCATCTTCATCTACCCCTTCGGTTTCATCTTGGTATTCGGTGTCTTCTTCGTCCTCGGACTCATCTTCAGTGCCATCTTCGTCTTCCACTTCATCATCGTCTTCGGTATCTTCTTCGTCCTCGGGCTCATCTTCGATTTCATCTTCTTCTTCGTCTTCGTCGTCGAAGTTGTCGTTGTAGTCTTCGTCACTATCTAACTCTTTATCTTCACTGTTTTCTTCAATAGGCGCAGATTCTGCTTTAACAAGAAAGCATGATAAAATGATAAATTAAGGAAATCTGAATGATTTAACAAACGGTAAACGCATAAATATGGTTTCTCTTGTAAGTCGTTTCACTAAACAATGAAATTACAGCAGTTACCAATAACACGCGACCTACGGCATTCAAGAGTCGGATAAAGTTGCGTTTTGGTGGACGTCAATCAAAGAAAAGCCGTTGAAATTATTTTGAATTCTGACAAGATTCTAAGGTAACCCTGCAAGAAACTACGAAGTGAAGAGATGGTAAACTTTAACTAAACAGTGAAATTACAGCAGTTACCAATAACATGCGACCTACGGCATTCAAAAGAGTCGGATAAAGTTGCGTTTTGGTGGACGTCAATCAAAGAAAAGCCGTTGAAATTATTTTGAATTCTGACAAGATTCTAAGGTAACCCTGCAAGAAACTACGAAGTGAAGAGATGGTAAACTTTATTTAAATTGATCCTCCAGCCAGATCAAGCGCAAATAAAAGGTTTTAAAAAATTCGATTTTCACTGCACGTGATAATTTGCTCTCTTGCAAACATCACTGATTTAATTGTCAGGTGTAGCGATTTCAAATCTTCCACAAAAAAAAATACAGCTTCGTCTAAACAATGTGCATTTGTTAGATATTCTGTCTTAGAAATCAACTTTCATAAAGTTTACCATCCGTCAACGGATAAAACTGTCAATTTCTTCGTTCTGTTGCCTTGAAGTGTTCTCAGAATTCAAATTAATTTCAACGGCTTTTCTTTGATTGACGTCCACCAAAACGCAACTTTATCGGAGTCTTTTGAAGGGGATAGGTCGCGTGTTATTGGTAACCGCTGTAAAGAAAAAGAAAAAAAATCATCGCTCGATCCCCCTTGGGGTATTGATGCTGATGTATTGAGAATAATTCTATGATGTTGAAATAATTTAGATCTTATGCATTGCTATCAGTTTGAAGGTAAGAATAATTCTAAGATGTTGAAATAATTTAGATCTTATGCATTCCATGGTAAGTGATACCCCTTGTGAGCGATGTGAGTTAAAGGAAAAAAATAGAAAAAAAAATGCAAACTCCTATGGAGACATGGCTGCTCATATATGGCAGTTAATCTCTAGATAGGTTAATGCTCGTTTCCATTTCTTAAATTGACCTTGGGCATTTACTTAAAAATACGTGAAGTGAAACTTATTTCAAATTTACGAAGAAAAAAACAACGAGAAAAATGTAAGCCACCCACCCGGGCCGTTTGCTTCCTTCACTCCTTCTATTCATAACCACTACACCAACGAGGACTGGCTCTGAGAATTACCCATCACAGTAAACCAAAGCTAAACGTATTCGAAGACCCTAAATACTGTAGATCGGTGCTAAGCCCCAAAATGATGTTCTTTGTCTAGCTGGGTGTTCTTTTCCCGTGTACATTAGTACTCTCACGATAAGTTCAGTTTGAGATATGGAAACGAGAGTTAACCCTCTAGGGGAGAAAAGACCTTTCTCCTCAGAAATTATAGTATAAACTATCTACTGAAAGACAAGTCCTGTGGCCCACGCAGCCGGAGCTTAATTAACTAGGCTAGTTCCTGTCACAATCACAAGGACTAGCAGTATTCCTACCCTCCTCTTAGTGAAAGCCTCACCCTAGAATTTTTACGTCGGTACTCAATTATAGATATGGATAGAGAAAAAGACTGAAGGGTAAGTTTCGTGTCTGAGGAAACAACATGAGAATGCAGAAACAAATCTAACATGAAACAACCTACCCTCCGATCCCTGACGCGCTAATCTGCGCCCCAATGAGCCTCGCAATGGAAAGGACAAAACAACTGACACGGTTCCACTCCGTTAATAAATTAAATTGAATAAAATTAAGGTCGAAATTTATCCTTTAGTTTCGTTCATCCTGATTTGAAAAATGGGCTCCATGGTGGACTGCGACAAAATTAAGGGGCCCTGAAGGCAGAGATAAACTTTGTTTGCATCCGGATCAGTATGAAAATATGACATAACATTGCTCAGTCACGTACCTTCGGTTTCCTCTATATCATTATCCAGTGCAATCGCTCCATTTTGTTCAAAATTGTCAGCCTGAACATCTCTGAGCTCCGCTTGTGTTTCTTTCGAGATGGTAGCACAGTTGGAAACAGCAAAGAACAGAGCGGCACACAGAGCCAATGAAATCAGCCCTGTCTTCAACATAATTTCTGGTATGCTGTGTTCACCAGCTCACCAAAAAATTATGACAGTCTGTTCTCGACTTAAGAAGGTTATTTAAATGCTTTACGCAGCTTGAAATATCAATCATATTGAATGTTTTTTCTTGTGGTGATCTATAATGAAACACACTTGGTTAAAAATAGGGAACTGGAGAGTTTCAGGTGAGGATATACCTATCCGGTCACGTCTTTTTCGGCACACACTCGTAATTCTCCAAACTTTTGAGGATATCTGCTTTATGATACATCCCATTGATATCGTTCTTAATATTCAAGGGTCAATGATGTATCGGCGATGAACAGAAACGTAATGCAATAATGGATTAGTGTTCTTGTTATTGAGACGAAATTAAATTCACGTCAAGCTTTTGAGTTGGATTGGCGGTATTCCTATAGGTAATGGGGCAACAAATTTTTGTAAGGCAACTTTAATATGACAATTAAGACCCGGACAAAGCTATTTTGTTTGTTTTGCATCAGTTTGAAGCTTGCTTATACTCGATCGATATGAGAGAAGAAGAAAACGCACTTACATACACCCAGACCGCCAACCGAAACAAGCCACTGCACCTTCACGCCGGAAGCATAATTAGTTGGCCTGGGGAAACAGGCTTAGAATTCAGCTTCTATAGAAGGTGCAAAACCTTCATTTCCCAAACTGAGTAATTCTAATTTTGTTGAATGTCATTCAGCAGATCTATGCGGTAGTTGGGTTGGCAAGTTGGGTCTTGGTGTTTTCAAAGGCTAAACCACCTTTATTTTGCGAGCCTTTGCGAAGTGTTATTTTGTCGACTTATAAATAGCAAGCCTTCAATATTTGTTGAGATTACGATGAAGGATTATGTATTTACCGATGTTGCGTGCGAGCCCGTAACCCACCCACGCCATAGCTTAAAGCGTCACGCGTCAGCAGAATGAATCAAAATTTCTATCAAAAGTCGCGTATTTTATATGACAGAAGACGTTTTATTCTTCTAAACGTTTTCTTGGGTTATTCTTTAATATAGCATGGAATTTCATTCGATAATTCCACACCAAACCTGGAGAAGAAATGATTAAAGTGTATTTTTCCAGTTTGGAGCTTTTGAGAGGTGGGTCACGACGGTGATAATATGAATGGTGTTCGTTTTCTCAAATAAATTCAATTTGCTTGCTGGTTCGATGCATTTTTGTTAACATTGCACGCAGTAAAGTGCATACAAATTCACAGTATTCCAGAACTTCAAAGGTAAAAAAAAAGCACCAATAATACAACAAAAGATTAAGATCGCGTCTGTCTATGGAATACATTATTTGAAGCGCTGTTTCCTAGAGAATTAGAATTTGCCAAGTATAGTTTAGTTTAGACTGTGTCGAGGTCTGGATGCTGGCTCCAGACAGCAAGTCCCTAGGTTAGGAAATGATAGATCAGCGACTAATAGATAGTTAACAAACAAATTTTGATATATTAAAATTTGTGTATCAGCCTACAAGACTTACGAAAATAAAACAACAGAACTTACTTTGAGGCTCAAAGGTGAAAAAATAACTGACTGTTTTTTTTTTTTTTTAATTTAATTCAATTTAATTTAATTTTATTTTATTTTGATTTTGTTGTTGTTGTTCTAAGCCACGCAGTCATATAATTCCGAGGTAGGGTATTATCCCGGCAGAGATTGCTAGAATCAGAACGGGCGAAAAACATTAGCCACTGGTTTCTTATAGGTACTCGTTTTATTATTCTTTTTTTTTTTTTATCACAACTCTAACCCTGGCGCTATAAAGACAATCAAATATTTGTGCGCAATTTATGTCCTGGCCATTGGCACCGCGCCACAATTTACTGTTTTCTCTTTACCGCGATAATGCGCCGGAGCATCCAGCCATAACATTTAATCAAAACACTTAAATATTGTCTCTGTGTTCCCAGATAATTTTGTACCCTTTCAAAGGCTATATTTTGTAAGGGGACTTTCAGAAATGCCAGCTAGCTGACCTTTTTCTTGCATTTACCCCTTCGAAAACGAAAGAAATTATTATTTTTTTAATGTTACGAAATTTTGAGATTTTACATTTTTCTGAAGAAAACTGTAGATTTTCTTTTCAACTAAATTCGAATTCAGTCTGAGACGATTTAAGCCTTCTGAACAGATTCCACCGAAATAAATCGTTGGGTGTCCTTGAAGCGCACATGTTGGAGGAATATGTCATGGGGAGAAATTTGTAATAAAAGAATATGAATGTGTGAAACATACAATATGAAACTCACAATATGACCAGCTCCCAGTTGGCTTGATAGCTCAGTTGCTAGAGCACTGCACCGGTATCATAGAGGTCATGGGTTCGATTTTTTTTTCGGGCTTTCTTTTCGCATTTACTTAAAGGGGTATCGAATGGTCTCATTCAATTTTAAAGTGCTCGCAAAATTTGGCCTCTGCTCGAATTGCTCGCAAAAATTAAAGGGTGCTCGCTTGTTCGTGCCCGCAAAATTTTTGCAACTGCTTGCATGCTTGCATTCTCGTTAACATGTGCTTGAATGCTCAAAATTTCGTTAATCCTCCTTTGTAGTTATTTTTTTATACGTATATAAACGAGAAATCAGTTATGATATGGTTAAAACAAAAAGGTTGAAACATCCTTACCTCTGACTTCAGTCTTTCTTCTACTGAATTCAGCCGGTAACTATTGTTCCGTTTTGGAGGTGTCAGCCAGATTATTAGCTATTACTTAAATAAAAGAGAGATTCCGGCTAGCGGAAAATTTACGAAGTACTCGAAGTGTTCGCTGCGCTCCATCTGTATTTTTCTAAAGATGCTCGCCATATCTGTAGTTTTTAAAGTGCTCGCTGTTCGCAAGAAAAATTTGTCAACTGCTAGTGCTCGCAAAAATAAACACACTGCTCGCATGCTCGCAAATGCTCGCAAAGACCATTGATACTACTTAAGTTGCGTACTAACTGCGAGGATCTTTCTTCCAATTTATGTAAACCCCTTTTTGGCTTGCTGGCATATCAAAACATAATATTGAATGTTCCTTGCTAATAGGTTAAAGGAAAGTAAATAGTTTTTTTATTCATGTAGACACAAAAGAGCTTAATATAAGACTCGGTAGAATGTGCATATGCTACAACTTTTGTATGTTACACTACTCATGAGAAAAATATATTCAAATTTGACACAAATATGCCTAAAATAACAATTGTAAACTACATTTCCATAATTTTTTTCTTAAATTCCTTGAGATTCCTACAGTTTCAAACTTTAATTGGCAATTTATTCCAGAACTTCCCGCCAATAAAAGAAAATGAATTGTGCATTCACTCGGAATTGAAATGAAATTGCGGCCAGATTACCTGACCCCAACTCCTTAAATTATAACGCGTTTGTCTTAACCAAAAAAAAAAAAAAAAAAAAAAAACTTCAATGATATATAGTGGATCCATAAAAATAAGGCATTTGTAAATCAAGATCAAGAGTTGATAATATGAGATCTCAGAGTATTCATGCGCATGATAGCAGTAAATTTAGTAGGCTTTCATAACTCTCATTATTGGTTGGAAATGGGGTTCTTAAAAATGTATTAACATATGCCCCAGAACTTCAAAATGGTCCTCAAAGCTTCGCATCTTGGTCGATTCAGCTGTTTCTTTTCAAACAATATTTCAGTCTTGGCCATTTAACCTCCGATAAATATTTACGTATAACTTGCACTCGTGCTTGCATTTGTATCCGTGTGTGATATAATTTCATTTCCCGATAATATCATTTCCTGATCAATGATCTTGTTTTCAATATCTATTGAACTGTTTCTCTTCTTGATTTTCAGAGGCTGTTGCACGTCAACATAATCAAGAAAGACAAAAACAAAGTCCAAAATAAACGTAAATGCTCTATATTTGGAGCTATTTCCACTATATTCAATTCTAAACTTAGCCAGATGCTTAAAAAGAGATACTAAATCAGTTCTTCGGTATTGCGTCAATTGAGTTCTAATCACGCCTTTGCGTTTTTCTGATTCATTGCCTTTTGTGATCTGTCTTTCAATTTTCATAGCATTTGGAACATTTTAAAAATAAATTTGTAACTTCGGTTGGGTATTGCTAAGCCTCCAGATACTACACTGACGTGCCTAAGCAGAATCTGGTGTGGAAGTCTTTTATATCATTAGCTACTCCAAGACGGAATTCTCCAGAGAAGGTGGTATATTCTAGATTATTAAGGTTTTAAGATATCCTCCGAATACACCTTTCCAAAAAAGCCCAAGTATGTCTGCAATTCCAGAAAAAAATTGAATATTGTCTGTAGTTTTCCCACAAAATGTGTAAAACTTAATCTATTTTATACTTTTTTGCAAAGAAAGTCGTTGGTTGCGACTCGGCTGTGAAGCAATTTCCAAACGTTGTTTTGTTTCAAAGGTACGTAGAAATTCTAAGATATCGGTATTTTGTTTCCAATTAACATTTGAATTTCCAGTTATTTTTCAGGCTTTAGCTAACCACTTTCTATGGCTCTTTAACGGATAATGATTTTTTTTTTACAAAATGTCGGGTAGGAAAAGAAACCTTTCCACCATATTAAGAGCTGTTGTACTTTTTATAATATTTTAATGCGCATGTTCCCTTGAGTCTGATAAAATATATTGTTTGTTTAAGAAATTGTTGTAGCTGCGAAACTGCATTAACTCCTATGATAAATATAAGGCAAAATAAAAAGCAAAAAACTACTATGAATTAAAAAGAGCTCTAGCGAATTTCTTAAAATGTTAATTTATTTTGTTCACTTTTATATAAATATCTGTCTAAGTAAGAATCGCCCACTCCTTTCAACCTTTGTTGTTGTTGTTGTTGTTTTTTTTTACTTGTACATATAAATTCTAAGGCATAAGTATGTATTGTTTAACCAATTGTCTTGGTGGAAAATGGTCGATTGTCAATTCTAACGAGGAAGCTAGTTCTTCCAGATGCGCAAGGATCTAAAATCCAAGTTTTTCTCTGTGTACTTAAGATTTGCTCAGTGCTCTAATATTTCTTTCAGAAATGGTTCTCGAACTAATATCCTGATGTCTTAGATTGCTTAAACAAAAGTCTATTTTTATGCTTATCCGGATGGTAGTCGAATACTCTCTTCCATTCCCCTTGTTATCCACTTCACTGATCCTCAACAATATTTTGCAACTTGGTATTCATTCATCTTAAGACCCTCTTTATAATTTAATGCGCCTACCTGTATCTATATAATGCGCCTTCCTGTCTGCTAAAGCTCTTCAAACCCGCAGTAAATACGAAATATAATCTTCCAAATAACATGGTTCGTGAGGGGTTGGTTATGTAACCTTGCCATGTCAAAAATGGTGCTGCAATTTACGTTAAAAGGGCCGCGACCATGCACAATCCTTTGTTTTACTGTTTACACTACAGTTGAATATCTTAAAAGGAAGGTTTCTACTGGTCAGTTGTTCCAACGCATTTCAAAATCTATTGTGGTTTGCGCACGGTCAAGGCCAAAATTGCTAACAAAAACATACTTTTGTTTATTTATTTATTTATTTTATTTTTTTTTTTTGTTAAACCTTTTACCAACCAAAGAAAAGAACTATGCAGATAACGATAATAAATCGTTTCTTGCAAACTTCGGACTAAAAAAAAAACAGCAACTAACAGCGCTAAGCTATGGATTGGCCTCCCAGGTTCCATGAAACAAGCGATAAATAATATGTCATCCTTCAAACGAAAGCTATCATCGGTTAGGCTCTAGCCGGTATCGGTGGTGTCCTTTTTAGATGTGCAGTTCATAGAATGCCTTTTTACAGTTATTATTTTTGTGTTTGGCTTTCATGTAAAACAGTTTCGTAACGTTACTGATTGGAATAGTATTCATTAATCATATACGTTCTTTTAATGTTGATAATTCGCTGCGTCAAAAGAGTCCACCTCTATGACAGTCGACTGGAGTCACCAGTAGGTGAAGTCAGTTCTAGTCAAGTCAATTCAAGTTAAGTCAATTCATCAATCAATCCTTACAGACTGTACATTTTTTACTGGTGAAACATTTTAAAAAACACAGTTCCTGATTTTCTGAATACCCTCCTCACCAAATCATTTTCCTTTAGTTGTTGTTAAAGAATGAAAACAGGAATGTTTACAGAGTACATCCTAAGTCCTGGTCTTCGTATGTCGGAAAAAATCCCAGATGAGAATTGACAATTACGTTTTCTCCCGACTGTCCCAGATTTTGTCGCTGCTGGATAAAAGTATCGGCAACTATCGGCGATGACAAAAAATGAAGACGCTCAGAAATGTACGCCATTTTGAAATTTTAAGGTTTTGAGAGGCTTAGTGCCGATCAAAACAATCGCAGACACGCGGGCTCTGTGTAGAGATCGACCCGATTGGATGGATGGATGTCTTTAAAATCTAGGATGGTAGAGAAACGGCGAATTCTTCGATCGTCTGGGATTTTCCCGACATATGAAAACCAGGATTAAACAATTCAGTACATCCATGAACAGTCGGTACTGGGCTGAGGAACACTGGTCTTGTGTAGTAACCGCCTAAACTGCATGAAGCCGATTGTTATTGTTTGCTGGAAATTTCCAACAAAAACCCGTATATTAAATTAAATTATAGGGTTTACTTGTGGTGTAGCGGTTATCTAAATTGATTACTGTTGAATCTCCCGTATGGGATATGAAAATAGAGGAATATGGTCAGCGGTATTAGACATAATAATGACTAGAGTTATCTCTTCAGCCTTGAATGCAGGAGACTGGGGTTCGAAGCCTTGCCAGCGAACCATATTTCCACATGGTACATTGAAATTGCTTTTACATGTTTATTTCCTTTTTTCATTTTTTTGTTCTTAAAATATATAAAATAAATTTTAGCCCACTGATCTAAGCCAATGAGAAACAAGAAAATAACGTAGCCACCCAATCAGAACTGGAAACCATTGAACTGTTCCCGCCGTTTTCTTGCTTGTTTGGCCACAGGCCACCAAAGCGTATGCGACACAGGTCACCACGCAAGCGTGATTTTAGAGTTTGTATGGCGTTAAAATTAATCGAAAATTAGAGAACAACATTCCCACAAAACCCACAAAAAATATACTAATATCTGAAAAAGCTTATTCGGTGTCTTTTACTGTGTTTTCAATGCTTCTTGGTGCTTCCACATGCTGTTTTGAGCGGTTTATCTCTCAGCGGCTAGTCCACGTGCATCACTGTATTATGTTAATAGGAAGTTGCAAACTACAAGTCGAATTTGAATGAAATTTGGCCCGTCATTTGAGAACAGCACTTCAAAAACCTCACTAAAATTTGCTTGAAAGTTAAGTACTCGCTTACCTGCCTCACCATATGGCAAGAAGAATGATGTGCGGTCCTTCCTGGACAGCTGATTTTCGGCGAAGTTCATTTATTGGGACGCAGGCCTTCGTTGAAAACAAAGTTCATTTTAAATCGTTCGTTTTAAACCGCCTTCCGAGCCGTATCCCTAGAATGCTGTTACAAACCCACGGTCAAACCAAGACACGTCAGTACTAACATGCATGAGTGCCCAACAGGGGAAGTCCACGGGAAGCCTTAAGCACGCAACAAACTACACACACCCCCTCTCGGCTAAGTGCACTTCTGTAGCAGCCATCCGTGCAGGTAATGAGAACCTCGATCTACAAAAGGTTTAATGAGCAAAACAATGACCTTACACGTGCGTAAAAAAATGTTGCCATTCTCGGCAAAACAACTAATTGACCAAATTCAAGGGTTTTTTTGGAGAACGTGAACACAAAGACAAATTTTCAGTTTCTTTCAGTCAGCTTTTATTCGATAAAAGCCAACTCGTAAGTTACGAGTTGGAAAATCGGGAATTCAAATCATATATAAAAAAAAAAAATAATACTACAAATGTCAACTCATATACTCAAGAGACGTTTCTCGCTGTCACGCCAGGCACGGCTGGCTGGTACAGAACTGCACTTAGCCGGAAGAGGGTGTGTGTGGTTTGCTGCGTGCTTAAGGCTTCCTGTGGACTTCCCCTGTTGGGCACATTTTAGTACTCGTACCTAGGTTTGACCGTGAGTTTGTAACAGCATTCCAGGGATGCGGCTCGGAAGGCGGCAAAAATGGCACACGATTTAAAATGAACTTTGTTTTCAACGAAGGCCTGTGTCTCAATAAATGAACTTCTCCGAAAATCAGCTGTCCAGGAAGGACCGCACATCATCCTTTTTGCCATATGGTGAGGCAGCGAGTGCTTAAGTTTTAAGCAAATTTTAGCGAGGTTTTCGAAGTGCTGATTTCAAATGACGTGCCAAATTTCATTCAAATTCGACTTGTAGTTTCCAACCTTTCATTCACATAATACAGTGATATACGTGGACCAGCCGCTGAGAGAAAAACCACTCAAAGCAGCGTTTGGAAGCAATGAGAAGCATTGAAAACACAGCAAAACACACCGGATAAGCTTTTTCAGACATTATTATATGTTTTGTGGGTCTTGTTGGAATATTGCTGTCTAAATTTCGATTTAATTTTAACGCCATACAAACTCTTAAATCACGTTTGCGTGGTGACCTGTGTTATATACGCTTTGGTGACCTGTGGTTTGATTTGGTTTGACTGGATGCGCTGTCATCTGCAAAGAAATTATTTTTAGCTACAAAATGTCTGAAAAACCTAAAGAAGATGCAAACTTTAAGTCGTCTCAGCGAGACGAAGAAGCCTCAAAGAAACTCGTAGGCGATGGTGGAAATAATGTCTCCATGGCCCAATGAGCCTGATACGGGCCAAAAACATATTTACGCCCGCGAACATCAAATCTACCGTTATATTCACTTTGTACGAATATTCCTTGCTGTCTGTTTCATGTATAGGGAAAAAGCACTTCGACCGAATTAAGTTTAACCGCCAAATTTTAATCAGAGCGAAGAAATGCTGTATTTTCTCATGATGACGCTTCTTAACCTCAGCATTTCGTAAACAAAGCTTATTAAACAGCCCCGTCACGAAAGTCTTCGGCAAGTATTTCCAATGTCTTGTTGGACCCAAGCGTTTTTTTCGAAGCCGAAGCGCGGCAGCTAAGCTCTTGGTGTTATCCCTAATCCCTTCTGGGTACGAAAACCAAACTGGACAAACGTGCCAAGCTCTTAACACGCTCCTATGGAAAAACGCCAAATATAGAACTCACAGGTTTCAGGAGCGTAATAAAGGAGCGATAAAACTGAAAACTAGATGGTTGAGAGATCTGCGAGTTCGAAAATATGTGGGCAGTCGGAAGCTGTTTCACGGAATATTTCGTTGTGTGTTTTGAATGTCGCGCCCTGGAGCGAAAGAACTGACTTCGTTCCAAGTTTGGGGAAAAGATACCATCCTCTATCATACGTTTTCTCTAGTTCAGCGCTTGGAATCTGCTCTAAGCGTTTGATTTGTTTTTCGGACTAACGATTGTTGCCATATAAATTTCTCTTTAAGCTTATAAGACAGGGGCACTCAATGGCCAAATCGTCCCAAATGCGTCAGAAGGGCCTTAAACGGATTTTTGTATGCTTTAGAAGCCTGTTGGGTTAATTTGGAGCTGCCCTAAAAAAATATTTACCTGTTCGGATATGTTAAGAGAACTTTGGTCGTGTCGAAAGTTTAAAGAGACTGGTTTAGCCTAATCCAAAAGTTTTAGCTATACTGACGAGTCTTGTCGAAAGTTCGAGGACACGTAGTGGCCATACTTTCAATCGAAAATTTTAGGGGACGTTTTTTCTCTATTTGTGAGACTATGGAATTTAAGCGAAAATTTTAGTGAATAAAAATGCTCATCCGAATATTATAGGCCTACCACCTGTCCATCCAATAAGAAGAACCAGTGATTATACTGGTATTAAAATAGAACAGCAAATTTATCCAATTTTGAAGTCAGCCGTAGAGGCCGGACTTGTCGCTTGCTCGGGCTGGCAAGTAACTGAAATGCATCAATGTTTCGTCCTGAATAAAATGTTATGAGTGCAACTAGTTTGCTTCTTTTTTGTCAAATTCTTCAACTAGCCGGGGTTGAAAAGAAAGTTTGGTGCTCTTATTCAGCTATAGATGAATTTGGAAAACAATGCTCATATATTTTTCTTTTCGGCCCTGTAATTGATTAATAGCTAATAGGCTCCGCTTCGAATAAAACGCTTGGTTAGTATAGCAGGAAATTCGAAACACTCAAACGAAGGCGTAGACATAGATCAGAAACGTAGGGAAAAGACACGTGCAAAACTACTTCTCTGTGAATTTATTTTAACTTTATATTATAGAAATTGCACCTAACAATCTCTAGACCGGGTTTTTTTTTTCTGGGGCCCAGGGAAGCGGGTTCCCCCCCTCCCCCCCCTCCGCCTTCATACCTCAGCAAGCATAAAAGCTGTGACATTAAGACTTGGATATATAGTACGTTTTTCTATGTTTAAGGTTTTCTTCAAGGTCTTTAACGTCCTCTTGAATTTCTGGATTTTTTCCTTAATTCACTCGCCTTGTAAAGATTAAGCTTTCAGAACGCAATTGTTATCTGGTTACTAAGAGTAGCGGTCAGAAAATATCAAGTATTTGGTAGCAGAACTCGTGCAATCAATTTCGCTCATTTTCTGGCTACAAAAAGCCCTTAAGTAGAGAACAAATTTGACGCCTTTAGTTTTCTTCAGGAGCGCTTAAAGTTCTGGAAAACTGAGCTACACAAATTTGACCCGCGAGGATCCCGAAAGTACCCGCACGGCAGTGTGAAATTAATATTCTGAGCTGACTCTTCATCTGCAAGGAAAGAAGATCCATGGTATTTTTATGCTCGGTATTGACAGAGGAAGCACCGCACGTTTATAGCAGAGTTTGAACTAGACTTAACCATTATTAATGAAAGCAAACAGAGCTTAGGAAAATGTCCGTTTTCTAAACAAGAAAAATCCCGCAAAAACGGATAGATTTTAAAGATGGTTTTCGCTATGTGATATAAGGCCAATGTTTCTTAAACTTTGCCTTTTAAGTAATGTAATGTTGTCCTTGATAATGTATTAAAATCAGCCTGGGTTTTATAGAAAGCACTTCACACGACCGTTTTGAAGTCACCGTTATTCGTTTAAAATTCCTACAACGGCTAAATAAACATTCAACCGTTGTTGCGTTACCGTAACAATAAACAGACTAATTTTTACATATGCCAAAAAAGCGAAATGAAAACGAATTTCTTTTAAACTTTGCATCCTTTTTAATTACAATAAGGAAAAGTCCGGTCTTGGAACCAATTTTTCTTGTTTGCGCTGTGAGATTTTTGCTTATAAAACGATATCTAGTGAGGACCAGTAAGCGTCTCGATGTTCATTTCTTGAGTTCACTCAGGTGTCAGATTGCCAATGAAACCGCATCAAAAGGAAATCTGTGGGGTTGAGGTTCTCCCCTATGGCTATGGTAAAATGCTCGCCGAAATAAAAATTGGAGACCGGTCAAACTTTCCCATTCTGTTTTTAATTCGCTAAATAGTTAGGGTTGCGTTTTATAAATTCCGAAATCATTAATAATCAGTGAAAAATATCACGCATTGATGTTTACTAAAATAAATTAAATTAGTAAAGTAAAAGTAAGATAAATAGGCCTTATCACGGTTTTCGACGCCATTTTGACGGGTAGGCAAACAGGCTTGAAATAACAGTGTTTGTATGGAAATCCGATGTCAAATAATTTTCTTAAAACATCGCTTCTGAAAAATTCGGGAATTGGAAACTTTTGGCACTAGGAAAAAGATTTTAAGGTAAAAATTGGAGGGATGTAGCTGTGACAGAAAGCGTCCAGTCATGTTTTGAACTTTCCATACATTTCCCTGTATTTTTTCCCGCGAACTATTTTTAGTAGCAGTTCACGGCTGGTTCGCTATACAGACAAAGGTATGGAAAGTTCAAAACACGACTGGACGCCTTCTGTCACAGCTACATCCCTCCAAATTTGTTCCTAAAATCCTTTTCCTAGTGCCAAAAGTTTCCAATTCACGAATTTTTCATAAGCGATGTGTTATGAAAATTATTTGACATCGGATTTCCATACAAACACTGTTATTTCAAGCCTGTTTGCCTACCCGTCAAAATGGCGTCGAAAACCGTGATAAGGCCTATTCAATTACGGAAACGGGATAATTCGTCACTTTGGTTTGATATTCTTGTGCTCTCATCAGTGGAAGCATGGAAGTTAGGTGTTCTTTTAGCTCCTTGGTCGGAGGTCCTTGCTCTTACGACCCCAGAGACAGAAGCAGATCAACTGAAGTAAACTAGTGCAAAAGGAACATCGCCGGTCACAAGTCTTCCTTGTCAATAGCCGATGATGAAACCGAAATTGAACTTATTCTGACAAGAATGTTTATCTACTTCACCTTTCGGAATTGACGATTTGTCTTCGACACCGTTCGTCTCTGGGCATTGGCTGGCGTCGAGGTTCAAATAAGTGTCAAATTCCTCCGCCGGTATCGAGCCATGACAGCCAGGCGCAAAAAGTCGCAAAACTAGAACGAAGATTTGGCAAAAATTCGTGCCATTTGATATGGAAGAGAGTAGGACTATTTATTCCAGTTGGTTCAGGTATGCGTTTCCATAATTTTCCATTACCTTTTATGTATAATAAACTGTAAAAACGTGTTATGTAACACTTTACTTTTTTGCACATTCGGTCTTTGCCAGCACAAAATATTAGTATTCAGATGTATTTTCAGTTAATCAGATGCGGAGAAAGCCGTTAATTAGATTACACGTGAAGTTTTCAGTGTACTTAATTAATTATTTTTTTTTCTGTGCTTGGAACCCTAGTTCTAGTGCTACTGACTGTGGTGGACAACATTTTGATCACTACGTCGTAAAAAGGTTCTTCTTTTGAGGAAAGTAAGATATCGGTAAGTCCTAGTTAGAGCTTTTCAGGCTTGTGCAACGTCCATGCTAAAAACGTATTATCCCTATTAAAGGAACGTATTGAAAACTTTTCAATTGAAGGAAAAGAAGCCTGATCCCAGCGCTTAAAAGTGTGAAGTTTGTGTCTTCGCCACGCCCTACTGAAAGAGGCCTAATGCTAGGATTTTCAGGTCTGCATGCACCGTAATCTTCAGAACAAGGGAAGCAGCTTATGATGGTCTCAGTGAAACAATGAAGTGGCTGAAATTAAAAAGAAATAAGGTTATGTATCTAATTAAGCCACCCCCACCCTCCTTTCCACTCTATCTAAGGAAGACATAAATTTTCGTTGTGCACTTCAATCAGTGAGTGTAGGTTTTTATGTCTGTTCCTCCGGTGTATCTTTTGCGTTGACTGTTTTTTGTGAAAACTTTTGAATGCAGAGGTCCACACAACGCAGGAATTAAACTTGCTGGTAATTTTGCCGGATCTCTCTTGTGAAAGACCTCGTGTCAGGCGTCACTTGAACGTGAAAATACAAAACTGAATTCAAGGCTGGCACTACGGCAAAGGGCAGATTTATTAGTGGCCAATATTTCGACTAATAGAATTAGTCTTCCTCAGGGCCCTGAGGAAGACTAATTCTATTGGTCGAAATATTGGCCACTAATAAATCTGCCCTTTGCCGTAGTGCCAGCCTTGCATTCAGTTTTGTTTTTTGTGGCTGGTCGCTACGAAAAAGAAAATTCAATAAAGAACTACAGGTATTAGTCATTTGCGCAAAAGTGCTCACAAAGAGTTCGTTATCCTAGATAAGCAGCTGGTATATAAAGCCATACATAACTGTTAAACGCGTCCGTAACAAGGGGAGGAGCAGGGGGGGGGGGGGGGGTCGAGGTCTGACCCCCCCCTCCTCCCAGAATTTTTGAAAGTGTAAAACAAAGCAATGTGTCAAAAAATAAATAGTTAAAAAACAGTAATAATGTACAAGAACCAATCTTGAATTCTGACGCTGCAAGTGCCTTTTCACAACCTTTAATAAATTGTTTATTGCCTGACAGTTTCCTCCGCTAACATTTAGCCTTTATACAACAGCAGCAAAGGCAGTCCTTCCTTGTGAATCGGAAATAAGAACCAAAATCCTCATGACCGATTTGTGTTTGTCAGTAGGGAGTTAAAGATAAGACGACGGTGATGGTAGCGAATTCGAAAACGTCTATAAAGAGAATTCGCTTTCTTTTAAACTTCACCTTTTTTTTTTTTAATTTTAGGCGAATTTTCTTGCGGACGGATTCTTACTGCCCGATTCCAAGTTCACTGCAGGAAAAAGAGAAAGGGAAATTTGTCGTCGTCTTCAGTTACGTCCTCCTTCAAACGTGAACAAGTTAGGCAATTTCACGTGGTAGTCCGTACTGTGACGGCAAAGGGTTGCAAAGAAATATACCGAAAAGTGTGATGCAAATGCAAAGTTATTGTTCTGCTTACTATATCTGCACCTTTTTGGATGCTCTCAATTTAATCCTCCCCCCCCCCCCCCTCCCCACCAGCCCCAGTTGTTTTAGCCTCACTACGGGCTTGTTAAAGCAATTCTTCCCGTCCCCCACCCGATCCCTACTGCCTACTGTCATATCTCAGTGATGATGTAACTAATTTGCATATTTGCTGTCACGCAACATTGTCAGACGTGTCTGAATCTTTTCGATTCCTTCTTTTCCCGTCGATAATGGATAAAACTAACTTTTGGCGAGGGGAAAACAGAAATCCTTCTGATAAAGTAAGATAGGAGCATTATTGAAGGCCTTGAAGCTGTAATTGGCAAATTGGCAGTTTACCCGTCGCATCGGTTTGTTTGCACTGGCAGTTATGCACTTGTCAGTGGAAAGCCCCGCACCCCCATACCCGGGGAATGCGGGCCATTAGACCAGGCGTCCCAACTAAATGAAGCAAATTCCCCGCTATGAGGGCAATTTCTTATGTCAAAGCCTCATTTTTGTACTCCGCCCCCGGGGCAATACTTGAAAAATCCCAAATACACAACGTTGACCAAAATTAATTTATTTCAAGAATTGTGCCTCAAATTTAACTCTTACAAAAACTTTTTCAATGTCTTCATAAAATAGATGAAACAATCATGGCTTCCTCTACTCCCCTTAGTAAGACATGGTTCTGTGAACCTTTCTCTGGACGTGTAAATGACTAAACTGGAACATGGTGATTCAAGCAACGCATCAACACAAAACAAGTTAAAGATACACCCGAAATTGTAAATTTGGCAATAATTTCCTTTAAAATTGGCAAAAAACACTCCTAAAACAGTAATATCAATTAAAGGGCTTAGCTATACCCGACCACGAACTAAAGTAAATACTAGATTCTTTGACATAACAAGTCCCAACATGCATTTGACATACAACTACATCTAGAGTAAGCCAGATGGCGGTTGAATAATCCCAAATAATGGTAGTTTACACACTACTGTGTTTGAAAAAATGCATGATTACATGTAGTTCAAGTGCCCAATGTGTATATTTCAGACACATCATTTGCAATGTGTTTGAATGTCCTTTTGTACGAGAATAAATTGAACAGTTTGGAGATATCACTTTTAGGTCATTTTAACTGAACGAGTTGTTGGATTCACATGTATTGCTAATAAGCCAAATTTTTATTTCATATTCTACAAATGCTTCTTCACAGTCGGGACACAGCCACCTGCCAGCTGGAGCAGCAGTCAGGCCTTGGCAAAATCGCGAAAAAGCGAAATCCCCGCCAAAGCCCCGCTAACGGTCCCCGGTCGCTGTTATTTGTGTCTAATGTTGTCGAACACCCTGCACACTGGGGCAAAGATGACCACTAAAACCCGCTAAAATCCCCCACTAATGACCCCCATTCCCCGGGTATGGGGGTGCGGAGCTTTCCACTGACTAGTGCATTATTCGATTCCACCAAACGATGTCGTGGTCGAAATTAGCCAACTTTAACAACCTTTTTTGAAAATGTCAATGGAGAATCCAGCCTGATATTAAGGTATGAAGTACATCAAGGCAATTGTTACTGAAAGCTAAAGTGTGAGAATATTTCGAGTTATAACTGAAATGTGTGCTTGACCTTTGGCACTACATTGCAGAGTTCGCCAGGTGTAACAATATGCGGCTGGTTTTAAATTGTTTAAACTTGCCATATATCATTACAAACACAAATCCATCGTTTATCATATCAGAAAGAGATTGTCTTTCGATATTCGTACGCTTCTTCTAAAACAAACGCGGAGACAATTAAAAGTGGCGATTCTCCGTTTTTAAATTCAATCATTTTTCAGTTCACAAGGCTTCGATAGCTTTTCCTGATTTTCTCAAAACGGAAATGTTTCTACCCAATTTAAGCCACACCATGATTCTTACTTTAGCAAAACCTTATCATGGACAAACGATGAAAGAAATCGACTTTGCTAAGTTTCGCCAGAAAATTCAGATTTTGCTCGATTTTTCCTGACCGCCGCTCTTAGGGCCTCTTCATATGATCCCGGTTGACCGGGCTAGCCCGCTTACCGAGATCTCGCCTCATTCCTATTTCTTTTGTAAAAAATTCGATGTGTTCATATGAGAAGGCGGGCCAGCCCGGTTACCGAGATCTCGGTTTCAGCGACCGAGATCTCGGGAGTCCGGGACGAAAATTTCCTCATATGAACACGGTATCCCGGTTACCGGGATGAAGTCTATAACCAAACATTCGCGTCTTAGAACGGATATATTTGATTATTATGGCTCATTTCTGAGATGTTCTAGTTCAAAATAATTCCTTTTCGTAGTAGAGATAAAGATATAATACTTTTGAGGTTTGTAGAACCGATAAAAATGAAAAATTCTTGCCGGGCTTGTTCGGTAAATGTCACGCTCGATTGACCGCGTCACCACTTTTCATCTCGGTAACCGGGATGAAATTTCCCATATGAACGGACTGCAAAATTCATCCCGCTTACCGAGCCATCCCGGTAACCGGGATCATATGAAGAGGCCCTAAAACCCTATCTGGTAATTATTTTTCAGCTAACGATGGGCGTGCTTTCACGAGCAATTTTTCAAGTCGCTTAGCGAGTGACAAACGGAAATCTCGTGAGAACAGTTGCTCTTCCAACTCGCTTAAAGTTAATCCAGTCTGCAAACTTCAATGCAATTATCATTTTATTAAGCCCCCAAACCAGGGAAAGTATCATGGGGTTTTTGATATCTTTTATTAAAAATGATGAAATAAGACCTTCAATCACCTGCCAAATAATTCTAGAATGACGAGAGGAACGAAATCAACTCAATTCTTGAAAGAAACAACTTGTTATCTGTGCTAGCGCATTTTGGAAACAAAAATGGGAGAAGTTGAAAAACATTAGCCTAAAAATTTTCAAGTTTCAATCGAAACCGGCCTACCCTGTCTCTGGCCAGAGGCACTAATCGACAGTTTTATTGTACTGGGGTGATAATTTTTAACAAACTTGACAACTATTTTGTTGTTTCTGCTAACAGTCAAACATTTTTGGGTTTTGAAATGAGACCAAATTTTCGTGATACCTCTCCTTTAAGGGCACGGACGCACTGCGCAAATTTTTGTTATTTTTGCGAAAAAAATCTGTCATCAGTTCCCTGAGACAAGTTCGCCCTGTGAATTTTAGATCTACCAAATTTTGTCAAGGCTTACCAAACTTCAGAGACGCCGTCGTCCTGCTTCGGAGCAGGACAAATTTTTGTCAGGCTTGAAATCTGACAGATTTGTTTATTTACACGCCATGATTTGAAGGAAAATGTCAATCAAGAAAAAAAAAATTCAGGGATATTACGCCTATAAAAATGAATTTCAAACCAAGAATTGCAAGGCCTAGGTAGGTTCCAATAATAAGGATGAGGCCTTTGCCGCCTTCTACGGACAAATCTGTTGTGGTACTCTAGAACCAGTTGCAGTCGAACAAGGTGAAGCCTCCACTGGCATAGTAGAAGTAGCAACTGCCCCTGCTGGAGTTGAACAAATTGAAGGAAGAAAAAAACTAGAGCACAAGCAATAATATGCCGAGGCAACATATTCGATCGAAGCGGTTTAACATCACCATAAGCCCATGACTTCTGAGATCTCATGTAACCTTTCCAGCGAACAGCGCGCAAGCGATGGCGTTTAATTTATTTCCGTGTGTTTGACACTTGTGGTTAACAAATATTTTGCTGTGTCTCAGTGCGCTCACGCTTGAAAAATTGAAAATTTGGCGAAGACAAATTTTGTCGAGATTTTTGGAAGGGCCAAACAAATTTTGTCAGTCCAGTGCGTCCGGACCCTAAGCGACTCGGCAATAAATTTCCGCCAATGAGAAGGAACTTGCCGTCATTTATCTGATAAGGCTGTCAAAGCGAAAACAAAACATACGTTCTATTTTTATGACTCCCCCGAAACAAGATGAACAATTTTTTTCGTGCCATGATCTCAAGCGAGTGATTATGGTGACCATGTTACCGATGTTACACATTTAAGACCGTATATTATTCCAGCAGGGCAAAATTAGCAATTGTGGCTTCCACAACCTCAATTTTGAATTTCGCGCGCCTGCTCTCAAATTTCAAGAGTGAAATCGTGAAAACACCCATCAATTTTATATCGCTTAACAAAGTCTGTAAACATAGCGCCCTCAGGAATTTTAAGCGGGTATCCGGCGTCGTGAAAACACAGCCAACATATATTTGTTAAATTTCGAAATAAAATTGAGACCAGGTATGTGCCTCATGCTGATTTCATCATGTTCTTTCCAGCTTCTTAATTTCGCCGGCTGAAAACACAAACTTAAGATAGAATGATGAAAGCTTGTAATACTTCACTTCAGGAACACAAAGCTAGTTTATGTAGACATTTCTGTCTCAATTCAACTTAGGTCAGTCAACATAAATTACTGGGGAGGCCGAGTAGTGAGACATGACAAACCAAAACATGGAAAGTGAACATAACATATCAAAACTTCCAACTGGAAGGAAGCAGATGAGCTGAATGTTTACAAACATGGCTGACAGGAGGAGAGACTACCGGGAAACAACTCAAGCGGCAACCAGAGCGCTACTTTAGCCTGAGTAGATTTCAAGTCCGGCACCCTAAACGCTCAGATGATATGCGAGCGAGAACACTCCTAGACAGAAAAATAAGACATAAAAATGAAATATAAGCTTCTAACATTTTATTGCCAATGTTATTCCTAAATGTTACTTTGCCTTTTACAAACTATTTAAGCGTTTTTATTGCTCCTTAAAACTTGCAAAAAACAGTCCCTTTTTATTCTTAACCTGATGAGTCTTCAATTCGGGTGCATTGGTAGGATCATTTGCCATGGTTAGCCGCGTCCAACTCTGATTCGACGCCTCCGTCCCCGTCCTCTGCGCCTTCGAATTCTGCGTCTCCTTTGTCGTCTCCGTCGTCTTCGAGATCGTCGTCGTCCTCTTGATGGCCTCCTTCGTCGTCGTCTCCTGCTAGGTCTCCTGCCACCTCGTCTGCGCCTTCTGGAAGGTCTTCGTCGTCTGCGACGTCTCCGGGATGGTCTGCGTCTTCTTCTACGTCTTATGCGACGTCCGCTTCCTCTCTGAGGATCTTCACTCTTCAACAAATCTTTCCGTTCTGTTATATAAAAAAAAAGCTTTGTCATTTCATTTGCAGTGCTGTTGCATGTATTTGCGTGCTGATTCATGTCTTGATCTTGTGCTTGTGCACAAGGCTCACTTTGCTGTCATATTCTCTGACATATGTCCTCAAAAATTAAATGAAACTGGTTATTGATTAAAATATTTTTTCTTTTATCACTAGCTCTTGTCCCTTGTTTAAAGTTACCGTATACCTTTAGAGGTGTCTCGCGTCCAAGCGATGTAGTGCGTCCGGTTTAAACTGAAATGAAAGCTTAGTATAGAGCTGACTAACAATATATACCAAAGCCGCTTTAATTTGTTGCAGGGGTTTAGGTATCTACAGTTTAAACCGGACGTGCCACATCGCTTGGATACGAGATACCTCTAAAGTTATACGATAACCTTAAGTGCTCATATTGTGGCCGGCATGCAGCTTGGCTACATGATGGTAAGTGGACATGTAAATTCTAAATCAACACAATTAATGTTACTTTCAACTTGCTGTATTCACTAACCTATAGCTAGAGAGGAACCCGGTCTTTAATAATTGGGTGTAAATATATGAAATAAACACAGTAGCCTTTCACCACAGTCTTTCGCCGTCCTTAAATTGCAGGTAGTTAACTGTCAAATATCTAAGCAATTTTTCTTTTGTGGGTGCCATATTAAATTCTTAATTAGGAAACGACTTTTCAAATTGTTCCTGCTCAAACATTTATACGTCAAAAATTAACGATACTTTCCTCACACTATTCAAGGTCAAACATATTGGCATCGTTAACAAAGCTTTATGCGTGGCTAAGCGAGAATTTCTCTGATATGTAAGTAAACCTCGTACAATGCTTGTCAGCGAGTCGCAAGAAACTTATCCCGAATGCCTTCTGGAAGAAGCAAAAACACAAAAACGAAAACAAAAACAAAGCAAAAAGAAAAAAAATGGTCAAGGATTTAAAACAATCACTTGCGAAAGCTAACGAATTTCAATCCAATTTTTGTTTTTAAGTTCGATAAAACCGGTGAGGTAAAACTATTCTAAGGGATGTGAATGACTGCAACGCTTCGGTCAGCACAAGAAACTGGCGCGTTGGATTTCGCTGTTGCTATTAATTTTTAGAAAACAGCGCTCATTGTAATCAACTTTGAACTAAAGAAGTCTAAGTTTTTTTGTGTTTCTGTTCAGTTTTAGTCTAGCCTTTCAGCAATTATTTTTTTCCTTTTATTTTATTTTTTTTTTTTTGACCTAAAATCAGTCTTTAACTACCTTAAACAATTGACGCAAAGTTAAAGGTTAATACCATATTGATTTTTTGGTTAGTAAATGGAAAGCAAGTTTATTAATACTTGATGTTTATCCACACGTACCTTCAAGCTGTGAGGTTTCATCTTTCAATTTCGCGATCTCTGCGCCGGGTTCGTCTTCGTCTTCTTCCTCGGCGTCGCCTTCGTTTTCGTCTTCGGCGTCTTCCTCATCCTCATCTACTTCTTCAACTTCATCTTCGTCTTCTGTGTCTTCTTCGATCTCAGGCTCATCTTCGATGCCATCTTTGTTTTCGTCTTTATCTTCGTCTTCGGCGTCCAATTCTTTGTTTTCGGGCCCATCATCTTCATCTTCGGCTTCAACGTCGTCGTTGTCGTCTTCGTCACTTACAAGTTCCTCGCCCTCACTGCTCTCTAGAATGGGCACAGAGTTTGCTTTAACAAGAACATAGTTTGATTCAATAGATTGTGGAATTAAGGGGAAAGCTCAGGTTAAACGGATCGAAGATTTCCAATTTGTCAGCGATTTTAGGAACGAAGAAAGAACGTCTCTCGAGGCATTGATGGAAAATAATAGATGTTTCGAAGATGCTGCGATATTTTAGACTAGCTATAGCGTTCTATCACGAATGATTTTCTCTTATTGACTACGCTACTCACTATCTATTCTATCCTATTTAACAAATAAATTCCATGTTGCCCTGCTTCTGTTCGGTAATAGATCACAGATGACGTCAAAATGTGGTAAGAACAAAAAACAAACGTGTCACAGATGTTCTTACCACAGTTTTACGTCATCCGTGATCTATTACTGAACAGACGCACGGCGACATGGAATCTATTTGTTAACTGCTGTAGATAGTGAGTAGAGTGAGTAGCCTAAAAGTGTGCGGTTATTATATAAATATTCAATAAAAGCGTGAGCCTGTCTTGTTGTTAAGTTTTGAACGACCAGTATATTTATGCTGAAACAATTAGATTATTAATTCCCAATTTCTATGGGTTTTAATTGATTGGGGGTTCCCTCTAAGTAACTATCATGCGATAAAATTTTTGAGCTCATAATCTAATTGTTAAGCAGAAGACATTACGTAACGGTCACCTGATAACCCTCGTTAGCGGTTTAAGTTACAAATAAAGAACAGAAGGTAAAAAAATTGCCATTTTCCTCTGGAGACAGGTCATATTTTAATGTTATAGACACGAGTTAAAAAGAGCCCTCCACTGCTGCTGAAAAATCTTAGTAAAATAACTTCTCTTGGCAAAAAAAACACGTGTTTGAGTGACCAATGCCAAAACAAAGCATAAACAACAACACTGAACAACAACCGTCCAGTTGTCCAAGTCTAAGGCCTCCGCGGTTGGATCATAACTTGCACAGTTCATTGACTTGAGATACAAAAGATTAGGACATATTCTCAGTACTCTCTGCTGAGTAAAACCCTAACCCTCTGAATTTTTCGTCGCTACTCAGCTATGCATCTGAAAATACATGCAGTGAAACTTATTTCAAATCTACGAGGAAAAAAAACGAAAAAATGTAAGCCACCCACCCGGGCCGTTTGCTTCATTCAGTTTCTCTATTTATAACCACTTAACCAACGAGGACAAGATCTGAGGATATATAGAAACGTATTCGGAGACGCTAAATACTGTAGATTAGTGCTAAGCCCAAAAAATAATGTTCCCTGCCTAGCTGAGGGTTCTGTTCCCGTGCATTAGCACTCTTACGATAAGTTCAGTTTGAGATATGGAAACAAGTGTTAACCTTCTAGGGGTGATAAGAGCCTTTTACTCAGAATTCTTAGTATAAACTATCTACTGAAAGACACGTCTTGTGGCCCACGCAGCCGGAGCTTCATTACCTCGGCCAGTTCTTTAAATCACAAGGACTAGCAGTATTTCTACCCTCCTCTTACTGAAAGCCTAACCCTAGAATTTTTGCGTCGGTACTCAATTATGGATATGGATAGAGAAAAAGACTGAAGGGTACGTTTCGTGTCTAAGGAAACAAACATGAGAATGCGAAGACAAATCTAACATAAAAAAACACCGACCCTCCGATCCCTGACGCGCTAATGTGCGCCCAAACAAGCCTCGCAATGGAAAGGAAACCAATAACTGACACGGATATGATCCACTTCGCCTAGAAAATAAGTTGACTGAAGTTATACTCGAAACTTATTCTTTAATTGCCTTAATCCTGATTTGAAAAATGGGCTCCATGGTGAACTGTAACAAATTAAAAGGTCCCTGAAGGCAGAGATCTACTATTTTTGCATCGATCCGTAGACAAATACAACCTTACAATGATCAGTCACATACCTTCTCTTTCCTCTATATCATTATCCAGTGCAATCACTCCATTTTCTTCAAAATTGTCAGCCTTAACATCTCTGAGTTCCGCTTGTGTTTCTTTTGAGAGAGTAGCACAGTTGGAAACAGAAAAGAACAGAGCGGCACACAGAGCAAATGAAATCAGCCCTGCCTTCAACATAATTTCTGGTTTGCTGTGTTCACCAGCTCACCAAAAAATTATGACAGTTTGCTCTCGACTAAACAGCCAATTTAAATGGTTTGTGCAGCTTGAAATATCAATCATATTGAATGTTTTAACTTGTTGTGATCTATAATAAAACATACTTGTTTAAAAATAAGGAGCTGGAGAGTTTCGCGAGAGGATATACCTACCACCGTTTACGCCTTTTCCGGCACACAATTGTAATTCTCCAAATTTTTGAAGATATCTGCTTTATGATACAACCCATTGATATCGTTCTTAACAAGAGTCAATCATGTATCGGCCATGAACAAAAACGTAATGCAATAATGGATAAGTGTTCTTGATATTGAGAAGAAATTACATTCACGCCAAGTTTTTGAGTTGCGTTTGCAGAAAGTATTCCTATAATGGGGCAACAAATTTTTGTAAGGCATCTTTAATATGTCAATTAAGGCTCAGACAAGGCCATTTTGTTTAAGTTATGCATCAGTTTGAAGCTTGCTTCACTTAAAACACACACACACACACACACACACACACACACACACTTTATAACACACTTTATTAAAAATAGACAGTTACAAGGTGTTTATATACCTACCCGCAAGTAGCTGAAGCTAGTTGAGGCGGGTAGGTATGTTTATACTAGACTAAATGCAAATACATTTGGTGTTTACAACTGAATTGACTAAAATAAAAGTTAAATAAGAAGTGAACAAACAAGTGACGCCAAAAACAAAGGGATTCGCTAGCTGATAGAAATTAAAGGATTGTTACATATTTACAAGCTTTTCATTATTTCAAGAATTGAAGAAGGTATAAGGTAAGCATTTTCTTTTTTTTAAAATGTTGATTAGTATTTCATATATTTGTTTTTTGAATAGTTTTCTGTTGTCAGACGTTCTAATATTATCCGGTAAAGAACTCCATAGCCGTGCGCCAAATCGAGAAAATGAATTCTTTAGTTGATCAAGACGTGAAGACATGATATAAAATTTGTTGGCGGTTGCTTCTACTCGATCGGTATGAGAGATGAAGAAAATGCATTTACATACAGCCACACTGACAACCGAAACGAGCGACCTTCACGTCGGAAGTATAATTATTTGGCCTGGGGAAACAGGCTTAGAGTTTAGGTTCTATCGAAGGAACAAAAACTTTATTTCCGAAACTGAGTAATTTTTAATTTGGTTGAATGTCATTCAGATCTATGCGGTAGTTGGGTTGGCAAGTTGGGTCTTGGTTTTTCCAAAGGCTAAACCACCTTTATTTTGCGAGCCTTTACGAAGTGTTATTTCGTCGACTTATATATTAACCGTTGTTGCGTGTGAGCGCGAAACCCGCAATTTCTATCAAGAGTCTCGTATTATAAATGACAGAAGACGTTTTATTCTTCTAAACGTTTTCTTGGGTTATTCTTTAATATAGCATGGTATGTCATTCGATAATTCCACACCAAACCTGGAGAAGAAATGATTAAAGTGCATTTTTCCAGTTTGAAGCTTTTGAGAGGTGGTCATGGCTCAATACATTTTTGTTAACATTGCACGCAGTAAAGTGGATACAAATTCACAGTATTCCAAAACTTCAAAGGTAAAAAAAAAAAGCACCAATAATACAACAAAAGATTAAGATCGCGTCTGTCTATGGAATACATTATTTGCCGCGCTGTTTCCTAGAGATTTAGAATTTGCCAAGTATAGTTTAGTTTAGACTGTGTCGAGGTCTGGATGCTGGCCCCAGACAGCAAGTCCCTAGGTTAGGAAATGATAGATCAGCGACTAATAGATAGTTAATAAACAAATTTTGATATATTAAAATTTGTGTATCAGCCTACGAGACTTACCAAAAATAAAACAACAGAACTTACTTTGAGGCTCAAAGGTGAAAAAATAACTGTTTTTTTTTTATTTAATTTAATTTTATTAATTTAATTTAACGAAAGACCAAATAGAAGAAAAGATCCTCGCAGTATAATAAGCAACTTACTGCGAGAATCTTTCTTAATCTATTTAATCTTTCATCCGCAGTTCAAAATGTATGTTTCATATATTCATATATTAATTTATTCATCCTTTGCGGGCCGGTATATTAGGAACTCACAATATGACCAGCTCCCAGTTAGCTTGATAGCACAGTTGATAGAGCACTGCACTGGTATCACAGAGGTCATGGGTTCGATTTTTTTTTCAGGCTTTCTTTTCGCATTTGTTCTAACTGCGAGGATCTTTCTTCCATTAAAATTTGTAATATGTAAACCCCTTTTTGGCTTGCTGGCATATCGGAGCGTAATATCGAATGTCTCTTGCTAATAGGCTAAAAGTAAGTAAGTAGTTTATTTATTCAAGAGCTTAATATAAGAATCGGTAGAATGTTCATGTGCTACAACTTTTGTATATTACACTACTCGTGAGAAAAATATATTCATATATGCCTAAAATAACAATTGTAAACTACATTTCCATAATTTTTCCTTAAATTCCTTGAGATTCTTACAGTTTCAAACTTTAATTGGCAATTTATTCCACAACTTCTCGCCAATAAAAGAAAATGAATTGTGCATTCACTCGGAATTGAAATGAAATTGCGGCCAGATTACCTGACCCCAACTCCTTAAATTATAACGCGTTTGTAATAATTTGCAGTCGTGATTGCATTTGTATCCGTGTGTAATATAATTTCATTTCCCGATAATATCATTTCCTGATCAATGATGTTGTTTTCAATATCTTGTGAACTGTTTCTCTTCTTGATTTTCAGTGGCTGTTACTCGTCAACATAATCAAGAAAAATAAAAACAAAGTCCAAAATAAACGTAAATGCTCTATTTTTGGAGGTATTTCCACTATATTCAATTGTAAACTTAGCCAGATGCTTAAAAAGAGATACTAAATCAATACTTCGGTATTGGGTCATTTGAGTTCTAATCACGCATTTGCGTTTTTCCGAGTCATTGCCTTTTGTTGTCTGTCTTTCAATTTTCATAGCATTTGGGACATTTTAAAAATAAATTTGTAACTTCGGTTGGGTATTGCTAAGCCTCCAGAAACTACCCTGACGTGCCTAAGCAATTAACCAATTGTCTTGGTGGAAAATGGTCGATTGTCAATTCTAACGAGGAAGTTCTTCCAGATGCGCAAGGATCTAAAATCGAGGTTTTTCTCTTCGTACTTTAGATTTGCTCAATGCTCTAATATTTCTTTCCGAATTGGCTCTCGAACTAATGTCCTGATATCTTAGATTGCTTGAACAAAAGTCTATTTTTATGCTTATCCGGATGGTAGTCGAATACTCTCTTCCATTTTCCCTTGTTATCCACTTCACTGATCGATATCGTCAACAATGATTTGAAACTTGGTATTCATTCGTCTTAAGACCCTCTTTATCATTTAGTGCGCCTACTTGTATCCATATAATGCGCCTTCTTGTCTGCTAAAGCTCTTCAAACCCGCAGTAAATACGAAATATAATCTTCCAAATAACATGGTTCATGAGGGGTTAGTTATAAAACCTTCCCATGTAAAAAACGGTGCTACAATTTACGTTGGAAGGGCCACGACAGTGCACAATCCTTTGTTTTAACGTTCGCACTACAGTTGAATATCTTAACAGTAACGCTTCTATTGGTCAGTTGTTCCAATACATTTCAAATCTATTGTGGTTTGCGCACGGTCAAGGCCAAAAATGCTAACAGAAACATACTTTGATTTATTTATTTGTTTATTAAAGCTTTCACCAACCAAGAAAAGCACTATTCAAATAACGATAATACATTGTTTCTTGCATCCTCGGCTTGAACATATGAAAAAAACGTTTGCTAACAACGGCGCTAAGCTATGGATTGGCCTCCCAGGTTCCATGAATCAAACAGGCGATAAAAAATGTCATCCTTCAAATGAGAGCTATCAACGGCTAGGCTCTACCGGTACCGGTGGTGTCCTTTTTAGATGTGCAGTTCATAGAATGCCTTTTTACAGTTATTATTTTTGTGTTTGGCTTCTATGTAAAACAGTTTCGTAACGTTACTGATTGGAATAGTATTCGTTAATCATATACGTTCTTTTAATGTTGATAATTCGGTGCATCAGAAGAGTCCACCTCTCTGACAGTCGACCGGAGTCACCAGTAAGTGAAGTGAATTCTAGTGGAGTCAATTCAAGTTAAGTCAATTCATCAATCAATCCTTACAGACTGTACATTTTTCACTGATGAAACATTTTAAAAAACACAGTTCCTGATTTTCTGAATACCCTCCTCACCAAATCATTTTCCTTTAGTTGTTGTTAAAGAATGAAAACAGGAATGTTTACAGAGTACATCCTAAGTCCTGGTCTTCGTATGTCGGAAAAAAATCCCAGATGAGAATTGACAATTACGTTTTCTCCCGACTGTCCCAGATTTTGTCGCTGCTGGATAAAAGTATCGGCAACTATCGGCGATGACAAAAAATGAAGACGCTCAGAAATGTACGCCATTTTGAAATTTTAAGGTTTTGAGAGGCTTAGTGCCGATCAAAACAATCGCAGACACGCGGGCTCTGTGTAGAGATCGACCCGATTGGATGGATGGATGTCTTTAAAATCTAGGATGGTAGAGAAACAGCGAATTCTTCGATCGTCTGGGATTTTCCCGACATATGAAAACCAGGCTTAAAGGGACACAGTCACCTGGTGCACATGCGCATTAGATACCATTTCTTAGCTGATTTGCATATCACACTTCATCACAAGTCTCGCGCTGAGAAGCGCATCCTTTGAAAAATGTAAACAAACCTTGTCGAGTCGAAGTATTTGCCAGTCAAAATTATTATAGTGATTATAGACCTAATGTCATTTTAGAACACTCATTTCCTTGATATCATGGAGAATTTACTGATGGACTTGTCCAGGGAAAGTCAAACGTCAACGAATACCTCTGAAGTCGAAGAATCATTTAATCGTTTATTTCGGTATCCGGTCGTGTGAAAAATTATCTTAGCTGTTTCTACGTTTCACAATGTTTGCATGAGAAGCAAATTGAGTTCAAATATTAGAGAATATGTCAATTTTAAAACGTAGCGAATCGACTGAGCTGCAGTGTAGCAAGACGACTTTGTAGCGAAACTACCGGTAAGCTTTATTTCTGCTTTCAATCATATATTTTGCTTTTATAATTCTGATAATGTCAGTCGTTTCTACAACTTCTCCGTTATCTAAATTTAGGAACCAAACCCATGTCGTTGCAAGAACGCTTGCTCGACCCGTAGAAAACAAGGTTCTACTGGAAGTTTTCCTTGTCGAGGAGATAATCGACTGTGCACCGAAGCTTGTCTTCGTCTGAGCTCCAAACCAAGCAGCCATGACGCGTAGTTCGAATCGTTTACGAAGATTCCCACCGCACGAACCTTTCGCCAGGTTGACAAAATGTAATTTTCCAAATATATATAATGGTGATTTGTTCTCCAATGTTTTTGATTGATTTCTCTCGTTATTTTAGTCAACGCAGGCGATTTCTTCCGCCCGGCGCCTTCACGTTTCCCACCTCTTCTTTTCATGTTCTGTTGGAGACGCGATCCATACTGTTTTTAACCAAATATGATAAAATAATATCATAGGATGTGCAAAAGCATACTCAGAAACAGGTTTCCAGTAAAACATTGAAAATCCAATAAAACACTGGGAAGATTGAAGCGGATTTCTAGATGCCGACGCGTACTTTTGATTTCGGGTTGAGGGGGACGCTTTTCAAAAATTGACAAAAACTAGCGTCCAGGTCAGCGCGGTCACAAAGGTGACTGTGTCCCTTTAAACAATTCAGTACTGTGGATAGTCGGTACTGGGCTGAGGAACACTGGTCTTGTGTAGTAACCGCCTAAACTGCATGAAGCCGATTGTTATTGTTTGCTGGAAATTTCCAACAAAAACCCGTATATTAAATTAAATTATAGGGTTTACCTGTGGTGTAGCGGTTATCTAAATTGATTACTGTTGAATCTCCCGTATGGGATATGAAAATACAGGAATATGGTCAGCGGTATTAGACATAATAATGACTAGAGTTATCTCTTCAGCCTTGAATGCAGGAGACTGGGGTTCGAAGCCTTGCCAGCGAACCATATTTCCACATGGTACGTTGAAATTGCTTTTACATGTTTACTTCCTTTTTCTTTTTTTTTTTTTTTTTTCAAAAATATATAAAATAAATTTTAGCCCACTGATCTAAGCCAATGAGAAACAAGAAAATAACGTAGCCACCCAATCAGAACTGGAAACCATTGAACTGTTTCCGCCGTTTTCTTGCTTGTTTGGCCACAGGCCACCAAAGCGTATGTGACACAGGTAACCACGCAAGCGTGATTTAAGAGTTTGTATGGCGTTAAAATTAATCGAAAATTAGAGAACAACATTCCCACAAAACCCACAAAAAATATACTAATATCTGAAAAAGCTTATTCGGTGTCTTTTACTGTGTTTTCAATGCTTCTCGGTGCTTCCACATGCTGTTTTGAGCGGTTTATCTCTCAGCGGCTAGTCCACGTGCATCACTGTATTATGTTAATAGGAAGTTGCAAACTACAAGTCGAATTTGAATGAAATTTGGCCCGTCATTTGAGAACAGCACTTCAAAAACCTCACTAAAATTTGCTTGAAAGTTAAGTACTCGCTTACCTGCCTCACCATATGGCAAGAAGGATGATGTGCGGTCCTTCCTGGACAGCTGATTTTCGGCGAAGTTCATTTATTGGGACGCAGGCCTTCGTTGAAAACAAAGTTCATTTTAAATCGTGTGCCATTTTTGCCGCCTTCCGAGCCGTATCCCTAGAATGCTGTTACAAACCCACGGTCAAACCAAGGCACGAGTACTAACATGCATGTGTGCCCAACAGGGGAAGTCCACGGGAAGCCTTAAGCACGCAACAAACTACACACACCCCCTCTCGGCTAAGTGCACTTCTGTAGCAGCCATCCGTGCAGGTAATGAGAACCTCGAACTACAAAAGGTTTAATGAGCAAAACAATGACCTTACACGTGCGTAAAAAAATGTTGCCATTCTCGGCAAAACAACTAATTGACCAAATTCAAGGGTTTTTTGGAGAACGTGAACACAAGGACAAATTTTCAGTTTCTTTCAGTCAGCTTTTATTCGATAAAAGCCAACTCGTAAGTTACGAGTTGGAAAATCGGGAATTCAAATCATATATATAAAAAATAATACTACAAAAGTCAACTCATATTCTCAAGAGACGTTTCTCGCTGTCACGCCAGGCACGGCTGGCTGGTACAGAACTGCACTTAGCCGGAAGAGGGTGTGTGTGGTTTGTTGCGTGCTTAAGGCTTCCTGTGGACTTCCCCTGTTGGGCACATTTTAGTACTCGTACCTAGGTTTGACCGTGAGTTTGTAACAGCATTCCAGGGATGCGGCTCGGAAGGCGGCAAAAATGGCACACGATTTAAAATGAACTTTGTTTTCAACGAAGGCCTGTGTCTCAATAAATGAACTTCTCCGAAAATCAGCTGTCCAGGAAGGACCGCACATCATCCTTTTTGCCATATGGTGAGGCAGGTAAGCGAGTGCTTAAGTTTTAAGCAAATTTTCGAAGTGCTGATTTCAAATGACGGGCCAAATTTCATTCAAATTCGACTTGTAGTTTCCAACCTTTCATTAACATAATACAGTGATACACGTGGACCAGCCGCTGAGACAAAAACCACTCAAAACAGCGTTTGGAAGCAATGAGAAGCATTGAAAACACAGCAAAACACACCGGATAAGCTTTTTCAGAGATTTTTATATGTTTTGTGGGTCTTGTTGGAATATTGCTGTCTAAATTTCGATTTAATTTTAACGCCATACAAACTCTTAAATCACGTTTGCGTGGTGACCTGTGTTATATACGCTTTGGTGACCTGTGGTTTGATTTGGTTTGACTGGAAGCGCTGTCATCTGCAAAGAAATTATTTTTGGCTACAAAATGTCTGAAAAACCTAAAGAAGATGCAAACTTTAAGTCGTCTCAGCGAGACGAAGAAGCCTCAAAGAAACTCGTGGGCGATGGTGGAAATAATGTCTCCATGGCTCCATGAGCCTGATACGGGCCAAAAACATATTTACGCCCGCGAACATCAAATCTACCGTTATATTCACTTTGTACGAATATTCCTTGCTGTCTGTTTCATGTATAGGGAAAAAGCACTTCGACCGAATTAAGTTTAACCGCCAAAATTTTAATAAAAGCGAAGAAATGCTGTATTTTCTCATGATGACGCTTCTTAACCTCAGCATTTCGTAAACAAAGCTTATTGAACAGCCCCGTCACGAAAGTCTTCGGCAAGTATTTCCAATGTCTTGTTGGACCCAAGCGTTTTTTTCGAAGCCGAAGCGCGGCAGCTAAGCTCTTGGTGTTATCTCTAATCCCTTCTGGGTACGAAAACCAAACTGGACAAACGTGCCAAGCTCGTAACACGCTCCTATGGAAAAACGCCAAATATAGAACTCACAGGTTTCAGGAGCGTAATAAAGGAGCGATAAAACTGAAAACTAGATGGTTGAGAGATCTGCGAGTTCGAAAATATGTGGGCAGTCGGAAGCTGTTTCACGGAATATTTCGTTGTGTGTTTTGAATGTCGCGCCCTGGAGCGAAAGAACTGACTTCGTTCCAAGTTTGGGGAAAAGATACCATCCTCTATCATACGTTTTCTCTAGTTCAGCGCTTGGAATCTGCTCTAAGCGTTTGATTTGTTTTTCGGACTAACGATTGTTGCCATATAAATTTCTCTTTAAGCTTATAAGACAGGGGCACTCAATGACCAAATCGTCCCAAATACGTCAGAAGTGCCTTAAACGGATTTTTGTATGCTTTAGAAGCCTGTTGGGTTAATTTGGAGCTGCCCTAAAAAAATATTTACCTGTTCGGATATGTTAAGAGAACTTTGGTCGTGTCGAAAGTTTAAAGAGACTGGTTTTGCCTAATCCAAAAGTTTTAGCTATACTGACGAGTCTTGTCGAAAGTTCGAGGACACGTAGAGGCCATACTTTCAATCGAAAATTTTAGGGGACGTTTTTTCTCTATTCGTTTGACTATGGAATTTTAGCGAAAATTTTAGGGAATAAAAATGCTCATCCGAATATTATAGGCCTACCACCTGTCCATCCGATAAGAAGAACCAGTTATTTTACTGGTATTAAAATAGAACAGCAAATTTATCCAACTTTGAAGCCACCCGTAGAGGCCGGACTTGTCGCTTGCTCGGGCTGGCAAGTGACTGAAATGCATCAATGTTTCGTCCTGAATAAAATGTTATGAGTGCAACCAGTTTGCTTCATGTTTGTCACATTCTGCAACTAGCCGGGGTTGAAAAGAAAGTTTGGTGCTCTTATCAGCTATAGATGAATTTGGAAAACAATGCTCATATATTTCTTTTTTTTCGGCCCTGTGATTGACCAATAGCTAATAGGCTCCGCTTCGAATAAAACGTTTGGTTAGTATAGCAGGAAATTCGAAACACTCAAACGAAGGCGTAGACATAGATCAGAAACGTAGGGAAAAGACACGTGCAAAACTACTTCTCTGTGAATTTATTTCACTTCATATGATAGAAATTGCACCTAACCCTCTCTAGACCGGGCTTTTTTTTTGGGGGGGGGGGGGAAGGCAGGGAAGCAGGAATCCCCCCCCCCCCCTACATACCTCAGCAACCATAAAAGCTGTGACATTGAGACTTGGATATATAGTACGTTTTTCTATCTTTAAGGTTTTCTTCAAGGTCTTTAACGCCTTCTTGAATTTCTGGATTTTTCCCTAAATTCACTCGCCTTGTAAAAACTAAGCTTTCAGAACGCAATTGTTATCTGGTTATTAAGAGTGGCGGTCAGAAAATATCAAGCATTTGGTGACAGAACTCGTGAAATCAATTTCGCTCATTTTCTGGCTACAAAAAGCCCTTAAGTAGAGAACAGAAAACGAGATGGTTGAGAGGTCTGCGAGTTCGAAAATATATGGGCAGTTGGAAGCTGTTTCACGGAATATTTCGTTGTGTGTTTTGAATGTCGCGCCCTGGAGCGAAAGAACTGACTTTGTTCCAAGTTTGGGGAAAAGATACCATCCTCTATTATACGTTTTTTCTAGCTCAGTGCTTGGAACCTGTTTTAAGGGTTTGATTTGTTTTTAGGACTAACGATTGTTGCCAATATAAATTTAAGACAGGGGTACCCAACAACCAAATCGTCCCAAAATACGTCAGAAGTGCCTTAAACGGATTTCTGTATGCTTTAGAAGCCTGTTGGGTTAATTTGGAGCTTCCCTGAAAAACATTTATCTGTTCGAATATGAAAAGACACGTGCAAAACTACTTCTCTGTGAATTTATTTCACTTTATATGATAGAAATTGCACCTAACCCTCTCTAGACCGGGCTTTTTTTTGGGGGGGGGAAGGCAGGGAAGCGGGAATCCCCCCCCCCCCCCATCCCCCCTACATACCTCAGCAACCATAAAAGCTGTGACATTGAGACTTGGATATATAGTACGTTTTTCTATCTTTAAGGTTTTCTTCAAGGTCTTTAACGCCTTCTTGAATTTCTGGATTTTTCCCTAAATTCACTCGCCTTGTAAAAACTAAGCTTTCAGAACGCAATTGTTATCTGGTTATTAAGAGTGGCGGTCAGAAAATATCAAGCATTTGGTGACAGAACTCGTGAAATCAATTTCGCTCATTTTCTGGCTACAAAAAGCCCTTAAGTAGAGAACAAATTTGACGGCTTTAGTTCTCTCTAGTAGCGCTTAACGCTCTAGAAAACTGAGATACACAAATTTGACCCGCCAGAATCGCGAAAGTACCCGCACGGCAGTGTGAAATTAATATTCTGAACTGACTCTTCATCTGCAAGGAAAGAAGATCCATGGTATTTTTATGCTCGGTATTGACAGAGGAAGCACCGCACGTTTATAGCAGAGTTTGAACTAGACTTAACCATTATTAATAAAAGCACACAGAAGTTAGGAAAATGTCCTATTCTAAACAGGAAAAATCCCGCAAAAACGGATAAAAATTAAAGATGGTTTTCGCTATGTGGTAAAAGGCCGATTTTTCTTAAACTTTACCTTTTAAGTAATGTAATCTTGTTCTTGATAATGTATTAAAATCAGCCTGGGTTTTGAATTAAGCACTTCATTCGACCGTTTTGAAGTCACCATAATTCGTTTAAAATTCCTACAACGGCTAAATAAACAACCGTTCTTGCGTTACCGTGACAATAAACAGACTAATTTTACATATACCGAAAGAGCGTAATGAAAACGAATTTCTTACATCCTTTTTAATTACAATAAGGAAAAGTCCAGTCTTGGAACCAATTTTTCTTGTTTGTGCTGTGAGATTTTTGCTTATAAAACCATATCTAGTAAGGACCAGTATGCGTCTCGATGTTTATTTCTTGAGTTCGCTCAGGTGTCAGATTGCCAATGAAACCTCATCAAAAGGAAATCCGTCGGGTTGAAGATCTCCCCTATGGCTATGGTAAAATGCTCGCGGAAATAAAAATTGGAGACCGATCAAACTTTCCCATTCTGTTTTTATAGTTAGTTTTGTAGTTATAGTTTTATATATAGTTTTTATTATAGTTAGGGTTGCGTTTTACAAATTCCGAAATCACCAATAATCAGTGAATAATATCACGCATTGGTGTTTACTGAAGTAAATTGAAATAATAAAGTAAAAGTAAGATAAATTCAATTACGGAAACTGGAAAATTCGTCACTTTGGTTTGATATTCTTGTGCTGTCATGGAAGCATGGAAGTTAGGTGTTCTTTTAGCTCATTGGTCGGAGGTCCTTGCTCTTACGACCCCAGAGACAGAAGCAGATCAACTGAAGTAAACTAGTGCAAAAGGAACATCGCCGGTCACAAGTCTTCCTTGTCAATAGCCGATGATGAAACCGAAATTGAACTTATTCTGACAAGAATGTTTATCTACTTCACCTTTCGGAATTGACGATTTGTCTTCGACACCGTTCGTCTCTGCCGGGGCATTGGCTGGCGTCGAGGTTCAAATAAGTGTCAAATTCCTCTGCCGATATCGAGCCATGACAGCCAGGCGCAAAAAGTCGCAAAACTAGAACGAGGACTTGGCAAAAATTCGTGCCATTTGATATGCAAGAAAGTAGGACTATTTATTCCAAGTGGTTCAGGTATGCGTTTACATCATTTCCGTTACCTTTTATGTATAATAAACTGTAAAAACGTCTGATGTAACACTTTACTTTTTTGCACATCCGGTCTTTTCCAGCACAAAATATTATGTATTCTGATGTATTTTCAGTTCATCAGATGCGGAGAAAGCCGTTAATTAGATTACACGTGAAGTTTCCAGTGTTCTTTATTTTTTTATTATTTTTATTTTTCTCAGTGTGCTTGGAACCCTAGTTCTAGTGCTACTGACTGTGGTTGACAACATTTTGCTCACTACCTCGTAAAAAGGTCATTCTCTTGAGGAAAGTAAGACATCGGTAAGTCCTAGTTAGAGCTTTTCAGGCTTGTGTAACGTCCATGCTAAAGACTTATTATCCCTATTAAAGGAAAGTATTGAAAACTTTTCAATTGAAGAAAAAGAAGCCTGTTCCCAGCTCTTAAAAGTATGAAGTTTGTGTCTTCGCCACGCCCTAAAGAGGCCTAATGCTAGGATTTTTAGGTTTGCATGCACCGTCCATTAATCTTCAGAACAAGGGAAGCCGCTTATGATGGTCTCAGTGAAACAATGAAGAGGCTGAAATTAAAAAGAAATAAGGGGCGCTTTCTATTCGACCAAAAATTCCGGAATGAAATTTCGAGAATTCCATGTGACGAATGGAACAATATTTTCCGTTTTTTTTTTTAACCAAGCCGTCCCAGTCCATCACGTACCAATTTTCGCGCGAAAATACCAAATAAACAGGGGAATCAAAAAATGGCGGACTCTTTGTCTATTTTACTTGCTTTAGAGTTGCTCGACGAATATGAAGTTGAAATAAGCGAAGTATTGGACGAGGACGACGACATAACGCTGTTCAGTGTGGGTAGCTCCTAATTGCGTAGGAATTTAAACCGAGTCCGCGCCTACTTTGAGGGCACGATAACTCTCTATTTTCCTGACGAGTTTAAGCGTAGCTTATATGCTTTTTCGCACTACTTACGAACGTTTGCCGTGGCTCCAGTGCAAAAAAATATTCAAGTCATTTGTCGCATAATAACAAGCGGAACACTGATATTGAGCAGAAGAATTGGAAGCCATGTTGAGTTCGATTTCCGGGCTCTGTGAAACTTGGCGCGAGCAGGAATGGACGAATGGAACGGAATTTTCCGGTTATTCCGATTTTCCGGAATTTTAGGCCAACCTCGCGAGGTACACCCAAAATTTCGAAATAAAATTCCGAAAAATGTCTGTTCCATTCGCTCCCAAACTCGGAATTTCCGGAATTTTTGGTCGAATGGAAAGCGCCCAAGGTTATGTATCTAACAAGATGCCTATACTGGCATTTACCTGTGATGCCCCTTGATTCTTATACTTGTATGCTTCGCAGACTATCCTAGCTAATGGAATATTTTGAGTCACAAAGATAGCGTTATGTTGTTTCCCTTGTGTTACGCGTCTTATCGTTGTACCGGAATTTCTATTACAATAACGTGGCCTGACTCACGTTTCTGGTTATGTAAATAAAAGTGTAAGATTACAAATTGTTGTCGTCTCACCAAAAAAAAAAAAAAAAAAAAAAAAAAAAAAAAAAAAACCAGAAAGAAAACAGGCAAAAGGCTTTCCTAAATGAAAACTTTTAGTACAAATGGACAATCAAGCCTTTAATCTTTTTGTAAAGTAGATTTCCAGTTGCGTTTAAGCATCAATTCGACAAAGTGATGCGATCTGTGTTTTAGCTTAATGACCTTTCCCCCACATATTCTGGATGGTTCTACAACTGTCAAACAGAAGCATGATTCCATCGCCTTGAACTCTTCGATTTCCACCGTTTTTACTGTCGAGTGCTTCTTAGAAGTTATTCTTTCGATTTACCGCTTCAAAAGGGTTAATTTTCTTTTTGAAAACGGCACATTGGAATCTAAAACATTAAAACAATATGGCCACGCCACTAAAGTCTAGCCTTTTCAGTTCCACCGAAAGACCACTAGGACCTGAATAATCACAATAGTAATTAACTCCCCTCCGATCCCTCCTGACCTACACTAAGATATTGCATTCTGATTGGACCGTTTTTGTTAAAGACAATAGGGACAATAGGAGACAAAAAGATCCCCTCTAGGAGAAAACTGAATTTGATACATCTAAAACGAGTTAATAATTGAAAGATGCGCATTTGTGGATACAAACTGCCCCCATTTTATAACGTGGGCTGCACAGGCATCCCACGTAATTAAGCCACCCCCACTCCCCTTCCCCCTCTATCTTAGGAAAAAGTAAATCTTTGTTCTGCACTTCAGTCAGTGAGTGTAGGTTTTTATGTCTGTTCCTCGGGTGTACCTTTCGCATTGACAGTTTTTGTTGCTGGTTGCTACGAAAAAGAAAATTCAATAAAGAACTACAGGTATTAATCATTTGCGCAAACTGAGTTGTCACAAAAAGTTCGTTATCCTAGATAAGCAGCTGGTATATAAAGCCATACTGTTAAACGCGTCCGTAACAAGGGGAGGGACAAGGGGGCTCGAGCCCCAACCCCACCCCCCAGAATTTCAAGAAGTGTAAAAAAAGCAATGTGTCAAAAAATAAATAATTAAAAAACAGTAATAAGGTACAACTAATAATCTTGAATTCTGACGCTGCAAGTGCCTTTTCACAACCTTTAATAAATAATTATTTATTACCTGACAGTTTCCTCCGCTAACTTAGCCTTTGTACAAAAGCAGCAAAGGCAGTCCTTCCTTGTGAATCGGAAATAAGAACGAAAATCCTCATGACCGATTTGTGTTTGTTAGTAGGGAGTTTCATTGCTGTGTATAAACCCGGAATTTATTTATTTTTTAACATGATTCGACCAAGAGAAAATGAGATTTTCTCCTGATATTCGACCGAAAGGTTACCAAGCTCATCGATGAACTCACAAAATCACGAAGGTTCTGCACGAAGACTTGAGGTGGCGGGTGGTTTGTCACCAATATTTGTACGGGAGCTCGATAAATAAAACAGCCAAATGAATGTTCTTTTTACGAGTACCGCATTTGTTTCAAAAATCCATAGATTGTATCCGTAACGTGGCGAGGTGAACCGAAAGAGAAGAGAAAATGATACGACAGTGTGATTCGACGGTCATGATTCGACCGAGAGGTTACCAAACTCATCGATGAACTCGCAAAACCATGAAGGTTCTGCACGAAGACTTGAGGTGGCGGGTGATTTATCACCAATATTTGTACGGGAGCTCGATAAAGGAAACAGCCAATGTTCCTTTTACGAGTACCGCATTTGTTTCAAAAATCCCCGGGAAAAAATCCGAAATTGTATCGGCAATGTAGCGGCGTCAGCTCCGTTGTCGGAGAGATCCGTGAAACTCATAAGAAAACTAAATGACTCACAGGTTCCACAAGGCTGAGAGGTTTATTGTGCCAACTCTTACCGCAATCCCGTGTAGTAGGACGTTAGCATAAACGTTTCTTTGCCTGGTATTGGAACAGATCGAGAAAACAAAGTTTTAGAGACGATGATAAGGAGCAAGCCGGAACTCTATATATAGATGAATTCCAAGACTAGTTTCACGCCGTTACAGGGACCCGGCTTAGCATTGCAACAATGTGTCGATCGATTCTGTGCCTTGGTTTTACGTACAAAAAGGCAAGTCTAACTCATTATTTTTCCTTTGTTTGAAGTCGAACAAAGTTTGCATTTACACCAGAGCATACATAAATTATTTCCCTCAAAATTCCATCGCTTCTAGTGATCTCTAGTATATGCTGGTATATGAAATGGCTGGTTGCCAAACGTCCCAAGCTTATTGTTTTGCTTTTCTGAACTTCAGCTAAGGGTGATTGCCAAACAGAGAAATGAATTCTTGAGGGCAACATACTGTTGTTTTATGGCTGATTATACAACGACAAATGTTATTGCCGTCCTTTTCTTCTCTTTCGGTTCACCTCGCCACGTTGCCGATACAATCTACGGATTTTTGAAACAAATGCGGTATTCGTAAAAAGAACATTGGCTGTTTCCTTTATCGAGCTCCCGTACAAATATTGGTGATAAATCACCCGCCACCTCAAGTCTTCGTGCAGAACCTTCATGATTTTGCGAGTTCATCGATGAGCTTGGTAACCTCTTGGTCCAATCATGACCGTCGAATCACACTGTCGTATCATTTTCTCTTGGTCGAATCATGTTTAAAAAAATCCGGGTCTATACGCAGCAATGAAATTAGCTGTAACCTTATACCTGGTATGTAAGTTGCAAAAAAAAAAAAAAAAAAATATAGTTATTTCTCTTGTTTCCGCAGGTTCCGCGGTTCCACGGTCTGCAGTTCCGCAGATTAGTGCTACCCACCCTATCTGGTAATTATTTTTCAGCTAACAATGGCCGTGTTTTCACAAGCACTTTTTCAAGTCGCTTAGCGAGTGACAAACGAAAATCCCGTGAAAGCAGTTGCTTTTCCAACTCGCTTAAAGTTTAAGAGCCCGGACGCAATGGGCAAACTTTTGTTTATTTTGCGGAAAAATCTGTCAAGTGCGCCCGGTGATTTTTAGATCTACCAAATTTTGTCACGGCTTACCAAACTTCAAGACGCCGTTGTCCTGCCTCGGAGCAGGACAAATTTTTGTCAGGCGTGAAATCTGACAGATTTGAAGGAAAATGTCAATCAAGAAAATTTGATCTCTATTTTTAGTCGGAGTATTTCAGAAAATATAAAAAATTGCAAAAATATAAGGCAGCGTCCATAAAAATGTACACAACATAACGCAATGAGTCGTGCAGGCCTGTCGTTTCTATTATTATTTCTAAAAGAACTCTTCGGGGATATTACGCCCATAAAAATTAATTTCAAACCAAGAATTGCAAGGCCTAGGTAGGTTCCGATAATAAGGATGAGACCTTCGCCGCCTTCTAAGGACAAATCTGTTGTGGTACTCGTCAAACAAGGTGAAGCCTCCACTGGTATAGTAGAAGTAGCAACTGCCTCTGCTGGAGTTGAACGTCGGGATCGGGGTCGGGGTCGGGGTCGGGGTCATTTTATTTTATTTTTTTATTTTATTTTTTCTTTCTTTCTTTCTTTTTCTTTTTTTTTTTTTTTTTTTAACATCACAGGTCATTTGTGGGTCAAATAAGCCAATATAAAAAAAGTTAAGTCTCTAAAGCTTACTAGCTTAGGATAGGTCATCGGTGACAACACTCGATGCAGTTCCGTATTCTGGCGGACATGAATTGTCCGTGAATTGACTACCTTTTATTCTTCTAAGAAACGAAATGAGGCAGAAAATACAAGGTACGAGACAATATATTTCCTTGAACTAACAAATTCGTGAACTAGAATGTGCATGAACTTACTATGAACACCCCCGCCGCCTTCCATGATCGTGCTCGTTTGTTACAGTCAATCCATGTCACGCGTGACTATTATTTCCGAGAATGAAATAAACATGCGTTCGAATTCCTTTGTAAAGCTCTGCATTTGAATAGAATGTAGAACATTTCTCTGGAAATCTTTCCGAAAAAGACGCATTAACTGACAAAAAAAAAAATTAAGATTCAAAATACTTGAGAGACAATTGTTATTCTTGAAATACTTGTGCTGTAATGTAATGAAAAATTCATAGTTTTATACCGTCAATAAACTAGGGAAATTTCTACGAGAACTCTAAAATCTCATTGCCGACATCAAAACCGACATGTAAATAGGCCTTATCACGGTTTTCGACGCCATTTTGACGAGTAGGCAAACAGGCTTGAAATAACAGTGTTTGTATGGAATCCGATGTCAAATAATTTTCATAAAACATTGCTGCTGAAAAAGTCATGAATTGGAAACTTTTGGCATTAGAAAAAGGATTTTAAGAAAAAAAAATTGGCATGTAAAAAAATGGCATGTAACTGTGCCAGAAAGCTTCCAGTCGTGTTTTGAACTTTCCATACATTTTCCTGTAATTTTTTCCGCGAACTATTTTTAGTAGCAGTTCACGGCTGGTTCGCTTTACAGACGCACTGGACTGACAAAATTTGTTTGGCCCTTCCAAAAATCTCGACAAAATTTGTCAAGCGTGGGCGCACTGAGACACAGCAAAATATTTGTTAACTTTTTTATATTGGCTTTAATCCTTATTTGACCCACAAATGACCTGTGATGTTGAAAAGAAAAAAAAAAAGAAAAAAAAAAAAAAAGAAAAAGAAAGAAAAGAGACCCTGTTACGCCACAAAATGTAATAACTGACACAAAATGTAATAGTAACGCAAAATGTAATACCTTTTGACGCAAAATGTAATAGTAACGCAAAATGAAATAACTTTTGACGCAAAATGTAATAACTTTGTTAACGCAAAATGTAATAACTTTTGACGCAAAATGTAATACCAGAAAGTAACGCAAAATGTAACAGTATTTTCAGTCGGTCTTTACAGTATGTTGGGAGGGGAGGAACTCAGCATCTGCGATGCTGCATTTTACCCGGGGGTTGACTTTGATTATTTGTCTGCAGATATTTGATTTCTGCTGATTCAAAAAGAAGTACGCGATGATTGACCATTTTAAAAGTCATTTTCCCACGCTAAATAAAGCCGCGGTAAATTTTACCGTTGTAACATGCGGTTGCACGTGAATTGTTTATTGTGGTAAATTAGTCGCTCTTACGGCTTCATTTTTTGCCCCACTCTACGCCTTTCACGGTACTGAGTACCGTGGTAAATGATCCTTTTCCCGTGAGAAATTTGGTGTGGTGCATGTCACCGTACTTTCCCGAGATAAACTTACCATGGAGAATATGCATTGATATGTCAAAAAGAATAAAAAAAGCGCCCATAACATTTAACTTGGTAAATAAATAGGGTTTTTCGATACCCAAGGCAAGAAAGCCAATCACGATATTTCATTTGAAACCAACACGAAGCCGCAAAAAAAATGTTAATTTAAACAAGTCTCTTCTGCTTCGCGCTATTGTTGATATATCAGATTTCACGTTAAGATGGAAGTTACAGGGAAGAGAAGAAGAATTTCTTCAGCCTTCCCATTTCATGTTACTAGTCACTCCCCTTCCCCCGCCCCACCCCCCCCCCGCCACCACCACAACTTGGAAAATGATCCGCCGTCCTTGATAACATTAAATCTTGCCATATCGCCAGCGATTATTTCCCCTACAGCTATTGTAGCTCGAATGAAGCCGTAAGAGCGACTAATTTACCATAATAAACAATTCACGTGTAACCGCATGTTACAACGGTAAAATTTACCTCGGCTTTATTTAGCGTGGGAAATGACTTTTAAAATGGTCAATCATCGCGTACTTCTTTTTTGATGCAATTTGAATCAGCAGAAATCAAATATCTGCAGACAAACAATCAAAGTCAACCCCCGGGTAAAATGCAGCATCGCAGATGCTGTGTTCCTCCCCTCCCAACATACTGTAAAGACCGACTGAAAATACTGTTACATTTTGCGTTACTTTCTGGTATTACATTTTGCGTCAAAAGTTATTACATTTTGCGTTAACAAAGTTATTACATTTTGCGTCAAAAGTTATTACATTTTGCGTCAAAAGGTATTACATTTTGCGTTACTATTACATTTTGTGTCAGTTATTACATTTTGTGGCGTAACAGACCCCGATCCCGACCCCGACCTCGACCCCGACCCCCGCGTTTTTGTCGAGATTTTTGGAAGAGCCAAACAAATTTTGTCAGTCCAGTGCGTCCGGGTCGGCAAACTTCAATGCAATTGTCATTAAATTTAAGGCCTAGGGCAAACGTCGAATCTTAGTCGAACTTAATTCGTCGAACCTATTAGTTTTGAAATAGGCGCATGAATGGTGCGACGTTTGCCGCAATTAAGTTTGACTCAAATTAATTGGTTCGACTCCAGCATAAGTTCGACTTGCCAAGTCGGATAATGCGACAGTGGTTCGGCGTTACAGCAAACGCCGTTCTAAACACGCGCTGAACTCAATTCATAAATCATGCAAATTACAAAATAATTAATTCAAATGTGATGAACTGCGCAAAAGTCACAAAAATACCGACTCCCCCATCTGCCAAACGCAATTTCCCCCCCTGACGAGCATGCGCTGTACAAAGACAATTTCGCGACCAGAAATGGCGAGCTATCGAAAGTCATTCCTGACATCGCACAGCGTGATGGAAATGTGTTTTTCGTGTTTCTTGAACACTAAATATAAATGATTGAAATGCGAATTGCCTATTTGCAATAAATGCTCAGTGTTTGAGTTTTCTCTTTCTATTTTTCGCAATTAATTGCCAAAGAAAAGCCCGACGAGCACTGTATCTAGGCATTTCGCTAGCAAGTCCTAGCAGTAACTAGCCGCGCATTGAGTGAATAGGGACCTTACGAATGCAAGACGGTGACGCCAACGCAAACGTCATTTGAAAGTATAACTTTATTTCATTTGTGCTACTTCGCGATTATTTTAACTCATTCAACTTGTATACACAAAGGACAAACTACCCAGGAACCAAATTGGTAGGAGTACCGTTCAAGTTAAGGAAGAGAATGAAAAATTCACTCACGTGGGTTCACGTTCTCCACAAAACCTTAAATTTGGTCATTTCGCGTTGTTGTTTTGCAGAGGACGACAAAGAAATTTAAAACGCACGTGCAGAACGATTGTTTTTGCTCATTAAGCCTTTTGTGTTGTGGCTTTGTCGTCGCCGTCGCCGTGGTGTTTTCGTAAGGTCCCTGGCAAATAGCACGGGGACACGTGCTTATTTCCGTGTTTCACAAAGTGCAACTTGTGAATTAGGGTCTACGCAGGTTCGACGTTTGCTACCACACTGGAATTAAGTCGACTCTTTGTCGAACCTATTTTTAATAAATTCGACGCGACTTAGATTCGACGTTTGCCCTAGGCCTAAGGCCTAGGGCAAACGTCGAATCTAAGTCGCGTCGAATTTATTAAAAATTGGTTCGACAAAGAGTCGACTTAATTCCAGTGTGGTAGCAAACGTCGAACCTGCGTCGACCCTAATTCTCAAGTTGCACTTCGTGAAACACAGGAATAAGCACGTGTCCCCGTGCTATTAGGGACCTTACGAAAACACGCCACAACACAAAAAGATTAATGAGCAAAAACAATCGCTCTGCACGTGCGTTTTAAATTTTGGTACATTTCTTTGTCGTCCTCTGCAAAACAACAACGTGAAATGACCAAATTCAAGGTTTTGTAGAGAACGTGAACCCACGGGAGTGAATTTTTCATTCTCTTCCTTAACTTGAACGGTACTCCTACCAATTTGGTTCCTGGGTAGTTTGTCCTTTGTGTATACAAGTTGAATGAGTTAAAATAATCGCGAAGTAGCACAAATGAAATAAAGTTATACTTTCAAATGACGTTTGCATTGGTGTCACCGTCTTGCATTCGTAAGGTCCCTATTCACTCGATGTGCGGCTAGTTATTGCTAGGAGTTGCTAGCGAAATGCCGAAATACAGTGCTCGTCGGGCTCTTCTTTGGCAATTAATTGCAAAAAATAGAAAGAAAACACTCAAACACTGAGCATTTATTGCAAATAGGCAATTTGCATTTCAATCATTTATATTTAGTGTTCATGAAACACGGAAAACACATTTCCATCACGCTGTGCGATGTCAGCAATGACTCTCGATAGCGCGCCATTTCTGGTCGCAAAATTGTCTTTGTACAGCGCATGCTCGTCAGGGGGGGAAATTGCGTTTGGCAGATGGGGGAGTCGGTATTTTTGTGACTTTTGCGCAGTCCATCACATTTGAATCAATTATTTTGTAATTTGCATGATTTATGAATTGAGTTCAGCGCGTGTTTAGAACGGCGTTTGCTGTAACGCCGAACCACTGTCGCATTATCCGACTTGGCAAGTCGAACTTATGCTGGAGTCGAACCAATTAATTTGAGTCGAACTTAATTGCGGCAAACGTCGCAGCATTCATGCGCCTATTTCAAAATTAATAGGTTCGACGAATTAAGTTCGACTAAGATTCGACGTTTGCCCTAGGCCTAAGCCACCAAACCTTTTTCCGCCAATGAGAAGGAACTTGCGGTCATTTATCTGATAAGGCAGTCAAAGCGAAAACAGAACATGCGTTCTATTTTTATGATTCCCCCGAAACAAGATGAACAATTTTTTCCGTGCCATGATCTCAAGTGAGTGATTATGGTGACAATGTTGCCGATGTTACACATTTAAGACCGTATGTTATTCCAGCAAGGCAAAATTAGCATTAGGCCTTATCACGGTTTTCGACGCCACTTTGACGGGTAGGCAAATAGGCTTGAAATAACAGTCTTTGTATGGAAATCCGATGTCAAATAATTTTCATAAAACATCGCTTCTAAAAAATTCATGAATTGGAAACTTTGGGTCCTAGGAAAAAGATTTTAAGAAAAAAATTGGAGGGATGTAGCTGTGACAGAAAGCGTCCAGTCGTGTTTTGAACTTTCCATACATTTCCCTGTATTTTTTCCCGCGAACTGTTTTTAGTAGCAGTTCACGGCTGGTTCGTTATACAGACAAATGTATGGAAAGTTCAAAACACGACTGGACGCTTTCTGTCACAGCTACATCCCTCCAATTATTTTCTTAAAATCCTTTTTCTAGAGCCAAAAGTTTCCAATTCATGAATTTTTTAGGAGCGATGTTTTATGAAAATTATTTGACTTCGGATTTCCATACAAACACTGTTATTTCAAGCTTGTTTGCCCACTACCCGTTAAAATGGCGTCGAAAACCGTGATCAGGCCTATTGTGGCTTTCTCAACCTGAATTTTGAATTTCGCGCACCTGTTCCCCTCAAATTTCAAGGTAATCGTAGTCGTGAAAACACCCATCATTTTTAAGTCGCTTAACAAAGTCTGTAAACATAGCGCCCTCAGGAATTTTAAGCAAGACATCCGGCGTCGTGAAAACACGGCCAATATATATTTGTTTAATTTCGAAATAAAATTGAGACCAGGTATGTGCCTCATGCTGATTTCTTCATGTTCTTTCCTGCTTTTTAATTTTGCCGGCTGAAAACACAAACTTAAGATAAAATAATGAAAACTTGTAATACTTCACTTCAGGAATACAAAGCTAGTTTATGTAGACGTTTCTGTCTCAATTCAGCTTAGGTCAGTCAACATAAATTACTGGGGAAGCCGAGTAGTAAGACATGATAAACCAAAACATGGAAAGTAAACATCACATATCAAAAATTCCAACTGGAATGAAGCAGATGAGCTGAATGTTTACAAACATGGCTGACAGGAGGAGAGACTACCGGGAAACAACTCAGGCGGAAACCAGAGCGCTACTTTAGCCTAAGTAGATTTCAAGTCCGGCACCTTAAACGCTCAGATGATATGCGAGTGAGAACACTCCTTGACAGAAAAATAAAACATAAGAATGAAATAGAAGCTTCTAACATTTTATTGCCAAATTTCATTCCTAAATGTTACTTTGCCTTTTACAAATTATTTAAGCGTTTTTATTGCTCCTTAAAACTTGCAAAAAACAGTCCTTTTTAAATGTTAACCTGATAAGTCGTCAATTCGGGTGCATTGGCAGGATCATTTGCCATAGTTAGCCGCGTCCAATTCCGATTCGACGTCTCCGTCCCCGTCCTTTGCGCCATCGTCCAATTCTGCGTCTCCTTTGTCGTCTCCGTCGTCTTCGAGATCGTCGTCGTCCTCTTGATGGCCTTCTTCGTCGTCGTCTCCTGCTAGGTCTCCTGCCGCCTCGTCTGCGCCTTCTGGAAGGTCTTCGTCGTCTGCGACGTCTCCGGGATGGTCTGCGTCTTCTTCTACGTCTTATGCGACCCCTTCCTCTCTGAGGATCTTCACTCTTCAACAAATCTTTTCGTTCTGTTATATAAAAATAAGCTTTGTCATTTCATTTGCAGTGCTGTTAAATGTATTTGCGTATCGATTCATGTCTTGATCCTGTGCTTGTGCACAAGGCTCATTTTACTGTCATATTCTCTGACAAATATCGTTAAAAATTAAATGAAAATGATTATTTATTTAAATACTTTTGCTTGTATCACTAGCTCTTCTCCGTTGTTTAAAGTTACCGTATACCTTTAGAGGTGTCTCGCGTCCAAGCGATGTAGTGCGTCCGGTTTAAACTGAAATGAAAGCTTATAGAGCTGACTATCAAACTATACCAAGAATTTTGAAAGAAAATGAATTTTCGAATTTTCTAAAAGCAAGCGTCTTAATCACTTTTTGAAAGCTACAAGTCAAAGCGAATTTTGTTCATCGCTAATTTAATAGGCCTTATCACGGTTTTCGACGCCATTTTGACGGGTAGGCAAACAGGTTTGAAATAACAGTGTCCGATGTCAAATAATTTTCATAAAACATCGCTTCTGAAAAATTTATGAATTGAAAACTTTTGGCACTAGAAAAAGGATTTTAAAAACAAAATTGAAGGGATGTAGCTGTGACAGAAAGCGTCCAGTCGTGTTTTGAACTTTCCATACATTTGTCTGTATAGCGAACCAGCCGTAAGCTGCTACTAAAAATAGTTCGCGGGAAAAAATACTGGGAAATGTATGGAAAGTTCAAACCACGACTGGACGCCTTCTGTCACAACTACATCCCTCAAATTTTATTCTTAAAATTATTTTCCTAGTGCCAAAAGTTTCCAATTCATGAATTTCTCAGAAGCAATGTTTTATGAAAATTATTGGATATCGGATTTCCATACGAAGACTGTTATTTCAAGCCTGTTTGCCTACCCGTCAAAATGGCGTCGAAAACCGTGATAAGGCTTAATTGCTTTTCACTCTCCAGACCCAAGGCGCTAAAAAAACGTGACTGCTTTTTGCCATATTCAATTGCAGTGGAAAGTTACAGAACATTTTCGAAATAGGATTTAAAAAATGTGGAGTGATCGTGCAAAAATCGCTCTCGAAGAAAAAACATTTTGAAAGAAAAAATTCGCAGATAGATTTTTGTTGTGTCTATGTTAAACTAGGTACTGCCCAAATTTGAAGGCAAACGAACAAATTTCATTTGAGTTTTTGCTCGTGTCCCCTTCGAGTGAAAAAACTGTTTCGAACAAACAGAGCTAAAAATTCGACCATTTAATTTACTTCAGAATTCTTGGTATAGTTTAATAGCCAGCTCTAAAAGCTTTAAGTTGTTGTAGAGGTTGAGGTATCTACAGTTTAAACTGGAGTTAACTGTCAAATATCTAAGCAAGTTTCCTTTTGTGGGCGCCATATTAAATTCTTAATTAAGAAACGACTTTTCAAATTGTTCCTGCTCAAACATTTATACGTCAAAAATTTACAATATTTTCCTCACACTATTTAAGGTCAAACATATCGGCATCGTTAACAAAGCTTTATGCGTGGCTAAGCGAGAATTTCTCTGATATGTAAGTAAACCTCGTACAATGCTTGTCAGCGAGTCGCAAGAAACCTATCCAGAATGCTTTCTCGAAGATTTTCAAAGCAAAAAAACGAAAACGAAAACAAAAAAAAAAAAACGGTCTAGAATTTAAAACAATCACTTGCGAATGTTAACGAATTTCAATCTAATTTCTGTTTTTAATTTCGATGAAACCGGTGAGGTAAGACCACTTTAAGGGATGTGAATAACTGCAAGGCTTCTGTCAGCACAAGAAACTGGCGCATTGGATTTCACTGTTGTTATTAATTTTAGAAAATAGCGCTAATTGTTATCAAGTTTGGACTAAAGAAAAGTCCTAGTTTTTAGTGTTTCTGTTCAGTTTTAGTCTAGCCTTCCCGCTATTATTTTCGTGCGTTTTATTTTTGACCTAAAATCAGCCTTAACTACCTTAAACAATTGACGCAAAGTTAAAGGTTAATACCATATTGACTTTTTGGTTAGTAAATGGAAAGCAAGTTTATTAATACTTGATGTTTATCCACACCTACCTTCAAGCTGTGAGGTTTCATCTTCCAATTTCGCGATCTCCGCGCCGGGTTCTTCCTCGGCGTTACCTTCGTCTTCGTCTTCGGCGTCTGCCTCATCCTCATCTACTTCTTCGACTTCATCTTCGTCTTCGGTGTCTTCTTCAATCTCAGACTCATCTTCAAGGCCATCTTCGTTTTCTTCTTCATCTTCGTCTTCGGCTTCCAATTCTTCGTTTTCGGGCCCATCATCTTCATCTTCGGCTTCATCGTCCTCGTTGTCGTCGTTGTCGTCTCTTACAAGTTCCTCGCCCTCAATGCTCTCTCGAATGGGCACAGAGTTTGCTTTAACAAGAACATAGTTCGATTCAATAGATTGATGAATTAAGGGGAAAGGTTAGGTTATACGGATAGAAGGTTTCCAATTTGTCAGCGATTTCAGGAACGAAAAGAGAACGGCTCTCGAGGCATTGATGGAAATAATAGATGTTTCGAAGGTTTTAAAGATGCTGCGATATTTTAGACTAGCTATAGCGTTGTATCACGAATGCTGTTCTCTTATTGACTACGCTACTCACTATCTATTCTATCCTATTTAACAAATAAATTCCATGTTGCCGTGCGTATGTTCAGTAATAGATCACAGATGACGTCAAAATGTGGTAAGAACAAAAAAACAAAGTGTCACAGATGTTCTTACCACATTTTGACGTCATCCATGATCTATCACTAAACAGACGCACGGCGACATGGAATCTATTTGGTAACTGTTGTAGATAGTGAGTAGAGTGAATAGCCTAAAATTTTGCGGTTGCTATATAAAACTTTCAATAAAAGCGTGAGCCTGTCTTGTTGTTAAGTTTTGAACGACTAGTATATTTATGCTAAAACAGTTAGAATTTTCATTCCCAATTTCTATGCGTTTCAATTGATTGGGGGTTCCCCCTAAATAACTATCATGCGATAGAATTTTTGAGCTCATAATCTAATTGTTAAGCAGAAAACATTACGTAACGGTCACCTGATAACCCTCGTTAACGGTTTAAGTTAAAAATAAAGAACAAAGAGGAAAAAATGCCAAATTCCTCTGGAGACATGTCATATTTTAATGTTATAGACACGATTTACAAAGAGCCCTCCACTGCTGCTGAAAAATCTTAGTAAAATAACTTGTCTCGACAAAAAAACACGTGTTTGAGTGACAAATGCCGAAACAAAACATAAACAACAACGCTGAACAACAACCGTCCAGTTGTCCAAGTCTGAGGCCACCGCGGTCGGATCATAACTTGCACAGTTCATTGACTTGAGATACAAAAGATTAGGACAAATTCTCAGTACTCTCTGCTGTGTGAAACCGTAACCCTCCGAATTTTTCGTCGCTACTCTGCTATGCATCTGAAAATACATGCAGTGAAACTTATTTCAAATCTACGAGGGAAAAAACGAAAAAATGTAATCCACCCAACCAAGCCTTTTGCTCCATTCAGTTCTTCTATTCATAACCACTAAACCAACGAGAACTAGATCTGAGGATATATAGAATTACCCATCACAATAAACGAAAGCCCAACGTATTCGAAGACTCTAAATACTGTAGATCGGTGTTAAGTCCAAAAAATAATGTTCCTTGCATAGCTGGGGGTTCTGTTCCCGTGTTCATTAGTACTCTCACGATAAGTTCAGTCAGATCTGGAAATAAGTGTTAACCCTCTACGGGGGATAAGAGCCTTTTAATCAGAAATCTTAGTATAAACTATCTACTGAAAGACACTTCCTGTGGCCCACGCATCCGGAGCTTTATTACCTCGGCCAGTTCTTTAAATCACAACGACTAGCGGTATTTCTACCCTGCTCTTACCGAAAGCCTAACCCTAGAATTTTTGCGTCGGTGCTTAATTATAGATATGTATAGAGAAAAGGACTGAAGAGTAAGTTTCGTGTCTAAGGAAACAACATGAGAATGCGGAGACAAATCTAACATAAAAAAAAAACACTGACCCTCCGATCCCTGACGCGCTAATCTGCGCCCAAACAAGCCTCGCAATGGAAAGGAAACCAACAACTGACACGGATCCACTTCGTTTAGAAAATAAGTTGAATAAAGTTATAGGCGAAACTTATTTTTTAATTGGGTTGATCCTGATTTGAAAAATGGGCTCCATGGTGAACTGTGACAAATTAAAGGGGCCTTGAAGGCAGAGATCTACTATTTTTGCATCGATCCGTAGACAAATACAACCTTACAATGATCAGTCACATACCTTCTCTTTCCTCTATATCATTATCCAGTGCAATCACTCCATTTTCTTCAAAGTTGTCAGCCTTAACATCTCCGAGTGCCGCTTGTGTTTCTTTCGAGATAGTAGCACAGTTGGAAACAGCAAAGAACAGAGCGGCACACAGAGCAAATGAAATCAGCCCTGCCTTCAACATAATTTCTGGTTTGCTGTGTTCACCAGCTCACCAAAAAAACTATGACAGTTTTTTCTCGACTAAGCAGCCAATTTAAAGGCTTCGTGCAGCTTGAAATATCAATCATATTGAATGTTTTCACTTGTTGCGATCTATAATAAAACATACTTGTTTAAAAATAGGGAACTGGAGAGTTTCACGAGAGGAGATACCTACCACCGTTTACGCCTTTTCCGGCACACAATTGTAATTCTCCAAATTTTTGAGGATATCTGCTTTATGATAAAACCCGTTGATATCGTTCTTAATAAGGGTCAATTTATGTATCTGCCATGAACAGAAACGTAATGCAATAATGGATAAGTGTTCTTGATATTGAGACGAATTACATTCACGTCAAGCTTTTGAGTTGGGTTTGCAGAAAGTATTCCTATAATGGGGCAACAAATTTTTGTAAGGCATCTTTAATATGACAATTAAGGCTCAGACAAGGCCATTTTGTTTAAGTTATGCATCAGTTTGAAGCTTGCTTCTACTCGATCGATATGAGAGAAGAAGAAAACGCGTTTACATACAGCCACACTGACAACCAAAACGAGCCACCTTCACGTCGGAAGCATAATTATTTGGCCTGGGCAAACAGGCTTAGAATTCAGCTTCTATCGAAGGTACAAAACCTTTAGTTGGGTTGGCAAGTTGGGTCTTGGTGTTTACAAAGGCAAACCACCTTTATTTTGCGAGCCTTTACAAAGTGTTATTTCGTCGACTTATCAATAGCAAGTCTAGAATATATGTTGAAATTACGATGAAGGATTATATATTAACCGATGTTGCGTTCGGGCGCGTAATCTACCCACGCCTTAGCCAAGGTTCACGTGTCAGCTGAATGAATCAAAATTTCTATCAAATTCGAGCGCGCAAAAGTTAAAATTTAGCGGAAAGTTGCGCGAACCGTAAAGAAAAACTGCAGGAAACAATTGTTTTATCTCTGGAGAAATTTTTCCCGGTGAGCCATCTTGATTTTATGTATGCATGCAGCATTTAGTATGCCACTTCAAAACAAAAAACATTTGCGAGAAAGTTATGCAGTAGAATTTTCTGTAGGTTGAACTGAATGCCTTCATAAAGCAATAATAACGACAGGGGATAGACTTAGTTTTTTTTTTTTAGCCTGTTTGCAAAAACTGAAATTGTGTAGATTATTGTCGCCATGGTAACCGCTATGACGTCAGAACAAGACTTAAAGTGGGAATGATGTATTGTTTAGTAAGTGACACGGGCATATTCAAAAGAAAAAAATCCGAGTGTATCTATCAGGAGTCGAACCTAAGACCTTCTGATTACTAGTTCGGATACTCTACCACTGAGCTAAAGGAGATTCGTGGGAGCTAAAGTATTGCCAAACAACAGAAGTACAAAGCTGTTTCTAGGTTGTCCGGATGATTAGATACGATTTTTTTTCTAACCTTTTATTATTTCACAAACTCTACTAAACAATGAAAAACCCTTTCGAGCCTCCTTAAATGGAAACATACGTAAGTTATATTATACATGGCAGACGACGTTGTATTCTTCTGAACGTTTTTTTTAGGATATCTTTAATTTAGAATGTTATGTCATTCCATAATCTTACAGCAGACTTAGAGAAGAAATCCTCAAAGTGTGTTTATCCAATTTGGAGCTCTTCAGAGGTGGATCAAGTTATGGTGATTATATGAATGGTGGTCGTTTTCTCAACTAATTTCAATTTGCTTATTTGTTCAATATTGTTGTTAATATTCTTGGTTTTCACATGACGTCATAAAAAACTGACATTCATAACTAAACACAATTTTGGGTTTTTATCTTCATCACATATAAGAAAATCTAAATTTCCATCGGCTCACTTGTTTTCAGCAGGATAGCATTCTTTGTTTTGTAAATAGAGCAGTTTGAATTTTAGATTTTTGCGCAGTGCGTGACAGAAGGATTGCAGCTCTAAACATGTCACGTACATGAAAACATCGATTCGCCTCGTGTTTTTTTTAGGTCTGACTAGCTAACATGTAATAGAAGCGTTAATGTCAATGTGTGAAAGTTCAGCAGAGAGAAGAAAGGCTTTGAAATAGCCAAGGTAAACTCCAGATGTTTTTGCTGGTTTCCGGCCGCCATGTTGGTGCCCATCAGACAGGGCACCAACATGGCGTCCCATACTAAACTCTGTAATTTTCCGTAGTACATTTTCTCGAATAACTCGATTAGGAGATATCGCACAGCCCTGTAGCTTTCACACGTTGTTTATGTATCACTCTTCTACAACATATCAATTTCTTGACTTTATCTATTGAATGGTTGAGGATTTTATTTTTTCACTTGCGTGACGATGTGTGAGGTGATAACCACCTATTGCATGCAGGATACAGGCTCATAGTATTCCAAAACTTCAAAGGTAAAAAAAAAAAATCATTAGCGCCAACAATACAACAAAGGAGGATTAAGATCGCGTCTGTCTATAAAATACATCATTCAAAGCGCTCTAGATATTTTCTAGAGAATTAGAATTTGCCAAGTATAGTTTAGTTTAGACTGTATAAAGGTGTAGCTCCTAACTCCAGATAGCAAATCTATATAGGTTAGGAAATGATAGATCAGCGACTTATAGATAGTTAATAAACAAATTTTGATATATTAAAAATCGTGTATGCCTACGTGACTTAGGAAAATAAAACAACAGAAATTAAATTGAGGCTCAAAGATAAAAAAGAAATCCTTATTTTATTTTATTTTCTTAAGCCTCTCGGCCATATAATAACGAAATAATGTATTATCCTGGCAGAGTTTGCCGGAATGGCCAATCAGAACGCGGGGAAAACATTAGCCACTGGTTTCTCTTAAAAGTACTCGTTTTATTTATTTATTATTATTATTATTATTTTGTTTTTTATCACAAATCTAACCCCGGCGTAAGTAAAGACAATCAAATACTTGTGCGCAATTTATGTCCTGGCCATTGGCACCGCGCCACAACTTACTGTTTTCTCTTTACCGCGATAATGAGCTGGAGCATCCAGCCATAACATTTAATCAAAACACTTAAAATATTGTCTTCTGAGTTCCCAGATAATTTTGGGCCCTTTCACAGGCTATATTTTTGTTAGGGGACTTTCGGAAATGCCAGCTAGCTGACCTTTTTTGCATTTGCCCCTTCGAGAACGAAAGGAATTATTTGTTTAAAGTTACGAAATTTTGAGCATTTACATTTTGCTGAGGAAAACTGTAGATTTTCTTTTCAACTAAATTCGAATTCAGTCTGAGATGATTTAAGCCCTCTGAACAGATTCCACCGAAATGAACCGTTGGGCGTCCTTGAAGCGCACATGTTTGAGGAATATATCGTGGGGAGAAATTTGTAATAAAAGAATATGAATGTGTGAAACATATATTTTGAACTGCGAATGAAAGACAAAATATAAGAAAGCATCCTAGCAGTATAATACGCAACTTACTGCGAAAATCTTTCTTAATCTATTTAATCTTTCATCCGCAGTTCAAAATGTATGTTTCATATATTCAAATATTAATTTATTTATCCTTTGCGGGCCGGTATATTAGGAACTCACAATATGACCAGCTCCCAGTTGGCTTGATAGCTCAGTTGATAGAGCAGTCCACCGGTATCACAGAGTTCATGGGTTCGATTTGTTTTTCAGGCTTTCTTTTCGCATTTATTTAAGTTGCGTACTAACTGCGAGGATCTTTCTTCCATTTAAATTTGTAATATGTAAACCCCTTTTTGCCTAGCTGGCATATCAGAGCATAATATCGAATGTCCCTTGCTAATAGGTTAAAAGTAAGTAAGTAAGTAAGTAGTTTATTTGTTCATGTAGACACAAAAGAGGTTAACATAAGACTCGGTATAGAATATGCCTGTGCTACAACTGTTGTATATTACACTACTCATGAGCAAACTATATTCATATATGACACATGCAAATATGCCTGAAATGACAATTGTTAACTACATTTTCATATTTTTTTTCTTAAATTCTTTGAGATTCCCACAATTTCAAGCTTTAATTGGCAATTTATTCCACAACTTCCCGCCAATAAAAGAAAATGGATCGTGTATTCACTCGGAATTGAAATGAAATTGCCGCCAGATTACCTGACTCCAACTCCTTAAATTATAACGCATTTCTCTTAACTAAAAAAAAAAAAAAATCAGTAATATATAGTGGACCCATAAAAATAAAGCATTTGTAAATCAAGATCAAGAGTTGGTAATATAAGATCTCAGAGTATTCATGCGCATGATCGTAGTAAATTTAGTAGGCTTTATTAGTTGGAAATGGGGTTCTTGAAAGGTAATAATATATGTCCCAGAACTTCACAATTGTCCTCAAAGCTTCGCTTCTTGGTCGATTCAGCTGTTTCTTTTTGAACAATATTTCAGCCTTGGCCATTTAACCTCTGATAAATATTTACGCATAACTTGCACTCGTGCTTGCATTTGTATCCGTGTGTAATATAATTTCATTTCCTGATAACATCATTTCCTGATCAATGATGTTGTTTTCAATATCCATTGAACTGTTTCTCTTCTTGATTTTCAGAGCCTGTGGCACGTCAACATAATCAAGAAAGATAAAAACAAAGTCCAAAATAAACCTAAATGCTCTATTTTTGGAGGTATTTCCACTATAATTAATTTTAAGCTTAGCCAGATGCTTAAAAAGAGATACTAAATCAGTACTTCGGTATTGCGTCAATTGAGTTCTAATCACGCATTTGAGCACGCACTTTGTAAAGAAGGGGAACCTTTTATAAAGCAATCTCCAATTGAGACCACTTTTTTCCAAAGCGTTTTTGTGAGTCATTGTGATCTGTCTTTCAATTTTCATAGAGTTTGGGACATTTTAAAAATAAATTTGTAACTTTGGTTGGGTATTGCTAAGCCTCCAGATACTACACTGACGTGCCTAAGCAGAATGTTGTGTGGAAGTCTTTTATATTATTAACTATTCCAAGACAGAAATCTCCAGAGATGGTGGTATCTTCTAGATTACTAAGGTTTTAAGATATCCACCGAATACACCTTTCCAAAAAACCTCAAGTATGTCTACAATTCCAGAAAATAATTGAATCTTGTCTGTAGTTTTCCCACAAAATGTGAAAAAAATCAATCTATTTTATACTTTTTTTGCAAAGAAAGTCGTTGCTTGCCACTCGGCTGTGAAGCAATTTCCAAACGTTGTTTTGTTTCTAATGTACGTAGAAATTTTAAGATATGAGTATTTTTTCCAATTAACATTTGAATTTCTAGTTATTTTTTCAGGCTTTAGCTAACCACTTTCCATGGCTCTTCACCGGATATTGAAATTTATATAGATTTTTTACAAAATGTCGGGTAGGAAAATAAAAATTTCACCATATCAAGAGCTGATGTACTTTTTATAATATCTTAAAGCGCATATTACCTTATAGTGCTCGGGTCCGATTGATATTGTAATGTTGATTTTTTTTGTTTAAGAAATATTGTTGTAGCTTCAAAAGTGCATTAACTCCTATAATAAATATAAGGCAAAAAAAGCAAAATACTGACTCGGAATTAAAAAGAGCTCTAGCGATTTTTTTCAAATGTTAGTTTACTTTGTTCCATTTTTATATATATTTGTCTAAGTTAGAATCGTCCAGTCCTTGCAACCTTTGTTGTTGTTGTTGTTGTTTTTTTTTTTCACTTGTAAATATAAATTCTAAGGTATAAGTATGTATTGTTTAACCAATTGTCTTGGTGGAAAATGGTCGATTGTCAATTCTAACAAGGAAGTTCTTCCAGATGCGCAAGGATCTAAATTCCAAGTTTTTCTCTGTGTACTTTAGATTTTCTCAGTGCTCTAATATTTCTTTCAGAAATGGTTCTCGAACTTATGTCCTGATGTCTTAGATTGCTTAAACAAAAGTCTATTTCTATGCTTATCCGGACGGTAGTCGAATACTCTTTTCCATTTTTCCTTGTTATCCACTTCACTGATCCTCAACAATATTTTGCAACTTGGTATTCATTCATCTAAGATCCCTCTTTATAATTTAGTGCGCCTACTTGTTTCTATATAATGGGCCTTCCTGTCTGCTAAAGCTTCTCAAACCCGCAGTGAATACGGAATATAAACTTCCAAATAACATGGTTCATGGGGGTTGGTTATGTAACCTTGCCATTTTAAAAAATGGTGCTGCAATTTACGTTAGAAGGGCCGCGACCATGAACAATCCTTTGTTTTGACATTCACACTACAGGTGAATATCTTAAAAGGAACGTTTCTACTGGTCAGTTGTTCCAACGCATTTCAAAATCTATTGTGGTTTGCGCACGGTCAAGGCCAAAATTGCTAACAAAAACATACTTTTGTTTATTTATGTATTTATTTATTTTTGTTTTTGTTAGAGTTTTCACCAACAAAAGAAAAGAACTATGCAAAAAAAAAAACGATGATAAATCGTTTCTTGCAAACCTCGGTCTAAAAAAAGAGCTTTTGCTTACAACGGCGCTAAGCTATGGATTGGCCTCCCAGGTTCCATGAAACAGACGATAGATAATATGTCATCCTCCAAACGAAAGCTACCATCGATTAAGCCCAACCGGTATCGGTGGTGTCCTTTTTAGATGTGCAGTTCATAGAATGTCTTTTACAGTTATTATTTTTGTGTTTGGATTTCATGTAAAACAGTTTCGTAACGTTACTGGTTGGAATAGTATTCATTGATCATATTTGTTCTTTTAATCTTGATAATTTGCTGCATCAGAAGTGTCGACCTCTATGAAAGTCGACCAGAGTCACCAGTAAGTGAAGTGAATTCTAGTCGAGTCAATTCAAGTTAAGTCAATTCATCAATCAATCCTTACAAACTGTACCTTTTTCACTGGTGAAACATTTTAAACAAAATACAGGTCCTGATTTTCTAAATACCCTCATCACCGGATGATTTTCCTTTAGTTGTTGTTGAAGAATCAAAACAAGAATGTTTACAGAGTACATCCTACGTCCTGGTCTTCGTATGTCGGAAAATCCCAGATGATAATCGACGATTTCGTTGTTTCCCGACTCTACCAGGTTTTGCGTCTGCGATTGTTTTGATCGGCACCAAGCCTCTCAAAACCTCAAAATTTCAAAATGGCCGACATTTCTGAGCCTATTCATTTTTTGTCATCGCCTATAGTCGCCGATACTTTTATCCAGCAACGACAAAATCTGGGACAGTCGGGAAACAACGAAATCGTCAATTATCATGAGGGATTTTTTCCGACATACGAAGACCTGTGTTTTTTAAAATGTTTCACCAGTGACAAAGGTACAGTCTGTAAGGATAGATTGATGAATTGACTTAACTTGAATTGACTTGACTAGAATTCACTTTACTTACTGGTGACTCCGGTCGACTCTCATAGAGGTCGACTCTTCTGATGTAGCGAATTATCAACATTAAAAGAACGGATATGATCAATGAATACTATTCCAATCAGTAACGTTACGAAACTGTTTTACATGAAATCCAAACACAAAAATAATAACTATAAAAATACATTCTATGAACTGCACATCTAAAATGGACACCACCGATACCGGTAGGGCCTAATCGATGGTAGCTTTCGTTTGAAGGATGACATATTATTTATTGTCTGTTTCATGGAACCTGGGAGGCCAATCCGTCTGCGATTGTTTTGATCAGCACCAAGCCTCTCAAAACTTCAAAATTTCAAAATGGCCGACATTTCTGGGCCTATTCATTTTTTGTCATCGCCGATACTTTCATCCATCAACGACAAAATCTGGGACAGTCGGGATACAACGAAATCGTCAATTATCATCTGGGAATTTTTCCGACAGACGAAGACCAGGACTTAAGGATGTATTCTGTAAACATTCTTGTTTTGATTCTTCAACAACAACTAAAGGAAAATCATCCGGTGATGAGGGTATTTAGAAATTCAGGACCTGTGTTTTTTTTTTTAAATGTTTCACCAGTGAAAAAGGTACAGTCTGTAAGGATTGATCGATGAATTGACTTAACTTGAATTGACTCGACTAGAATTCACTTCACTTACTGGTGACTCTGGTCGACTTTCATTGAGGTCGACACTTCTGATGCAGCGAATTATCAACATTAAAAGAACGGATATGATCAATGAATACCATTCCAATCAGTCACGTTACAAAACTGTTTTACATAGAAGCCAAGCACAAAAATAATAACTGTAAAAAGGCATGCTATTAACTGCACATCTAAAAAGGATACCACCGGTACTGGTAGAGCCTAGCCGGTGATAGCTCTCATTTGAGGGAAGACATTTATTATCGCCTGTTTGTTTCATGGAACCTGGGAGGCCAATCCATAGCTTAGCGCCGTTGTTAGCAAACGTTCTTTTCATATGTTCAGTCCGAGGTTTGCAAGAAACAATGTATTATCGTTATTTGAATAGTGCTTTTCCGTGTTGGTGAAAGCTTTAATAAACAAATAAATAAATAAAAGTACGTTTCTGTTAGCATTTTTGGCCTTGACCGTGCGCAAACCACAATAGATTTGAAATGTATTGGAACAACTGACCAATAGAAGCGTTCCTGTTAAGATATCCAACTGTAGTGCGAACGTTAAAACAAAGGATTGTGCACGGTCGTGGCCCTTCCAACGTAAATTGTAGCACCGTTTTTGACATGGGAAGGTTTTATAACTAACCCCTCGTGAACCATGTTATTTGGAAGATTATTTTTTGTATTTACTGCGGGTTTGAAGAGCTTTAGCAGACAGGAAGGCGCATTATATAGATACAAGTAGGCGCACTAATTAAAATGAAAAAGAGGGTCTTAAGATGAATGAATACCAAGTTTCAAAACATTGTTCACGATATCGATCAGTGAAGTGGATAACAAGGGAAAATGGAAGAGAGTATTCGACTACCATCCGGATAAGCATAAAAATAGACTTTTGTTCAAGCAATCTAAGACATCAGGACATTAGTTCGAGAACCATTTCGGAAAGAAATATTAGAGCACTGAGAAAATCTAAAGTACACAGCGAAAAACTTGGATTTTAGATCCTTGCGCATCTGGAAGAACTTCCTCGTTAGAATTGACAATCGACCATTTTCCACTAAGACAATTGGTTAAACAATACATACTTATACCTTAGAATTTATACGTACAAGTGAAAAAAAAAACAACAACAACAACAACAACTAAGGTTGCAAAGAGTGGACGATTCTTACTTAGACAAATATTTATATAAAAGTGAACAAAATAAATTAACATTCAAAGAAATTCGCTAGAGCTCCTTTGAATTCAGAGTGGAGTTTTGCTCCTTTTTTTTTACCTTATATTTATCATAGGAGTTAATGCAGTTTTGCAGCTACAACAATTTCTTAAACAAAGTCAACATCACAATATTTATCGGACTCGAGCCCTATAAGGTAACATGTGCTTTAAAATATTATAAAAAGTACACCAGCTCTTAATATGGTTGAAAGGTTTCTTTTCCTACCCGACATTTTGTAAAAAAGACACACAAAAAAAATTCAATAGACGGTGGTTAGCTAAAGCCTGAAAAATAACTGGAAATTCAAATGTTAATTGAAAAAAATACTAATATCTTAGAATTTCTACGTACCTTAGAAACAAAACAACGTTTCAAAATTGCTTCGGAACCAAGTCGCAATCAACGACTTTCTTTGCAAAAAAGGTATAAAATACATTGATTTTTGCACATTTTGTGGGAAAACTACAGACAAGATTCAATTTTTAATGGAATTGTAGACATACTTGGGCTTTTTTGGAAAGGTGTATTCGGTGGATATCTTAAAACCTTAATAATCTAGAAGATACCACCTTCTCTGGAGATTTACGTCTTGGAATAGTCAATAATATAAAAGACTTCCACACAAGATTCTGCTTAGGCACGTCAGTGTAGTATCTGGAGGCTTAGCAATACCCAACCGAAGTTACAACTTTATTTTTAAAATGTCCTAAGTTCTATGAAAATTGAAAGACAGATCACAAAAGGCAATGACTCAGAAAAACGCAAATGCGTGATTAGAACTCAATTGACCCAATACCGAAGTACTGATTTAGTATCTCTTTTTAAGCATCTGGCTAAGTTTACAATTGAATATAGAGGAAATAGCTCCAAAAATAGAGCATTTACGTTTATTCTGGACTTTGTTTTTATTTTTCTTGATTATGTTGATGGTAACAGCCACTGAAAATCAAGAAGAGAAACAGTTCACTAGATATTGAAAACAACATCATTGATCAGGAAATGATGTTATCAGGAAATGAAATTATATTACACACGGATACAAATGCAAGCACGAGTGCAAGTTATGCGTAAATATTTATCAGAGGTTAAATGGCCAAGGCTGAAATATTGTTCAAAAAGAAACAGCCGAATCGACCAAGAAGCGAAGCTTTGAGGACAATTGTGAAGTTCTGGGACATATATTATTACATTTTTAAGAGCCCCATTTCCAACCAATAATGAAAGTTATGAAAGCCTGCTACTTTGAGATCTCATATTATCAACTCTTGATCTTGATTTACAAATGCCTTATTTTTACGGGTTTACTATATATTACTGATTTTTTTTTTGGGTTAAGACATACGCGTTATAATTTAAGGAGTTGGGGTCAGGTAATCTGGCTGCAATTTCATTTCAATTCCGAGTGAATGCACAATTCATTTTCTTTTATTGGCGGGAAGTTGTGGAACAAATTGCCAATTAAAGTTTGAAACTGTAGGAATCTCAAGGAATTTAAGGAAAAATTATGGAAATGTAGTTTACAATTGTTATTTTAGGCATATTTGTGTCATATATGAATATATTTTTCTCATGAGTAGTGTAATATACAAAAGTTGTAGCATATGCACATTCTACCGAGTCTTATTGTAAGCTCTTTTGTGTCTACATGAATACATCAACTACTTACTTACTTTTAACCTATTAGCAAGGGACATTCGATATTATGCTCTGATATGCCAGCGAGCCAAAAAAGGTGTTTACATATTACACTTTTATAAGGAAGAAAGATCCTAGCAGCTGGAACGCAACTTAAATAAATGCGAGAAGAAAGCCTGAAAAAAATAATCGAACCAGCCATGACCTCTGTGATACCGGTGCAGTGCTCTATCAACTGGGCTATCAAGCCAACTGGGAGCTGGTCATATTGTGAGTTCTTAATACAGGGGCACCCAACGACAGTTTTCTCTCAGATGCTTTGAAACGCTTTTTGAGGCTATCTGAAGTGCCTATAAAGCTCTGTAGGTTCATTTTAGGCAGCGCTAAAATATTTTTATCTGTTCGGTCATTCTAGGGCAACCTGAGTCTTTTCGAAATTACTAGGGCATCTTTGTCCATTTCCCGAAAACCTTAGGTCTTATTTCCTTTCCGAAAATCTTAGCTGACCTTTTTTCGGTACCCGAAACGACATTTTTGTCAATCCGAAAACACTAGGCCTTAAATTTCCCATATCAATAAAGTTCGAGGTTAAAATTCCCTTCAGAAAATTGTAGGGGATGAAGGGCTTTCCGAACAGATAATTTACCGAAACGATCTGTTGGGTGCCCCTGTTAATATACCGGCCCACAAAGGATAAATAAATTAATATATGAATATATGACACATACATTTTGAACTGCAGATGAAAGATTAAATAGATTAAGAAAGAATCTCGCAGTAAGTTGCGTATTATACTGCGAGGATGCTTTCTTATATTTGGTCTTTCATTCGCAGTTCAAAATATATGTTTTACACATTCATATTGTTTTATTACAAATCTCTCTCAAATGATATATTCCTCCAACATGTGCGCTTCAAGGACACCCAACGGTTCATTTCGGTGGAATCTGTTCAGAGGGCTTAAATCATCTCAGACCGAATTCGAATTTAGTTGAAAAGAAAATCTACAGTTTTCCTCAGCAAAATGTGAAAGCTCGGCAAAATTTCGTAACATTGAACAAATAATTCCTTTCGTTTTTGAAGGGGCAAATGCGAAAAAGGTCAGCTAGCTGGCATTTCCGAAAGTCCCCTAACAAAAATATAGCCTGTGAAAGGGCCCAAAATTACCTGGGAACACAGAGACAATATTTTAAGTGTTTTGATTAAATGTTATGGCTGGATGCTCCAGCTCATTATCGCGGTAAAGAGAAAACAGTAAGTTGTGGCGCGGTGCCAATGGCCAGGAAATAAATTGCGCACAAGTATTTGATTGTCTTTACTTACGCCGGGGCTAGATTTGTTATCAAAAACAACAACAAAAAAATTATAAAAATAATAATAAATAAAAACAACGAGTACTTTTAAGAAATCAGTGGCTAATGTATTCCCCGCGTTCTGGTTGGCTATTCCGGCAAACTCTGCCGGGATAATACATTATTTCGTTATTATATGGCTGCGAGGCTTAAGAACATAAAATAAAAAAAAAAAAGATTTTTTTTCATCTTTGAGCCTCAATTTAATTTCTGTTGTTTTATTTTCCTAAGTCACGTGGGGATGCACGATTTTTAAAATATCAAAATTTGTTTATTAACTATCTATAAGTCGCTGATCTATCATTTCCTAACCTATATGGACTTGCTATCTGGGGTCAGCAGCTACACCTTTATACAGTCTAAACTAAACTATACTTGGCAAGTTCTAATTCTCTAGAAAATATCTAGAGTGCTTTGAATGACGTATTTTATAGGCAGACGCGATCTTAATCCTCCTTTGTTGTATTGTTGGCGCTAATGATTTTTTTTACCTTTGAAGTTTTGGAATACTATGAGCCTGTATCCTGCATGCAATATTAACAACAATATTGAACAAATAAGCAAATTGAAATTAGTTGAGAAAACGACCACCATTCATATCATCACCATAACGTGATCCACCTGTGAAGAGCTCCAAATTGGATAAATACACTTTAAGGATTTCTTCACCAAGTTTGCTGTAACATTATGAATGACATAGCATTCTAAATAAAAGAACTCCTAAGAAAACGTTTAGAAGAATACAACGTCTTCCGCCATGTATAATATAGCTTACGTATTTTCCATTTAAGGAGGCTCGGAAGGGTTTTTCATTGTTTAGTAGAGTTTGTAAAACAATATAAGGTTAGGAAAAAAATCGTATCCAATCATCTAGACAACCTGTAAAAAAACAGCTTTGTACTTCTGTTGATTGGTAATACTTTAGCTCCCACGAATCTCCTTCAGCTCAGTGGTAGAGTGTCCGAACTAGTAATCGGAAGGTCTTAGGTTCGACTCCTGATAGGTGCACTCGGATTTTTTTTTTTAAATTATGCCTGTGTCACTTACTAAAGAATACATCATTCCCACTTTAAGAGTTGTTCTGACGTCATAACGGTTACCATGGCGACAGTAATCTACACAATTTCGGTTTTTGCAAACATACCAAAAAAAACTAAGTCGTTCCCCTGTCGTTATTATCGCTTTATAAAGGCATTCAGTTCAATGAATACAATAAAATCTTCAATTCAACAGCGACAAACCAATGAGTGGTGCCGGATCACTTGTAGACCTGGATCAGCAAATTATCTCAAATACAAAATATTAACGGCAGACTGATCCCAACGGCGGAGGTGACGAGCTTGATAGAACAAACAACAAAAGCTAGAATAACTGAAATAAATTAACAAACCTTCCTCGGGGGCTGCCCCCGAGGATGGTTTATATTGCAAACCAAAATATAGGGCAAAAATTTGTTTGTTTCTTTTTAACAAATATATTTCAGTTATTCTAGCTTTTGTTGTTTGTTCTATCAAGCTCGTCACCTCCGCCGTTGGGACCAGTCTGCCGTTAATATTTTGCATTCAGTTCAACCTACAGAAAATTCTACGGGATAACTTTCTCGCAAACGTTTCTTTTTGAAGTGCCATACTAAATGTTGCATGCATACATAAAATCAAGATGGCTCACCGGGAAAAATTTCGCCGGAGATAAAACAATTGTTTGCTGCAGTTTTTCTTTCCGGTTCGCGCGATTTTACGCTGAGTTTTAACTTTTGCGCGCTCTAATTTAATAGAAATTTTGATTCATTCAGCTGACGCGTGACGCCTTGGCTAAGGCGTGGGTGGATTACGCGCCCGATCTCAACATCGGTTAATATATAAGTCGACGAAATAACACTTTGTAAAGACTCGCAAAATAAAGGTGGTTTAGCCTTTGTAAACACCAAGACCTAACTTGCCAACCCAACTAAGGGTTTTGTACCTTCGATAGAAGCTGAATTCTAAGCCTGTTTCCAAATAATTATGGTTCCGACGTTTCGGTTGTCAGTGTTGCTGTATGTAATTGCGTTTTCTTCTTCTCTCATATCGATCAAGTAGAAGCAGGCTTCAAACTGATGCATAACTTAAACAAAATGGCCTTGTCTGAGCCTTAATTGTCATATTAAAGATGCCTTACAGAAATTTGTTGCCCCATTATAGGAATACTTTCTGCAAACCCAACTCAAAAGCGTGGCGTGACTGTAATTTCGTCTCAATATCAAGAACACTTATCCATTATTGCATTACGTTTTTGTTCATGGCCGATACATGATTGACCCTTGTTAAGAACGATCATAAAGCAGATATCCTCAACAATTTGGTGAATTACAATTGTGTGCCGGAAAAGGCGTAAACGGTGGTATGTATTTCCTCTCGCGAAACTCTCCAGTTCCCTATTTTTAAACAAGTATGTTTTATTATAGATCGCAACGAGTGAAAACATTCAATATAATTGATATTTCAAGCCGCACAAAGCATTTAAATTGGCTGCTTAGTCGAGAAAAAACTGTCATATTTTTTTGGTGAGCTGGTGAACACAGCAAACCAGAAATTATGTTGAAGGCAGGGCTGATTTCATTTGCTCTGTGTGCCGCTCTGTTCTTTGCTGTTTCCAACTGTGCTACTATCTCGAAAGAAACACAAGCGGCACTCAGAGATGTTAAGGCTGACAACTTTGAAGAAAATGAAGTGATTGCACTGGATAATGATATAGAGGAAAGAGAAGGTATGTGATTGACCATTGTAAGGTTGTATTTGTCTACGGATCGATGCAAAAATAGTAGATATCTGCCTTCAGCCCCTTTAATTTGTCACACTTCACCGTGGAGCCCATTTTTCAAATCAGGATTAACGCAATTAAAGAATAAGTTTCGCCTATAACTTTATTCAAAATATTTTTTTAAACGAAGTGGATCCGTATCAGTTGTTGGTTTCCTTTCCATTGCGAGGCTTGTTTGGGCGCAGATAAGCGCGTCAGGGATCGGAGGGTTTGTGTGTGTGTGTTTTTTTTTTTATGTTAGATTTGTCTCCGCATTCTCATGCTGTTTCCTTAGACACGAAACTTACCCTTCAGTCCTTTTCTCTATCCATATCTATAATTGAGTACCGACGGAAAAATTCTAGGGTTAGGCTTTCAGTAAGAGGAGGGTAGAAATACTGCGAGTCGTCGTGATTTAAAGAACTAGCCGAGGTAATGAAGCTCCGGCTGCGTGGGCCACAGGAAGTGTCTTTCAGTAGATAGTTTATACTAAGATTTCTAAGTAAAAGGCTCTTATCCCCCCCTAGAAGGTTAACTTTTGTTTCCATATGTCAAACTGAACTTATCGTGAGAGTACTTATGTAAAAGGGAACAGAACCCCAAGCTAGACAAGGAACATTATTTTTGGGCTTAGCAACGATCTAAAGTATTTAGAGTCTCCGAATACATTTGGCTTTCGTTTATTGTAATGGGTAATTCTATATATCCTCAGATCTAATCCTCGTTGGTTTAGTGGTTAGTTGGCAAAGAGCCCGGGTGGGTGGCTTACATTTTTTCGTTTTTTTCCTCGTAGATTTGAAATAAGTTTCACTGCATGTATTTTCAGATGCATAACTGAGTAGCGACGAAAAATTCGGAGGGTTAGGGTTTCACTCAGCAGAGAGTACTGAGAATTTGCCCTAATCTTTTGTATCTTAAGTCAATAAACTGTGCAAGTTATGATCTGACCGCAGAAGTTTCAGACTTGAACAACTGGACGGTTGTTGTTCAGTGTTGTTGTTTATGTTTCGTTTCGGCATTGGTCACTCAAACACATGTTTTTTTTGTCGAGAGAAGTTATTTTACTAAGATTTTTCTACGGCAGTGGAGGACTCTTTGTAACTCGTGTCTATAACATTAAAATATGACATGTCTACAGAGGAATTTGGCAATTATTTTTCTTTTTGTTCTTTATTTTTAACTTAAACCGCTAACGAGGGCTATCAGGTGACTGTTACGCAATGTCTTCTGCTTAACAATTAGATTATGAGCTCAAACATTCTATCGCATGATAGTTATTTAGGGGGAGCCCCCAATCAATTAAAACGCATAGAAATTGGATATTAATAATCTAATTGTTTCAGCATAAATATACTAGTCGTTCAAAACTTAACAACAACACAGGCTCACCCTTTTATTAAATATTTATATAATAACCGCACACTTTTAGGCTTCTCACTCTACTCACTATCTACAACAGTTAACAAATAGATTCCCTGTCGCCGTGCGTCTGTTCAGTAATAGATCACGGATGGCGTCAAAATGTGGTAAGAACATCAGTGACACTTTTTTTTTGTTGTTCTTACCACATTTTGACGTCATTTGTGATCTATTACTGAACATACGCACGGCAACATGAAATTCATTTGTTAAATAGGATAGAATAGATAGTGAGTAGCGTAGTCAATAAGAGAACAGCATTCGTGATAGAACGCTATAGCTAGTCTAAAATATCGCAGCATCTTCGAAACATCTATTATTTTCCATCAATATCTTGAGAGCTGTTCTTTTTTCGTTCCTAAAATCGCTGACAAATTGCAAACCTTCTATCCGTTTAACCTAAACTTTCCCCTTAATTCATCAATCTATTGAATCGAACTATGTTCTTGTTAAAGCAAACTCTGTGCCCATTCGAGAGAGCATTGAGGGCGAGGAACTTGTAAGTGACGAAGACGACAACGACAGCAATGAAGCCGAAGATGAAGATGATGGACCCGAAAACGAAGAATTGGACGCCGAAGACGAAGATGAAGACGAAAACGAAGATAGCATCGAAGATGAGTCTGAGATCGAAGAAGACACCGAAGACGAAGATGAAGTCGAAGGAATAGATGAGGATGAGGCAGACGCCGAAGACGAAGACGAAGGCGACGCCGAGGAAGAAGACGAAGACGAACCCGGCGCGGAGATCGCGAAATTGGAAGATGAAACCTCAGAGCTTGAAGGTTTGTGTGGCTAAAAATAAGTATTAATAAACTTGCTTTCCATTTACTAACCAAAAAATCAATATGGTATTAACCTTTAACTTTGCGTCAATTGTTTAAAGTAGTTTAAGACTAATTTTAAGTCAAAAATAAAACGCACGAAAACCAATAGCGGGAAGGCTAGACTAAAACTGAACAGAAACACTAAAAACTAAGACTTTTCTTTAGTTCAAAGTTATTTGCAATAAGCGCTGTTTTTTCTAAAATTAATAACAACAGTGAAATCCAATGCGCCAGTTTCTTGTGCTGACAGAACACGTTGCAGTTATTCACATCCCTTTGAGTGGTCTTACGTCACCGGTTTCATCGAAATTAAAAAAAAGATTGGATTGAAATTCGTTAACTTTCGCAAGTGATTGTTTTAAATTGTTGACCGTTTTTTTTTTCTTATTTTTTCTTTTGTTTTTGTTTTCATTTTTGCTTTTTTGCTTTGAAAATCTCCCAGAAGGTATTCTGGATAAGTTTTTTGCGACTCGCTTACAAGCATTGTACGAGGTTTACTTACATATCGGAAAAATTCTCGTTTAGCCACGCATAAAGCTTTGTTAACGATGCCAATATGTTTGACCTTGAATAGTGTGAGGAAAATATCGTAAATTTTTGACGTAGAAATGTTTGAGCAGGAGCAATTTGAAAAGTCGTTTCCTAATTAAGAATTTAATATGGCGCCCACAAAAGAAAAATTGCTAAGATATTTGCCAGTTAACTACCTGCAATTTAAGGACGGCGAAAGACTGTTGTGAAAGACTACTGTGTTTATTTCATAAATTTACACCAAATTATTAAAGACCGGGTTCCTCTCTAGCTATAGGTTAGTGAATACAGCCAGTTGAAAGTAACATTAATTGTGTTGATTTAGAATTTACTCGTCCACTTACCGTTATGTAGCCAAACTGCATGCCGGCCACAATATAAGCACTTAAGGTTACCGTATACGTTTAGAGGTATCTCGCATCCAAGCAATGTAGCACGTCCGGTTTAAACTGTAGATACCTAAACCCCTACAACAAATAAAGCTTTTAGAACTGGCTGTTAAACTATACCAAGAATTCTCAAATAAATTGAATTGTCGAATTTTTAGCTCTGTCTGCTCGAATCAGTTTTTTTTTTTCACTTGAAGGGGACACGAGCTAAAACTCCAATGGAATTTGTTCGTTTGCCTTCAAATTTGGACAGTAGCTAGTTTAACATAGACACAACAAAAACCTATGTGCGAAATTTTTCTTTCAAAATAGTTTTTCTTCGAGAGCGATTTTTACACGATTACTCCACATCTTTTAATCCTATTTCGAAAATGTTCTGTAACTTCTCACTGCAATTGAATATGGCAAAAAGCAGACACGTTTTTTTAGCCTTGGGTCTGGAGACTGAAAAGCAAATTAAATTAGGGATGAACAAAATTCGCTTTGACCTGTAGCTTTCAAAACGTGATTCGGACGCTCGAATTTAAAGGTGGTGAAAAATTCGAAAATTCATTTTATTTCCAAATTCTTGGTATAGTTTGATAGTCAGCTCTATAAGCTTTCATTTTAGTTTAAACCGGACGCACTTCATCGCTTGGACGCGAGACACCTCTATAGCTGAACGGTAACTTTAAACAAGGGAGAGGAGCTAGTGATAAAAGCAAAAATTTTTTAATCAATAACCAGTTTCATATTATTTTTGACGATATTTGTCAGAGAATATGACAGTAATGCACTAGTCAGTGGAAAGCCCCGCACCCCCATACCCGGGGAATAGCGGGGCATTAGACCAGGCGTTTCAACTAAATGAAGCAAATTCCCCGCTATGCAGGGCAATTTCTTATGTCAAAACTTCATTTTTGTACTCCGCCCCCGGGTCAATACTTGAAAAATCCCAAATACACAACGTTGACCAAAATTAATTTATTTCAAGAATTGTTCCTCAAATTTAACTCTTACAAAAACTTTTTCAATGTCTTCATAAAATAGATGAAACAATAATGGCTTCCTCTACTCGTCTTGGTAAGACATAGTTCTGTGAACGTTTCTCTGGACGTGTAAATGACTAAACTGGAACATGGTGATTCAAGCAACGCATCAACACAAAACAAGTTAAAGATACACCCGAAATTGTAAATTTGGCAATAACTTCCTTTAAAATTGGCAAAAACCACTCCTAAGACAGTAATATCAATTAAAGGGCTTAGCTATACCCGAACACGAACTAAAGTAAATACTAGATTCTTTGACATAACAAGTCCCAACATGCATTTGACATACAACTACATCTAGAGTAAGCCAGATGGCGGTTGAATAATCCCAAATAATGGTAGTTTACACACTACTGTGTTTGAAAAAATGCATGATTACATGTAGAAGTGCCCAATGTGTATATTTCAGACACATCATTTGCAATGTGTTTGAATGTCCTTTCGTATGAGAATAAATTGAACAGTTTGGAGATATCACTTTTAGGACATTTTAACTGAACTTATAAGCCAAATTTTCATTTCATATTCTACAAATGCTTATCTGTTGCTGTCTTCACAGTCGGGCCTATTCAAAAGCGAAACCCCCGCCAAAGCCCCGCTTACAGTCCGTGGTCACTGTTATTTGTGTCTAATGTTGTCGAACACCCCGCACACTGGGGCAAAGATGACCACTAAAAACCGCTAAAACCCCGCGCTAATGCCCCGCATTCCCCGGGTATGGGGGTGTGGGGCTTTCCACTGACAAGTGCATAAAATGAGCTTTGTGCCTAAGCACAGGATCAAGATATGAATCGGCACGCAAAACATGCAATAGCACTGCAAATGAAATGACAACGCTTATCTTTATATAACAGAACGAAAAGATTTGTTGAAGAGTGAAGATCCTCACAGAGGAAGCGGTCGCATAACACGTAGAACAAGACGCAGACCATCCCGGAGACGTCGCAGACGACGAAGACCTTCCAGAAGGCGCAGACGAGGTGGCAGGAGACCTAGCAGGAGACGACGACGAAGGAGGCCATCAAGAGGACGACGACGATCTCGAAGACGACGGAGGCGACAAAGGAGACGCAGAATTGGACGAAGGCGCAGAGGACGGGGACGGAGACGTCGAATCAGAGTTGGACGCGGCTAACTATGGCAAATGATCGTTCCAATGCACCCGAATTGACGACTTATCAGGTTAAGATTTAAAAAGGACTGTTTTTTGGACGTTTTAAAGAAGGAATAAAAACGCTTAAATAGTTTGTAAAAGGCAAAGTAACATTTAGGAATAACATTTGGCAATAAAATGTTAGAAGCTTATACTTTATTTTTATGTCTTTTTTTTTATGTCTAGGAGTGTTCTCACTCGCATCTGATCTGAGCATTTAAGGTGCCAGACGTGAAATCTACTCAGGCTAAAGTAGCGCTCTGGTTTCCGCCTGAGTTGTTTCCCGGTAGTCTCTGCTCCTGTCAGCCATGTTTGTAAACATTCAGCTCATCTGCTTCCTTCCAGTTGGAATTTTTGATATGTTATGTTCACTTTCCATGTTTTGGTTTATCATGTCTTACTACTCGGCTCCCCCAGTAATTTATGTTGACTGACCTAAGTTGAATTGAGACAGAAACGTCTACATAAACTAGCAGTTTGTATTCCTGAAGTGAAGTATTACAGGCTTTCATCATTTTATCTTAAGTTTGTGTTTTCAGCCGGCGAATTTAAAAAGCTGGAAAGAACATGATGAAAAAAGTGCATAGTACACGCACAGAAAATAAAAAAAAAAAATAAAACAAACGAAAAGACGCAACCGTTATAAATTCCATGTAATATTATCTCTGTCCTAAGGTCGATGACTCCACTATCCGCAGCGGTGCCACCCCAACATACATGCATTTAGGCCGTAATTTTAATCAGCATGAGGCTCTTACCTCGTCTCAATTTTATTTCGAAATTAAACAAATATATATTGGCCGTGTTTTTCCGACGCCGGATGTCTTGCTTAAAATTCCTGAGGGCGCCATGTTTACAGACTTTGTTAAGCGACTTAAAATTGATGGGTGTTTTCACGAGTACGATTTTATTTCACTCTTGAAATTTGAGGAGAGCAGGCGCGCGAAATTCAAAATTCAGGTTGAGGAAGCCACATTTCTAATTTTGCCGTGCTGGAATAATATACGGTCTTAAATGTGTAACATCGGCAACATGGTCATCATAATCACTCGCTTGAAATCATGGCACGGAAAAATTGCTCATCTTGTTTCGGGGGAGTCATGAAAATAGAGCGCATGTTCTGTTTTTGCTTTGACAGCCTTATCAGATAAATGACCGCAAGTTCCTTCTTATTGGTGGAAAAGGTTTTGTGGCTTAAATTTAATGACAATTGCATTGAACTTTGCCGACCCGCTTAAGGGTCCGGACGCACTGGACTGACAAAATTTGTTTGGCCCTTCCAAAAATCTCGACAAAATTTGTCTCTGCCAAATTTTCAATTTTTCAAGCGTGGGCGCACTGAGACACAGCAAAATATTTGTCAACCAGAAGTGTCAATCACACGGAAGTAAACACCATCGTTTGCGCGCTGTTTGCGGAAGAGGTTACATGAGATCTCAGGTGTCATGAACTTATGGTGATCATTAACCGCTTTGATTGAATATATTGCCTGGGCATATTATTGCTTGTATTCGAGTTTTTTTTCTTCCTTGAATTCGTTCAACTCCAGCAGAGGCAGTTGCTACTTCTACTATACCAGTGGAGGCTTCACCTTGTTCGACGAGTACCACAACAGATTTGTCCTTAGAAGGCGGCGAAGGCCTCATCCTTATTATTGGAACAATTCTTGGCTTAAAGTGCTACTGTGATCAAATTTTTACCTCTTGAATTTTAAGTTTTATCACATAGAATTCTAGGAAAGATTAAAAACGCCGTTTACCGTTTCTAAATATCTGCATTGGTTCCGGAGATATTTAACTTTGAAAAATGTGTAAAATATGTAAATAAGAGGACTGATGACGTCATAGTATCAACTCAATATAACATCAAGCATATAAATAGAGCTATCTCAGTCAATTTACATCAGAGACCATTGAAACCTGGTAGGCTAATAGTTCTAAAGGCAATACACCTACAGCTATAAAAAATTCGGTTCCCTTGGCAACTAACTCTTTTCCAGTCTCCTCCAACCTGATTTCAATATTTTAGTGATTTTCAGCTTGAAAAACATTTAACAAGGCCACGAACTCGACCTAACATATTTATACGCTTGTTGGATTATGCAGATAGGGCCCCATTGGCAAATATCAAAACAGAACGCCAACTGCGGCCAGTTAAGCCTTAAGTATCAGGGAGGACTGGAACCCAGTATGTTGCCATGGTAACAAAATTGATAAGCTCATATTGTGGAGCGCACCTAGAACAATGTCACTGCAAAGAATCAAGCATTTCTGATACACATTGGCTGAGATATCTTTTTTCATAATATTTGATTAAAATTTGGTTGATATTATGACGTCATCACTTGGCTAATTTGCATATTTTAAAAACTGGAATATCTCTGGAACAAAAAGAGATATTTGAAAATAGTAAACAGCATTCTTCTTCTCGTACAGACTACTTGTTTATGTTTTCAAATGGCTTAGATTTGAAAGACGCGAATTTCGTCATAGTAGCACTTTAAAATTAATTTTTGTGGGCGTAATATTCCCGAAGAATTCTTTTAGAAATAATAATAGAAATGAGAGGCCTGCATGACTCATTGCGTTATGTTGTGCACATTTTCATTAACGCAGTCTTATATTTTTGCAATTTTTTACATTTTCTGAAATGCTTCGACTAAAAATAGAGATCAAATTTTCTTGATTGACGTTTTCCTTCAAATCTGTCAGATTTCACACCAAACAAAAATTTGTCTAAAAATCTAAAAATCACTGGGCGCACTGACAGATTTTTTCTCAAAACAAACAAAAATTTGCCCAGTGCATCCGGGCACTTTAACTTTAAGCGAGTTAAAAAAACAACTGTTTTCAATGGCCGTGTTTTATCGAGCAATTTTTCAAGTCGCTTAGCGAGTGACAAACAGAAATCTCGTGAGAACAGTTGCTTTTCCAAATCACTTAAGGTTAAAGGGGCCCAAACGCACTGGGCAAATTTTTGTTTATTTTGCGAAAAAATCTGTGAAGTGTGCCCGGTGATTTTTAGATCTACCAAATTTTGTTAAAGCTTACCAAACTTCAAAGACGCCGTCGTCCTGCCTCGGAGCAAGACAAATTATTGTTAGGCGTGAAATCTGACAGATTTGAAGGAAAATGTCAATCAAGAAAATTTGATCTCTATTTTTAGTCGGAGTATTTCAGAAAATATAAAAAATTGCAAAAATATAAGACAGCGTCAATAAAAATGTACACAACATAACGCAATGAGTCGTGCAGGCCTGTCATTTCTATTATTATTGCTAAAAGAATTCTTTGGGGATATTACGCCCACAAAAATTAATTTCAAACCAAGAATTGCAAAGCCTAGGTAGATTCCAATAGTAAGGATTAGGCCTTGGCCGCCTTCTAAGGACAAATCTGTTGTGGTACTTGTCGAACAAGGTGAAGCCTCCACTGGTATAGTAAAAGGAGCAACTGCCTCTGCTGGAGTTGAACAGATTCAAGGAAGAAAAAAAACTCGAATACAAGCAATAATATGCCCAGGCAATATATTCAATCAAAGCGGTTAATGATCACCATAAGCTCATGACTCCTGATCTCATGTAACCTCTCCCGCAAACAGCGCGCAAACGATGGTGTTTAGTTCCGTGTGATTGACACTACTGGTTGACAAATATTGTGCTGTGTCTCAGTGCGCCCACGCTTGACAATTTGAAAATTTGGCAGAGACAAATGTTGTCGAGATTTTTGGAAGGGCTGGACAAATTTAGACTGTCAAAGCGAAAACAGAACATTCATTCTGTTTTTATGACTCCCCCTAAACAAGATGAAGAATTTTTCCGTGCCATGATCTCAAGTGAGTGATTATGGTGACCATGTTGCCGATGTTACACATTTAAGACCGTATATTATTCCAGCACGACAAAATTAGCAACTGTGGCTTCCTCAACCTGAATTTTAAATGTCGCGCGCCTACTCTCTTCAAACTTCAAGAGTGAAATATAATCGTACTCGTGAAAACACCCATCAATTTTAAGTCTCTTAACAAAGTCTGTAAACATAGCGCCCTCAGGAATTTTAAGCGAGACATCCGGTGTCTTGAAAACACGGCCAATATATATTTGTTTAATTTCGAAATAAAATTGAGACGAGGTAAGTGCCTCATGCTGATTTACCGCCTACATGCATGTATGTTGGGGTGGCACCGCTGCCGATAGTGATAATATTTCATGGAATTTAAAACGATTGTCTTTTCGTTTTTTTTTTTTTTCTGTGCGTGTACTATGCACTTTTTTCATCATGTTCTTTCCAGCTTTTTAATTTCGCCGGCTCAGTGAAAACCCAACTTAAGATAAAATGATGAAAACTTGTAATACTTCGCTTTAGGAATACAAACTGCTAGTTTATGTAGACGTTTCTGTCTCAATTCAACTTAGGTCAGTCAACATAAATTACTGGGAGAGCCGAGTAGTAACACATATCAAAAATTCCAACTGGAAAGAAGCAGATGAGCTGAATGTTTACAAACATGGCCGGCAGGAGGAGAGACTACCGGGAAACAACTCAAGCGGCAACCAGAGCGCTACTTTAGCCTGAGTAGATTTCAAGTCCGGCACCTTAAACGTTCAGTTGAGATGCGAGTGAAAACACTCCTAGACAAAAAAAAATAAGAAATAAAAATAAAATATAAGCTTCTAACATTTTATTGCCAAATATTATTCCTTAATGTTACTTTGCCTTTTACAAACTATTTAAGCGTTTTTATTGCTCCTTAAAACGTCCAAAAAAACAGTCCTGTTTTAATCTTAGCCTGATAAGTCGTTAATTCGGGTGCATTGGTAGGACCATTTTCCATAGTTAGCCGCGTCCAACTCTGATTCGACGCCTCCGTCCCCGTCCTCTGCGCCTTTGTCCAATTCTGCGTCTCCTTTGTCGTCTCCGTCGTCTTCGAGATCGTCGTCGTCCTCTTGATGGCCTCCTTCGTCGTCGTCTCCTGCTAGGTCTTCTGCCACCTCGTCTGCGCCTTCTGGAAGGTCTTCGTCGTCTGCGACGTCTCCGGGATGGTCTGCGTCTTGTTCTACGTGTTATGCGACCGCTTCCTCTGTGAGGATCTTCACTCTTCAACAAATCTTTTCGTTCTGTTATATAAAAATAAGCTTTGTCATTTCATTTGCAATGCTGTTACATGTATTTGCGTGCCGATTCATGTCTTGATCCTGTGCTTGTGCACAAGGCTCATTTTACTGTCATATTCTCTGACAAATATCGTCAAAAATTATATGAAACTGGTTATTGATTAAAATATTTTTGCTTCTATCACTAGCTCCTCTCCCTTGTTTAAAGTTACCGTATACCTTTAGAGGTGTCTCGCGTCCAAGCGATGTAGTGCGTCCGGTTTGAACTGAGATGAAAGTTTATACAGCTGACTATCAAACTATACCAAGAATTTTGAATTAAAATGAATTTTCGAATTTTTCACCACCTCTAAATGCGAGCGTCCGAATAACCTTTTGAAAGCTACAAGTCAAAGCGAATTTTGTTCATAGCTAATTTAATTTGCTTTTCAGTCTCCAGATCCAAGGCGTTAAAAAAACGTGTTTGTTTTTTGCCATATTCAATTGCAGTGAGAAGTTACAGAACATTTTCGAAATAAGATTAAAAAAATGTGGAATGATCGTGCAAAAATCGCTTTCAAAAAAAAAAAATGTGAAGAGAAAAATTCGCAGATAGGTTTTTGTTGTGTCTGTGTTAAACTACCTACTGTCCAAATTTGAAGGCAAACGAACAAATTCCATTCGAGATTTAGCTTGTGTCTCCTTTAAGTGAAAAAAAAAAACTTATTCGAGGAAACAGAGCTAAAAATTCGACAATTCAATGTATTTCAGAATTCTTTTTAGCTTAATGTTGTAGGGATATAGGTATCTACAGTTTAAACAGGACGTGCTACATCGCTTGGATGCGAGACACCTCTAAAGGTATACGGTAACCTTAAGTGCTCATATTGTGGCCAGCATGCAGCTTGGCTACATGACGGTAAGTGGACGAGTAAATTCTAAATCAACACAATTAATGTTACTTTCAACTGGCTGTATTCGCTAACTTATAGCTTGAGAGGAACCCGGTCTTTAATAATTGGGTCGTAAATTTATGAAATAAACACAGTAGTCTTTCACCACAGTCTTTCGCCGACCTTAAATTGCAGGTAGTTAACTGTCAAATATCTAAGCAATTTTTCTTTTGTGGGCGCCATATTAAATTCTTAATTAGGAAACGACTTTTCAAATTGTTCCTGCTCAAACATTTATACGTCAAAAATTTACGATATTTTCCTCACGCTATTCAAGGTTAAACATATTGGCATGGTAAACAAAGCTTTATGCGTGGCTAAGCGAGAATTTCTCTGATATTTAAGTAAACCTCGTACAATGCTTGTCAGCGAGTCGCAAGAAACCTATCCAGAACGCCTTGTGGAAGATTTTCAAAGCAAAAAAACAAAACAAACAAACAAACAAACAAAAAAAAAAAAGCGGCCACGAATTTAAACCAGTCACTTGCAAAAGTTTCAAATTTCAATTCAATTTTTGTTTTTAATTTCGATGAAACTGGTGACGTAAGACTACTCTAAGTGATGGGAATAAGTGCAACGCTTCTATCAGCACAAGAAACTGGCGCATCGGATTTCACTGTTGTTATTAATTTTAGAAAATAGCGCTCATTGTAATCAGCTTTAAACTAAAGAAAAGTCTTAGATTTTAGTGTTTCTGTTCAGTTTTTGTCTAGCCTTCCCGCTATTATTTTGGTGCGTTTTATTTTTGACCTAAAATCAGTCTTTAACTACCTTAAACAATTGACGCAAAGTTCAAGTTTTATACCATATTGATTTTTTGGGTAGTAAATGGAAAGCAAGTTTATTAATAGTTGATGTTTATCAACACGTACCTTCAAGCTGTGAGGTTTCATCTTCCAATTTCGCGATCTCCGCGCCGGGTTCGTCTTCGTCTTCTTCCTCGGCGTCGCCTTCGTCTTTGTCTTCGGCGTCTTCCTCATCCTCATCTACTGCTTCGACTTCATCTTCGTCTTCGGTGTCTTCTTCGATCTCGGGCTCATCTTCGATGCCATCTTCGTTTTCGTCTTCATCTTCGTCTTCGGCTTCCAATTCTTCGTTTTCGGGCCCATCATCTTCATCTTCGGGTTCATAGTCGTTGTTGTCGTCTTCGTCACCTACAAGTTCCTCGCCTCGAATGGGCACAGAGTTTGCTTTAACAAGAACATAGTTCGATTCAATAGATTGATGAATTAAGGGGAAAATTTAGGTGAAACGAATAGAAGGTTTCCAATTTGTCAGCAACTTTACGAACGAAAAAAGAAAAGCTCTCGACGCATTGATGGAAAATAATAGATGTTTCGAAGATGCTGCGATATTTTAGACTAGCTATAGCGTTCTATGACGAATGCTGTTCTCTTATTGACTACGCTATTCACTATCTATTCTATGTTATTAAACAAATGAATTCCATTTTGCCGTACGTCTGTTCAGTAATAGATCACAGATGACGTCAAAATGTGGTAAGAACAAAAAAAAAAAAAAGTGTCACAGATGTTCTTATCACATTATAACGTCATCCGTGATCTATAACTGAACAGACGCACGGCAACTTGGAATCTATCTGTTAACTGTTGTAGATAGTGAGTAGAGTGAGTAGCCTAAAAGTGTGCGGTTATTATACAAATATTCAATGAAAGCTTGAGCCTGTCTTGTTGTTTAGTTTTGAGCGACTAGTATATTTATTCTGAAACAATTAGATTATTCATTCCCAATTTCTATGAGTTTTAATTGATTGGGAATTCCCCCTAAATAAGTAGTATGCGATAGAATTTCTAAGCTCATAATCTAATTGTAAAGCAGAAAACATTACGTAACGGTCACCTGATAGCCCTCGTTAGCGGTTTAAGTTAGAAAAAAAGAACAAAGGGAAAAATTTGCCATTTTCCTCTGGAGACATGTCATATTGTAATGTTATAGGCACGAGTTACAAAGAGCCCTCCACTGCCGCTGAAAAATCTTAGTAACATAACTTCTCTTGACATAAAAAAAAAAAAAAAAACGAAAAAAAAGAAAAACACGTGTTTGAGTGACCAATACCGAAACAAAACATAAACAACAACAATGAACAACAACCCTCCAGTTGTCCAACTCTGAAGCCTCAGCGGTCGGATCATAACTTGCACAGTTCATCGACTTCAGATTCAAAAGATTAGGACAAATTCTCAGTACTCTCTGCAGAGTGAAACCCTAACCCTCCAAATTTTTCCTCGTTACTCAGCTATGCCTCTAAAAATACATGCAGTGAAACTTACTTCAAATCTACGAGGAAAAAAACGAAAAAATGTAAGCCACCCACCCGGGCCGTTTGCTTCATTCAGTTCTTCTAGTCATAGCCACTAAACAAAGGGGGACTAGATCTTAGGATATATAGAATTACCCATCACAATAAACGAAACCCAGACGTATTCGGAGACCTTAAATACTGTAGATCGACGCTAAACCCAAAAATAATGTTCCCTGCCTAGCTGAGGGTTCTGTTCCCGTGTACATTAGTTCTCTAACGATAAGTTCAGTTTGCGATATGGAAACAAGCGTTAACCCTCTAGGGGGGATAAGAGCTTTTTACTCAGAAATCTTAGTATAAACTATCTACTGAAAGAGACGTCTTGTGGCCCACGCAGCCGGAGCTTCATTACCTCGGCTAGTTCTTTCAAACAAAGACTAGCAGTATTTCTACCCTCCTCTTACTGAAAGCCTAACCCTAGAATTTTTGCGTCGGTACTCAATTATAGATATGGATAGAGAAAAAGACTGAAGGGTACGTTTCGTGTCTAAGGAAACAACATGAGAATGCGGAGAGAAATCTAACATAAAAAAATAAAAAAAAAACACCGACCCTCTGATCCCTTACGCGCTAATCTGCACCCAAACAAGCCTCGTAATGGAGAGGAAACCAATAACTGACACGGATCCACTTCGTTTAGAAAATAAGTTGAATAAAGTTATAGTCGAAACTTATTCTTTAATTGCGTTAATCCTGATTTGAAAAATGGGCTCCATGGTGGACTGCGACAAATTAAAGGGGTCCTGAAGGCAGATATCTACTATTTTTGCATCGATCCGTAGACAAATACAATCTTACAATCGTCAATCACATACCTTCTCTTTCGTCTATATCATTATCAAGTACAATCACTCCATTTTTTTCAAAGTTGTCAGCCTTAACATCTCTCAGTCCCGCTTGTGTTTCTTTTGAGATAGTAGCACAGTTGGAGACAGCAAAGAACAGAGCGGAACACAGAGCAAATGAAATCAGCCCTGCCTTCAACATAATTTCTGGTTTGCTGTGTTCACCAGCTTACCAAAAATATATGACAGTTTTTCCTTGACTAAGCAGCCAATTTAAATGCTTTGTGCAGCTTGAAATATCACACATATTGAATATTGTAACTTGTTGCGATCTATAATAAAACATACTTGTTTAAAAATAGGGAACTGGAGAGTTTCGCGAGAGGATATACATACCACCGTTTACGCCTTTTCCGGCACACAATTGTAATTCTCCAAATTTTTGAGGATATCTGCTTTATGATACAACCCATTGCTATCGTTCTTAACAAGGGTCAATCATGTATCGGCCAAGAACAAAAACGTAATGCAATAATGGATAAGTGTTCTTGATATTGAAACGAAATTACATTCACGCCAAGATTTTGAGTTGGGTTTGCAGAAAGTATTCCTATAATGGGGCAACAAATTTTTGTAAGGCATCTTTAATATGACAATTAAGGCTCAGGCAAGGCCATTTTGTTATGCATCAGTTTGAAGATTGCTTCTACTCGATCGATATTAGAGAAGAAGAAAACGCGTTTACATACAGCCACACTGACAACCGAAACGAGCCACCTTCACGTCGGAAGCATAATTATTTGGCCTGGGGAAACAGGCTTAGAATTAAGCTTCTATCGAAGGTACAAAACCTTTAGTTGGGTAGGCAAGTTGGGTGTTGGTGTTTACAAAGGCTAAACCACCTTTATTTTGCGAGCCTTTACGAAGTGTTATTTCATCGACTTATAAACAACAAATCTAGAATATATGTTGAGATTACGATGAAGGATTATATATTAAACGATGTTGCGTTCGGGTGCGTAATCCACCCACGCCTTGGCTAAGGTTCACGCGTCAGCTGAATGAATCAAAATTTCTATCAAATTCGAGCGCGCAAAGTTAAAATTCAGCGTAAAATCGCGCAAAAAAAAAAAAAAAAACTGCAGCAAACAATTGCTTTATCTCCGGCGAAATTTCTCCCGGTGACCCATCTTGATTTTATGTATGCATGCAACATTTAGTATGCCACTTCAAAAAGAAACGTTTGCGAGAAAGTTATCCCGTAGAATTTTCTGTAGGTTGAATTGAATGCCTTTATAAAGCAATAATAATGACTGTGGAACGACTTCTTTTTTTTAATTGTTTGCAAAAACTGAAATTCTGAGATTTTTGTCGCCATGGTAACCGTTATGATGTCAGAACAAGTGCTAAAGTAGGAATGATATATTGTTTAGTAAGTGACACAGGCATACTCAAAAAAAAAAAAAAAAAAAATCCGAGTGCACCTATCAGGAGTCGAACCTAAGACCTTCCGATTACTAGTTCGGATACTACCACTGAGCTGCAGGAGATTCGAGGGAGCTAAAGTATTGCCAAACAACAGAAGTACAAAGCTCTTGCTAGGTTGTCCAGATGATTAGATACGATTTTTTTCCTAACCTTTTATTGTTTCACAAACTCTACTAAACAATGAAAAACCCTTTCGAGCCTCCTTAAATGGAAACATACGAAAGCTATATTATACATGGCAGAAGAAGTTGTATTCTTCTAAACGTTTTCTTACGAATTCTTTAATTAAGAATGGTATGTCATTCCATAATCTTACAGCAAACTTGGTGAAGAAATCCTTAAAGTGTATTTATCCAATTTGGAGCTCTTCAGAGGTGGATCACGTTATGGTGATGATATGAATGGTGGTCGTTTTCTCAACTAATTTCAATTTGCTTATTTGTTTAATATTGTTGTTAATGTTGCATGCAGGATACAGGCTCATAGTATTCCAAAACTTCAACGCGTCTGCCTATAAAATACATCATTCAAAGCGCTCTAGATATTTTCTAGAGAATTAGAATTTGCCAAGTATAGTTTAGTTTAGACTGTATAAAGGTGTAGCTGCTGACCCCAGATAGCAAGTCCATATAGGTTAGGAAATGATAGATCAGCGACTTATAGATAGTTAATAAACAAATTTTGATATATTAAAAATCGTGTATGCCTACGTGACTTAAGAAAATAAAACAACAGAACTTAAATTGAGGCTCAAAGATAAAAAAAAAAAAAAAAAAAAAACACAATTTTTTTATTTTATTTTCTTAAGCCTAGCAGCCATATGATAACGAAATGGTGTATTATCCTGGCAGAGTTTGCCGGAATAGCCAATCAGAATGCGGGGAATACATTAGCCACTGGTTTCTTAAAAGTATTCGTTTTATTTATTTATTTATTTATTATCATTTTTTTTGTTTTTTATCACAAATCTAACCCCGGCGTAAGTAAAGACAATCCAATACTTGTGCGCAATTTGTGTCCTGGCCATTGGCACCGCGCCACAATTTACTGTTTTCTCTTTACCGCGATAATGCGCCGGGGCATCCAGCCGTAACATTTAATCAAAACACTTAAAATATTGTCTCTGTGTTCCCAGATAATTTTGGGCCCTTTCGCAAGCTATATTTTTGTAAGGGGACTTTCGGAAATGCCAGCTAGCTGACCTTTTTGGCATTTCCCCTTCGAAAACGAAAGGAATTGTTTGTTCAATGTTACCAAATTTTGAGCTTTTACATTTTGCTGAGGAATACTGTAGATTTTCTTTTCAACTATATTCAAATTCGGTCTGAGATGATTTAAGCCTTCTGAACAGATTTTACCGAAATGAACCGTTTGGTCTCCTTGAAGTGCACATGTTGGAGGAATATATCATGAGGAGAAATTTGTAATAAAAGAATATGAATGTGTGAAACATATATTTTGAACTGCGAATGAAAGACCAAATATAAGAAAAGATCCTCGCAGTATAATACGCAACTTACTGCGAGAATCTTTCTTAATCTATTTAATCTTTCATCCGCAGTTCAAATTGTATGCTTCATATATTCATATATTAATTTATTCATCCTTAGCAGGCCGGTATATTAGGAACTCACAATATGGCCAGCTCCCAGTTGGCTTGATAGCTCAGTAGATAGAGTACTGCACCGGTATCACAGAGGTCATGGGTTCGATTTTTTTTTTTCAGGCTTTCTTTTCGCATTTATTGAAGTTGCGTACTAACTGCGAGGATCTTTCTTTTATTTAAATTTGTAATATGTAAACCTCTTTTTGGCTTGCTGGTATATCAGAGCACAATATCGAATGTCCCTTGCTAATAGGTTAAAAGTAAGTAAGTAGTTTATTTATTCATGTAGACACAAAAGAGCTTACAATAAGACCCGGTAAAACGTGCATGTTCTAAAACTTTTTGTATATTACACTAATCATGAGAAAAAATATTCATATATGACACAAATATGCCTAAAATAACAATTGTAAACTACATTTCCACAATTTTTCCTTAAATTCCTTGAGATTCCTACAGTTTTAAACTTTAATTGGCAATTTATTCCACAACTTTCCGCCAATAAAAGAAAATGAATTGTGCATTCACTTGGAATTAAAATGAGGTTGCGGCCAGATAACCTGACCCCAACTCTTTAAATTATAACGCGTTTGTCTTAACCAAAAAAAAAAATCAGTAATATATAACGGACTCATAAAAATAAGGCATTTGTAAATCAAGATCAAGAGTTGATAATATGAGATCTCAGAGTATTCATGGGCATGATCGCAGTAAATTTAGTAGGCTTTCATAATTCTCATTATTGGTTGGAAATGGGGTTCTTAAAAATGTAATAATATATGTCCCAGAACTTCACAATTGTCCTCAAAGCTTCGCTTCTTGGTCGATTCAGCTGTTTCCTTCTGAACAATATTTCAGCCTTGGCTATTTAACCTCTGATAAATATTTACGTAGAATTTGCACTCGTGCTTGCATTTGTATCCGTGTGTAATATAATTTCGTTTCCTGATAACATCCTTTCCTGATCAATGATGTTGTTTTCAATATCTAGTGAACTGTTTCTCTTCTTGATTTTCAGAGCCTGTAGCACGTCAACATAATCAAGAAAGATAAAAACAAAGTCCAAAATAAACCTAAATGCTCTATTTTTGGAGGTATTTCCACTATAATTAATTTTAAACTTAGGCAGATGCTTAAAAAGAGATACTTAATCAGTACTTCGGTATTGCGTCAATTGAGTTCTAATCACGCATTTGAGCACGCACTTTGTAAAGAAGGGGAACATTTTATGAAGCAATCTTCAATTGAGACCACTTTTTTCCAAAGCGTTTTTGTGAGCCATTGCCTTTTGTGATCTGTCTTTCAATTTTCATAGAGTTTGGGACATTTTAAAAACAAATTTGTAACTTCGGTTGGGTATTGCTAAGCCTCCAGATACTACACTGACGTGCCTAAGCAGAATCTGGTGTGGAAGTCTTTTATATTATTAACTACTCCAAGACAGAAATCTCCAGAGAAGGTGGTATCTTTTAGATTACTAAGGTTTCAAGATATCAACCGAATACACCTTTCCAAAAAAGCTCAAGTATGTCTACAATTCCAGAAAATAATTGAATCTTGCCTGTAGTTTTTCCACAAAATGTGCAAAAAAAATCAATCTATTTTATAATTTTTTTGCAAAGAAAGTCGTTGGTTGCGTTCGGCTGTGAAGCAATTTCCATACGTTGTTTTGTTTCTAATGTACGTAGAAATTCTAAGTTGGAGTATTTTTTCCAATTAACATTTGAATTTCTAGTTATTTTTTCAGGCTTTAGCTAACCACTTTCCATGGCTCTTCACCGGATATTGAAATTTGTATAAATTTTTTACAAAATGTCGGGTAGGAAAATAAAAATTTCACCATATCAAGAGCTGATGTACTTTTTATAATATCTTAAAGCGCATATTACCTTATAGTGCTCGAGTCCGATTAATATTGTAATGTTGATTTTTTTGTTTAAGAAATATTTTTGTAGCTTCAAAAGTGCATTAACTCCTATAGTAAATATAAGGCAAAAAAAAAGCAAAATACTGACTCGGAATTAAAAAGAGCTCTAGCGATTTTTTTCAAATGTTAGTTTATTCTGTTCCATTTTATATATATATTTGTCTAAGTTAAAATCGTCCAGTCCTTGCAACCTTTGTTGTTGTTGTTGTTGTTGTTTTTTTTTCACTTGTACATATAAATTCTAAGGTATAAGTATGTATTGTTTAACCAATTGTCTTGATGGAAAATGGTCGATTGTCAATGCTAACGAGGAAGTTCTTCCAGATGCGCGAGGATCTAAAATCCAAGGTTTTCTCTGTGTACTTTAGATTTGCTCAGTGCTCTAATATTTCTTTCCGAAATGGTTCTCGAACTAATGTCCTGATGTCTTAGATTGCTTAAACAAAGGTCTATTTCTATGCTTATCCGGACGGTAGTCGAATACTCTCTTCCATTTTTCCTTGTTATCCACTTCACTGATTTTGCAACTTGGTATTCATTCATCTTAAGACCCTCTTAATAATTTAGTGCGCCTACTTGTTTCTATATAATGCGCCTTCTTGTCTGCTAAAGCTCTTCAAACCCGCAGTAAATACGAAATATAAACTTCCAAATAACATGCTTCATGGGGGGTTGGTTATGTAACCTTGCCATGTCAAAAATGGTGCTGCACTTTACGTTGGAAGAGCCGCGACCATGAACAATCCTTTGTGTTAACGTTCACACTACAGTTGAATATCTTAAAAGGAAGGTTTCTACTGGTCAGTTGTTCCAACGCATTTCAAAACATATTGTGGTTTGCGCACGGTCAAGGCAAAAATTGCTAACAAAAACATACTTTTGTTTATTTGTGTATTTATTTATTTATTTTTGTTTTTGTTAAAGCTTTCACCAACCAAAGAAAAGAACTATGCAAAAACGATAATAAATCGTTTCTTGCAAACCTCGGACTAAAAAAAGAGCTTTTGCTTACAACGGCGCTAAGCTATGGATTGGCCTCACAGGTTCCATGAAACAGACGATAAATAATATGTCATCTTCCAAACGAAAACTACCATCGATTAAGCCCTACCGGGATCGGTGGTGTCCTTTTTAGATGTGCAGTTCATTTTTACAGTTATTATTTTTGTGTTTGGATTTCATGTAAAACAGTTTCGTAACGTTACTGAATGGAATAGTATTCATTGATCATACCCGTTCTTTTAATGTTGATAATTCGCTGCATCAGAAGAGTCGACCTCTATGAGAGTCGACCAGAGTCACCAGTAAGTGAAGTGAATTCTAGTCGAGTCAATTCAAGTTAAGTCAATTCATCAATCAATCCTTACGGACTGTACTTTTTTCACTTGTGAAACATTTAAAAAAAAACCACAGGTCCTGATTTTCTAAATACCCTCATCACCGGATGATTTTCCTTTAGTTGTTGTTGAAGAATCAAAACAAAAATGTTAACGGCGTACATCCTAAGTCCTGGTCTTCGAATGTCGGAAAATCCCAGATGATAATTGACGATTTCTTTGTTTCCCGACTGTCCCAAGTTTTGCATCTGCGACTGTTTTGATCGGCACCAAGCCTCTCCAAACCTCAAAATTTCAAAATGGCCGACATTTCTGAGCTTATTCATTTTTTGTCATCGCCGATAGTCGCCGATACTTTTATCCAGCAACGACAAAATCTGGGACAGTCGGGAAACAACGAAATCGTCAATTATCATGAGGGATTTTTTCCGACATACGAAGACCTTTTTTTTTTTTAAAATGTTTCACCAGTGAAAAAGGTACAGTCTGTAAGGATAGATTGATGAATTGACTTGACTAGAATTCACTTCACTTACTGGTGACTCCGGTCGACTCTCATAGAGGTCGACTCTTCTGATGCAGCGAATTATCAACATTAAAAGAACGGATATGATCAATGAATACTATTCCAATCAGTAACGTTACGAAACTGTTTTACATGAAATCCAAACACAAAAATAATAACTGTAAAAAGACATTCTATGAACTGCACATCTAAAAAGGACACCACCGATACCGGTAGGGCCTAATCGATGGTAGCTTTCGTTTGAAGGATGACATATTATTTATCGTCTGTTTCATGGAACCTGGGAGGCCAATTCGTCTGCGATTGTTTTGATTGGCACCAAGCCTTTTAAAACTCCAAATTTCAAAATGGCCGACATAACTGGGCCTATTCATTTTTTTTTATCGCCGATAGTCGCCGATACTTTCATCCAGCAACGACAAAATCTGGGACAGTCGGGAAACAACGAAATCCTCAATTATCATCTGGGATTTTTTTCCGACATACGGAGACCAGGACTTAGGATGTACTCTGTAAAAATTCTTCTTTTGATTCTTCAACAACAACTAAAGGAAAATCAACCGGTGATGGGGGTATTTAGAAAATCAGGACCCGTGTTTTTTTAAAATGTTTCACCACTGAAAAAGATACAGTCTGTAAGGATTGATTGATGAATTGACTTAACTTGAATTGACTCCACTAGAATTCACTTCACTTACTGGTGGCTCTGGTCGACTTTCATAGAGGTCGACTTTTCTGATGCAGCCAATTATCAACAATAAAAGAACAGATATGATCAATGAATACTATTCCAATCAGTAACGTTACGAAACTGTTTTACATAGAAGCCAAACACAAAAATAATAACTGTAAAAAGGCATTCTATTAACTGCACATCTAAAAAGGATACCACCGGTACTGGTAGAGCCTAGCCGGTGATAGCTCTCATTTGAGGGATGGCATTTTTTATCGCTTGTTTGTTTCATGGAACCTGGGTGGCCAATCCATAGCTTAGCGCCGTTGTTAGCAAACGTTCTTTTCATATGTTCAGTCCGAGGTTTGCAAGAAACAATGTATTATCGTTATTTGAATAGTGCTTTTCCGTGTTGGTGAAAGCTTTAATAAACAAATAAATAAATAAAAGTATGTTTTTGTTAGCATTTTTGGCCTTGAAAGTGCGCAAACCACAATAGATTTGAAATGTATTGGAACAACTGACCAATAGAAACGTTCCTGTTAAGATATTCAACTGTAAAGCGAACGTTAAAACAAAGGATTGTGCACGTTCGTGGCCCTTCCAACGTAAATTGTAGCACCGTTTTTGACATGGAAAGGTTTTTCTAACTAACCCCTCGTGAACCATGTTATTTGGAAGTTTATATTTCGTATTTACAGCGGGTTTGAAGAGCTTTAGCAGACGGGAAGGCGCATTATATAGATACAAGTAGGCGCACTAACTGAAATGATAAAGAGGGTCTTAAGATGAATGAATACCAAGTTTCAAAACATTGTTGACGATATCGAGCAGTGAAGTGGGTAACAAGGGAAAATGGAAGAGAGTATTCGACTACCGTCCGGATAAGCATAAAAATAGATTTTTGTTCAAGCAATCTAAGACATCAGGACATTATTTCGAGAACCATTTCGGAAAGAAATATTAGAGCACTGAGAAAATCTAAAGTACACAGCCAAAAACTTGGATTTTAGATCCTTGCGCATCTGGAAGAACTTCCTCGTTAGAATTGACAATCGACCATTTTCCACTAAGACAATTAGTTAAACAATACATACTTATACCTTAGAATTTATACGTACAAGTGAAAAAAAAAAAACAACAACAACAACAATAACAACAACAACTAAGGTTGCAAAGAGTGGACGATTCTTACTTAGACAAATATTTATATAAAAGTGAACAAAATAAATTAACATTCAAAGAAATTCGCTAGAGCTCCTTTGAATTCAGAGTGGAGTTTTGCTTCTTTTTTTTTACCTTATATTTATCATAGGAGTTAATGCAGTTCTGCAGCTACAACAATTTCTTAAACAAAGTCAACATCACAATATTTATCGGACTCGAGCCCTATAAGGTGACATGTGCTTTAAAATATTATAAAAAGTACACCAGCTCTTAATATGGTTGAAAGGTTTCTTTTCCTACCCGACATTTTGTAAAAAAGACACACAGAAAAAAATTCAATAGACGGTGGTTAGCTAAAGCCTGAAAAATAACTGGAAATTCAAATGTTAATTGAAAAAAATACTAATATCTTAGAATTTGTACGTACCTTAGAAACAAAACAACGTTTCAAAATTGCTTCAGAACCAAGTCGCAATCAACGACTTTCTTTGCAAAAAAGGTATAAAATACATTGATTTTTGCACATTTTGCGGGAAAACTACAGACAAGATTCAATTTTTAATGGAATTGTAGACATACTTGGGCTTTTTTGGAAAGGTGTATTCGGTGGATATCTTAAAACCTTAATAATCTAGAAGATACCACCTTCTCTGGAGATTTACGTCTTGGAATAGTCAATAATATAAAAGACTTCCACAAAAGATTCTGCTTAGGCACGTCAGTGTAGTATCTGGAGGCTTAGCAATACCCAACCGAAGTTACAACTTTATTTTTAAAATGTCCTAAGTTCTATGAAAATTGAAAGACAGATCGCAAAAGGCTATGACTCAGAAAAACGCAAATGCGTGATTAGAACTCAATTGACCCAATACCGAAGTACTGATTTAGTATCTCTTTTTAAGCATCTGGCTAAGTTTACAATTGAATATAGTGGAAATAGCTCCAAAAATAGAGCATTTACGTTTATTCTGGACTTTGTTTTTATTTTTCTTGATTATGTTGATGGCAACAGCCACTGAAAATCAAGAAGAGAAACAGTTCACTAGATATTGAAAACAACATCATTGATCAGGAAAGGATGTTATCAGGAAATGAAATTATATTACACACGGATACAAATGCAAGCACGAGTGCAAGTTGTGCGTAAATATTTATCAGAGGTTAAATGGCCTAGGCTGAAATATTGTTCAGAAAGAAACAGCTGAATCGACCAAGAAGCGAAACTTTGAGGACAATTGTGAAGTTCTGGGACATATATTATTACATTTTTAAGAATCCCATTTCCAACCAATAATGAAAGTTATGAAAGCCTACTAATTTTACTGCGATCATGCGCATGAATACTCTGAGATCTCATATTATCAACTCTTGATCTTGATTTACAAATGCCTTATTTTTATGGGTTTACTATATATTACTAATTTTTTTTTTGGGTTAAGACATACGCGTTATAATTTAAGGAGTTGGGGTCAGGTAATCTGGCTGCAATTTCATTTCAATTCCGAGTGAATGCACAATTCATTTTCTTTTATTGGCGGGAAGTTGTGGAACAAATTGCCAATTAAAGTTTGAAACTGTAGGAATCTCAAGGAATTTAAGGAAAAATTATGGAAATGTAGTTTACAATTGTTATTTTAGGCATATTTGTGTCATATATGAATATATTTTTCTCATGAGTAGTGTAATATACAAAAGTTGTAGCATATGCACATTCTACCGAGTCTTATTGTAAGCTCTTTTGTGTCTACATGAATACATCAACTACTTACTTACTTTTAACCTATTAGCAAGGGACATTCGATATTATGCTCTGATATGCCAGCGAGCCAAAAAAGGTGTTTACATATTACACTTTTATAAGGAAGAAAGATCCTAGCAGCTGGAACGCAACTTAAATAAATGCGAGAAGAAAGCCTGAAAAAAATAATCGAACCAGCCATGACCTCTGTGATACCGGTGCAGTGCTCTATCAACTGGGCTATCAAGCCAACTGGGAGCTGGTCATATTGTGAGTTCTTAATACAGGGGCACCCAACGACAGTTTTCTCTCAGATGCTTTGAAACGCTTTTTGAGGCTATCTGAAGTGCCTATAAAGCTCTGTAGGTTCATTTTCGGCAGCGCTAAAATATTTTTATCTGTTCGGTCATTCTAGGGCAACCTGAGTCTTTTCGAAATTACTAGGGCATCTTTGTCCATTTCCCGAAAACCTTAGGTCTTATTTCCTTTCCGAAAATCTTAGCTGACCTTTTTTCGGTACCCGAAACGACATTTTTGTCAATCCGAAAACACTAGGCCTTAAATTTCCCATATCAATAAAGTTCGAGGTTAAAATTCCCTTCAGAAAATTGTAGGGGATGAAGGGCTTTCCGAACAGATAATTTACCGAAACGATCTGTTGGGTGCCCCTGTTAATATACCGGCCCGCAAAGGATAAATAAATTAATATATGAATATATGACACATACATTTTGAACTGCGGATGAAAGATTAAATAGATTAAGAAAGATTCTCGCAGTAAGTTGCGTATTATACTGCGAGGATGCTTTCTTATATTTGGTCTTTCATTCGCAGTTCAAAATATATGTTTTACACATTCATATTGTTTTATTACAAATCTCTCTCAAATGATATATTCCTCCGACATGTGCGCTTCAAGGACACCCAACGGTTCATTTCGGTAGAATCTGTTCAAAAGGCTTAACTCATGTCAGACCGAATTCGAATTTAGTTGAAAAGAAAATCTACAGTTTTTCCTCAGCAAAATGTAAAAGCTCGGCAAAATTTCGTAACATTGAACAAATAATTCCTTTCGTTTTTTGAAGGGGCAAATGCGAAAAAGGTCAGCTAGCTGGCATTTCCGAAAGTCCCCTAACAAAAATATAGCCTGCGAAAGGGCCCAAAATTACCTGGGAACACAGAGGCAATATTTTAAGTGTTTTGATTAAATGTTATGGCTGGATGCTCCGGCTCATTATCGCGGTAAAGAGAAAACAGTAAGTTGTGGCGCGGTGCCAATGGCCAGGACATAAATTGCGCACAAGTATTTGGTTGTCTTTACTTACGCCGGGGCCAGATTTGTTATCAAAAACAAAAACAAAAAAGAAAAATTATCATTTCCTTACCTATATGGACTTGCTATCTGGGGTCAGCAGCTACACCTTTATACAGTCTAAACTAAACTATACTTGGCAAATTCTAATCTCTAGAAAATATCTAGAGCGCTTTGAATAATGAATTTATAGACAGACGCGATCTTAATCCTCCTTTGTTGTATTGTTGGCGCTAATGATTTTTTTTTTTACCTTTGAAGTTTTGGAATACTATGAGCCTGTATCCTGCATGCAATATTAACAACAGTATTGAAGAAATAAGCAAATTGAAATTAGTTGAGAAAACGACCACCATTCATATCATCACCATAGCGTGATCCACCTCTTAAGAGCTCCAAATTGGATAAATACACTTTAAGGACTTCTTCTCAAGTTTGCTGTAAGATTATGGAATGACATAGCATTCTAAATAAAAGAACTCCTAAGAAAACGTTTAGAAGAATACAACGTCTTCCGCCATGTATAATATAGCTTACGTATGTTTCCATTTAAGGAGGCTCGGAAGGGTTTTTCATTGTTTAGTAGAGTTTGTGAAACAATAAAGGTTAGGAAAAAAATCGTATCTAATCATCTAGACAACCTAGAAACAGCTTTGTACTTCTGTTGATTGGTAATACTTTAGCTACCACGAATGTCCTTCAGCTCAGTGGTAGAGTATCCGAACTAGTAATCGGAAGGTCTTAGGTTCAACTCCTGATAGGTGGATGCCTGTGTCACTTATTAAAGAATACATCATTCCCAGTTTAAGAGTTGTTCTGACGACAAAACGGTTACCAGTACTCTACACAATTTCAGTTTTTACAAACATACTAAAAAAACTAAGTCGTTCCCCTGTCGTTATTATCGCTTTATAAAGGCATTCAGCTCAATGAATACAATAAAATCTGCAATTCAACAGCGACAAACCAATGAGTGGTGCCGGATCACTTGTAGACCTGGATCAGCAAATTATCTCATATACAAAATATGAAAGGCAGACTGATCCCAACGGCGGAGGTGACGAGCTTGATAGAACAAACAACAAAAGCTAGAATAACTGAAATATATTTACAAACCTTCCTCGGGGGCTGCCCCCGAGGATGGTTTGTATTGCAAACCGAAATATCGGGCAAAATTTTTTTTTTTTTTTAAAACAAATATATTTCAGTTATTCTAGCTTTTGTTGTTTGTTCTATCAAGCTCGTCACCTCCGCCGTTGGGACCAGTCTGCCGTTAATATTTTGCATTCAGTTCAACCTACAGAAAATTCTACGGGATAACTTTCTCGCAAACGTTTCTTTTTGAAGTGGCATACTAAATATTGCATGCATACATAAAATCAAGATGGGTCACCAGGAAAAATTTCGCCGGAGATAAAACAATTGTTTGCTGCAGTTTTTCTTTCCGGTTCGCGCGATTTTACGCTGAATTTTAACTTTTGCGCGCTCGAATTTGATAGAAATTTTGATTCATTCAGCTGACGAGTGACCCCTTGGCTAAGGCGTGGGTGGATTACGCGCCCGATCTCAACATCGGTTAATATATAAGTCGACGAAATAACACTTTGTAAAGACTCGCAAAATAAAGGTGGTTTAGCCTTTGTAAACACCAAGACCTAACTTGCCAACCCAACTAAGGGTTTTGTACCTTCGATAGAAGCTGAATTCTAAGCCTGTTTCCAAATAATTATGGTTCCGACGTTTCGGTTGGCAGTGTTGCTGTATGTAAATGCGTTTTCTTCTTCTCTCATATCGATCAAGTAGAAGCAGGCTTCAAACTGATGCATAACTTAAACAAAATGGCCTTGTCTGAGCCTTAATTGTCATATTAAAGATGCCTTACAAAAATTTGTTGCCCCATTATAGGAATACTTTCTGCAAACCCAACTCAAAAGCGTGGCGTGAATGTAATTTCGTCTCAATATCAAGAACACTTATCCATTATTGCATTACGTTTTTGTTCATGGCCGATACATGATTGACCCTTGTTAAGAACGATATCAATGGCTTGTATCATAAAGCAGATATCCTCAACAATTTGGTGAATTACAATTGTGTGCCGGAAAAGGCGTAAACGGTGGTATGTATTTCCTCTCGCGAAACTCTCCAGTTCCCTATTTTTAAACAAGTATGTTTTATTATAGATCGCAACGAGTGAAAACATTCAATATAATTGATATTTCAAGCCGCACAAAGCATTTAAATTGGCTGCTTAGTCGAGAAAAAACTGTCATATTTTTTTGGTGAGCTGGTGAACACAGCAAACCAGAAATTATGTTGAAGGCAGGGCTGATTTCATTTGCTCTGTGTGCCGCTCTGTTCTTTGCTGTTTCCAACTGTGCTACTATCTCGAAAGAAACACAAGCGGCACTCAGAGATGTTAAGGCTGACAACTTTGAAGAAAATGAAGTGATTGCACTGGATAATGATATAGAGGAAAGAGAAGGTATGTGATTGACCATTGTAAGGTTGTATTTGTCTACGGATCGATGCAAAAATAGTAGATATCTGCCTTCAGCCCCTTTAATTTGTCACACTTCACCGTGGAGCCCATTTTTCAAATCAGGATTAACGCAATTAAAGAATGAGTTTCGCCATTAACTTTATTCAACATATTTTTTTAAACGAAGTGGATCCGTATCAGTTGTTGGTTTCCTTTCCATTGCGAGGCTTGTTTGGGCGCAGATAAGCGCGTCAGGGATCGGAGGGTTTGTGTTTTTTTTTTTTTTATGTTAGATTTGTCTCCGCATTCTCATGCTGTTTCCTTAGACACGAAACTTACCCTTCAGTCCTTTTCTCTATCCATATCTATAATTGAGTACCGACGGAAAAATTTTAGGGTTAGGCTTTCAGTAAGAGGAGGGTAGAAATACTGCGAGTCGTCGTGATTTAAAGAACCGGCCGAGGTAATGAAGCTCCGGCTGCGTGGGCCACAGGAAGTGTCTTTCAGTAGATAGTTTATACTAAGATTTCTAAGTAAAAGGCTCTTATCCCCCCCTAGAAGGTTAACTTTTGTTTCCATATGTCAAACTGAACTTATCGTGAGAGTACTTATGTAAAAGGAAACAGAACCCCCAGCTAGACAAGGAACATTATTTTTGGGCTTAGCAACGATCTAAAGTATTTAGAGTCTCCGAATACATTTGGCTTTCGTTTATTGTAATGGGTAATTCTATATATCCTCAGATCTAGTCCTCGTTGGTTTAGTGGTTAGTTGGCAAAGAGCCCGGGTGGGTGGCTTACATTTTTTCGTTTTTTTCCTCGTAGATTTGAAATAAGTTTCACTGCATGTATTTTCAGATGCATAACTGAGTAGCGACGAAAAATTCAGAGGGTTAGGGTTTCACTCAGCAGAGAGTACTGAGAATTTGCCCTAATCTTTTGTATCTTAAGTCAATGAACTGTGCAAGTTATGATCTGACCGCAGAAGCCTCAGACTTGGACAACTGGACGGTTGTTGTTCAGTGTTGTTGTTTATGTTTCGTTTCGGCATTGGTCACTCAAACACATGTTTTTTTTGTCGAGAGAAGTTATTTTACTAAGATTTTTCAGCGGCAGTGGAGGACTCTTTGTAACTCGTGTCTATAACATTAAAATATGACATGTCTACAGAGGAATTTGGCAATTATTTTTCTTTTTGTTCTTTATTTTTAACTTAAACCGCTAACGAGGGCTATCAGGTGACTGTTACGTAATGTCTTCTGCTTAACAATTAGATTATGAGCTCAAAAATTCTATCGCATGATAGTTATTTAGGGGAAGCCCCCAATCAATTAAAACGTATAGAAATTGGATATTAATAATCTAATTGTTTCAGCATAAATATACTAGTCGTTCAAAACTTAACAACAACACAGGCTCACCCTTTTATTAAATATTTATATAATAACCGCACACTTTTAGGCTTCTCACTCTACTCACTATCTACAACAGTTAACAAATAGATTCCCTGTCGCCGTGCGTCTGTTCAGTAATAGATCACGGATGGCGTCAAAATGTGGTAAGAACATCAGTGACACTTTTTTTTTTTTGTTCTTACCACATTTTGACGTCATTTGTGATCTATTACTGAACATACGCACGGCAACATGAAATTCATTTGTTAAATAGGATAGAATAGATAGTGAGTAGCGTAGTCAATAAGAGAACAGCATTCGTGATAGAACGCTATAGCTAGTCTAAAATATCACAGCATCTTCGAAACATCTATTATTTTCCATCAATATCTTCAGAGCCGTTCTTTTTTCGTTCCTAAAATTGCTTACAAATTGGAAACCTTCTATTCGTTTAACCTAAACTTTCCCCTTAATTCATCAATCTATTGAATCGAACTATGTTCTTGTTAAAGCAAACTCTGTGCCCATTCGAGAGAGCATTGAGGGCGAGGAACTTGTAAGTGACGAAGACGACAACGACAACAATGAAGCCGAAGATGAAGATGATAGACCCGAAAACGAAGAATTGGACGCCGAAGACGAAGATGAAGACGAAAACGAAGATAGCATCGAAGATGAGTCTGAGATCGAAGACGACACCGAAGACGAAGATGAAGTCGAAGGAATAGATGAGGATGAGGCAGACGCCAAAGACGAAGACGAAGGCGACGCCGAGGAAGAAGACGAAGACGAACCCGGCGCGGAGATCGCGAAATTGGAAGATGAAACCTCACAGCTTGAAGGTTTGTGTGGCTAAAAATTAAGTATTAATAAACTTGCTTTCCATTTACTAACCAAAAAATCAATATGGTATTAACCTTTAACTTTGCGTCAATTGTTTAAAGTAGTTTAAGACTAATTTTAAGTCAAAAATAAAACGCACGAAAACCAATAGCGGAAAGGCTAGACTAAAACTGAACAGAAACACTAAAAACTAAGACTTTTCTTTAGTTCAAAGTTATTTGCAATAAGCGCTGTTTTTTCTAAAATTAATAACAACAGTGAAATCCAATGCGCCAGTTTCTTGTGCTGACAGAACACGTTGCAGTTATTCACATCCCTTTGAGTGGTCTTACGTCACCGGTTTCATCGAAATTAAAAAAAAGATTGGATTGAAATTCGTTAACTTTCGCAAGTGATTGTTTTAAATTCTTGACCGTTTTTTTCTCTTATTTTTTCTTTTGTTTTTGTTTTCATTTTTGCTTTTTTGCTTTGAAAATCTTCCAGAAGGTATTCTGGATAAGTTTTTTGCGACTCGCTTACAAGCATTGTACGAGGTTTACTTACATATCGGAAAAATTCTCGTTTAGCCACGCATAAAGCTTTGTTAACGATGCCAATATGTTTGACCTTGAATAGTGTGAGGAAAATATCGTAAATTTTTGACGTAGAAATGTTTGAGCAGGAGCAATTTGAAAAGTCGTTTCCTAATTAAGAATTTAATATGGCGCCCACAAAAGAAAAATTGCTAAGATATTTGCCAGTTAACTACCTGCAATTTAAGGACGGCGAAAGACTGTTGTGAAAGACTACTGTGTTTATTTCATAAATTTACACCAAATTATTAAAGACCGGGTTCCTCTCTAGCTATAGGTTGGTGAATACAGCCAGTTGAAAGTAACATTAATTGTGTTGATTTAGAATTTACTCGTCCACTTACCGTTATGTAGCCAAACTGCATGCCGGCCACAATATAAGCACTTAAGGTTACCGTATACGTTTAGAGGTGTCTCGCATCCAAGCAATGTAGCACGTCCGGTTTAAACTGTAGATACCTAAACCCCTACAACAAATAAAGCTTTTAGAACTGGCTGTTAAACTATACCAAGAATTCTCAAATAAATTGAATTGTCGAATTTTTAGCTCTGTCTGCTCGAATCAGTTTTTTTTTTTCACTTGAAGGGGACACGAGCTAAAACTCCAATGGAATTTGTTCGTTTGCCTTCAAATTTGGACAGTAGCTAGTTTAACATAGACACAACAAAAACCTATGTGCGAAATTTTTTCTTTCAAAATAGTTTTTCTTCGAGAGCGATTTTTACACGATTAATCCACATCTTTTAATCCTATTTCGAAAATGTTCTGTAACTTCTCACTGCAATTGAATATGGCAAAAAGCAGACACGTTTTTTTAGCGCCTGGGGTCTGGAGACTGAAAAGCAAATTAAATTAGCGATGAACAAAATTCGCTTTGACTTGTAGCTTTCAAAAGGTGATTCGGACGCTCGCATTTAGAGGTGGTGAAAAATTCGAAAATTCATTTTCTTTCAAAATTCTTGGTATAGTTTGATAGTCAGCTCTATAAGCTTTCATTTCAGTTTAAACCGGACGCACTACATCGCTTGGACGCAAGACACCCCCAAAGGTATACGGTAACTTTAAAAAAGGGAGAAGAACTAGTGTTAAAAGCAAAAATATTTTAATCAATAACCAGTTTCATATAAATTTTGCGATATTTGTCAGAGAATATGACAGTAAAATGAGCCTTTTGCACAAGCACAGGATCAAGACATGAATCGGCACGTAAATACATGCAACAGCACTGCAAATGAAATGACAAAGCTTATTTTTATATAACAGAACGAAAAGATTTGTTGAAGAGTGAAGATCCTAAGAGAGGAAGCGGTCGCATAAGACGTAGAAGAAGACGCAGACCATCCCGGAGACGTCGCAGACGACGAAGACCTTCCAGAAGGCGCAGACGAGGTGGCAGGAGACCTAGCAGGAGACGACGACGAAGGAGGCCATCAAGAGGAGGACGACGATCTCGAAGACGACAGAGACGACAAAGGAGACGCAGAATTGGACGAAGGCGCAGAGGACGGGGACGGAGACGTCGAATCAGAGTTGGACGCGGCTAACTATGGCAAATGATCCTGCCCATGCACCCGAATTGACGACTTATCAGGTTAACATTTAAAAAGGACTGTTTTTGGGAAATTTTAAAGGAGCAATAAAAACGTTTAAATAGTTTGTAAAAGGCAAAGTAAAATTTAGGAATAACATTTGGCAATAAAATGTTAGAAGCTTATACTTCATTTTTATGTCTTATTTTTCTGTCTAGGAGTGTTCTCACTCGCATCTCATCTGAGCGTTTCAGGTGCCCGACTTAAAATCTACTCGACTAAAGTAGCGCTCTGGTTGCCGCTTGAGTTGTTTCCCGGTAGTCTCCTCTCCTGTCGGCCATGTTTGTAAACATTCAGCTCATCTGCTTCCTTCCAGTTGGAATTGTTGATGTGTTATGTTCACTTTCCATGTTTTGGATCATGTGTTACTACTCGGCTCCCCCAGTAATTTATGTTGACTGACCTTAGTTGAATTGAGACAGAAACGTCTACATAAACTAGCTTTGTATGCCTGAAGTAAAGTATTACAAGCTTTCATCATTTTATCTTAAGTTTGTGTTTCAAGCCGGCGAAATTAAAAAGCTGGAAAGAACATGATCAAAAAAGTGCATAGTACACGCACAGAAAAAAACGAAAAGACAATCGTTATAAATTCCATGAAATATTATCTCTGTCCTAAGGTCGATGACTCCACTATCCGCAGCGGTGCCACCCCAACATACATGCATTTAGGCGGTGATTGAATCAGCATGAGTCACTTACCTCGTCTCAATTTCATTTCGAAATTAAACAAATATATATTGGCCGTGTTTTCACGACGCCGGATGTCTCGCTTAAAATTCCTGAGGGCGCTCTGTTTACAGACTCTGTTAAGCGGATTAAAATTGATGGGTGTTTTCACGAGTACGATTATATTTCACTCTTGAAATTTGAGGAGAGCAGGCGCGAGAAATTCAAAACTCAGGTTCAGGAAGCCACAATTGCTAATTTTGCCGTGCTGGAATAATATATACGGTCTTAAATGTGTAACATCGGCAACATGGTCACCATAATCACTCACTTGAGATCATGGCACGGAAAAATTATTTATCTTGTTTCGGAGGAGTCATAAAAATAGAACGCATGTTCTGTTTCTGCTTTGACAGTCTTATCAGATAAATGACGGCAAGTTCCTTCTCATTGGCGGAAAAGGTTTGGTGGCTTAAATTTAATGACAATTGCATTGAAGTTTGGCGAGTCCCTTAAGGGTCCGGACGCACTGGACTGACAAAATTTGTTTGGCCCTTCCAAAAATCTCGAGAAAATTTGTCTCTGCCAAATTTTCAATTTGTCAAGCGCGGGCGCACTGAAACACAACAAAATATTTGTCAACCAGAAGTGTCAATCACACGGAAATAAACACCATCGTTTGCGCGCTGTTTGCGGGAGAGGTTACATGAGATCTCAGGAGTCATGAGCTTATGGTGATCATTAACCGCTTTGATTGAATATATTGCCTGGGCATATTATTGCTTGTATTCTAGTTTTTTTTCTTCCTTGAATTCGTTCAACTCCAGCAGAGGCAGTTGCTACTTCTATACCAGTGGAGGCTTTACCTTGTTCGACGAGTACCACAAAAGATTTGTCCTTAGAAGGCGGCGAAGGTCTCATCCTTATTATTGGAACCTACCTAGGCCTTGCAATTCTTGATTTGAAATTAATTTTTATGGATGTAATATCCCCGAAGAATTCTTTTAGAAATAATAATAGAAATGACAGGCCTGCACGACTTATTGCGTTATGTTGTGTACATTTTTATGGACGCTGCCTTATATTTTTGCAATTTTTTATATTTTCTGAAATACTCCGACTAAAAATAGATCAAATTTTCTTGATTGACGTTTTCCATCAAATCTGTCAGATTTCACACCTGACCAAAATTTTGTCCTGCTCCGAGGCAGGACGACGGCGTCTTTGAAGTTTGGTAGGCCTTGACAAAATTTGGCAGATCTAAAAATCACCGGGCGCACTTGACAGATTTTTTCGCAAAATAAACAAAAAAGTGCTCGGTGCGTCCGGGCCCTATAACTTTAAGCGAGTTGGAAAAGCAACTGTTTTCAATGGCCGTGTTTTTACGAGCAATTTTTCTAGTCGCTTAGCGAGTGACAAACGGAAATCTCGTAAAAACAGTTGCTTTTCCAACTCAGTAAAAGTTAAAGGGCCCGGACGCACTGGGCAATTTTTTTAAAAACTTGTCAAGTGCGCCTGGTGATTTTTAGATGTACCAAATTTTGTCAAGGCTTACCAAACTTCAAAGACGCCGTCGTCCTGCCTCGGAGCAGGACAAAATTTTGGTCAGGTGTGAAATCTGACAGATCTGATGGAAAATGTCAATGAAGAAAATTTGATCTCTACTTTTAATCGGAGTATTTCAGAAAATTTAAAAAATTGCAAAAATATAAGGCAGCGTCCATAAAAAAGTGCACAACATAACGCAATGAGTCGTGCAGGCCTGTCATTATTATTATTATTTCTAAAAGAATTCTTCGGGGATATTACGCCCATAAAAATTAATTTCAAACCAAGAATTGCAAGGCCTAGGTAGGTTCCAATAATAAGGATGAGGCCTTCGCCGCCTTCTAAGGACAAATCTGTTGTGGTACTCGTCGAACAAGGTGAAGCCCCCACTGGTATAGCAGAAGTAGCAACTGCCTCTGCTGGAGTTGAACGAATTCAAGGAACAAAAAAACTAGAATACAAGCAACAGTATGACCAGGCATTATATTCAATCAAAGCGGTTAATGATCACCATAAGCTCATGACTCCTGAGATCTCATGTAACCTCTCCCGCAAACAGCGCGCAAACGATGGTGTTTATTTCCGTGTGATTGACACTTCTGGTTGACAAATATTTTGTTGTGTCTCAGGGCGCCCACGCTTGACAAATTGAAAACTTGGCAGAGACAAATTTTCTCGAGATTTTTGGAAGGGCCAAACAAATTTTGTCAGTCCAGTGCGTCCGGACCTTTAAGGGACTCGCCAAACTTCAAACTGCGGATAGTGGAGTCATCGACCTTAGGACAGAGATAATATTTCATGGAATTTATAACGATTGTCTTTTCAGTGTTTTTCTGTCATCTGCGTGTACTATGCACTTTTTTCACCATTTTCGTTCTTTAATTTCGCCGGCTGGAAACATAAACTTAAGATAACATGATGAAAGCTTGTAATAATTCACTTTAGGAATATAAAGCTAGTTTATTTAGACGTTTCTCTCTCAGTTTAACTTAGGTCAGTCAACATAAATTGTTGGGGAAGCCGAGTAGTAAGACGTGATAAGCCAAAACATGGAAAGTGAACATAACATATCAAAAATTCCAACTGGAAGGAAGCAGATGAGCTAAATGTTTACAAATATGGCCGACAGGAGGAGAGACTACCGGGAAACAACTTATGCGGCAACCAGAGCGCTACTTTAGCCTGAGTAGATTTCAAGTCCGGCACCTGAAACGCTCAGATGAGATGCGATTGAGAACACTCCTAGACAGAAAAACAAGACATAAAAATGAAATATAAGCTTTTTACATTTTATTGTCAAATTTTATTCCTAAATGTTACTTTGCCTTTTACAAAAACTAGCAAAAAACAGTCCTTTTTTAATCTTAACCTGATAAGTCGTCAATTCGGGTGCATTGGTAGGATCATGTGCCATAGTTAGGCGCGTCTAAAAGGCCTTCAGTGGGTCCAGTAGGAGGCCCACTACTAGGATCGGCAGTAGGCACGTTAGTTGGACCTGCAGTGGACCGGATTGTTCCTACTCGGATTATCGGTCTTATCGGTCCAACTCTGATCCGAGTCCTCGCACGCGGCCGTCTTCTTCCTGGACGCCTTCTGCGCGGACGCCTCCTGCCTGGACGCCTACGTCCCTGTCCTCTGCGCCTGCGTCCAATTCTGCGTCGTCCTCGTCCTCGAGAGCGTCTCTTTGGTCGCCTCCCTCCCTCTTCGACCCCTTCCAGGTCGTCGTCGTCCTCTTGATGGTCTCCTTCCTTGCCATCTCCTACTAGGTCTCCTGCCACCACGTCTGCACCTTCTGGAAGGTCTTCGCCGTCTGCGACGTCTCCGAGATGGTCTGCGTCTTCTTCTACTTCCTCTGCGACCGCCTCCTCTCTGAGGATCTCCACTCTCCAACAAATCTTTTTGTTATGTTAGATAAAAAAAGCTTTGTCATTTCCTTTGCAGTGATGCTACTGCATTTATTTGCGCGCCGATCGATTCATGTGTTGATCCTGTGCTTGTGCACGAGGTTCATTTTACTGTAATATTTGCTGAAAAATATCAACGAAAGTTGTATTAAAGTGGTTATTGGTTACAAATTCTTGCGTTTTTACTTCGGCTGTCTACACCGCCGCCTCTTATCACATTGTGGCCTTCGTGCAGTTAAGCTACCTGGAGATAGCTATGCGAGTTACTTCTAAATTAACAAAATTAATATTACTTTAGAGTGGCTGTATTCACTAAGCTATAGCTGAAGAGAAAGTCGGTCTTTTATAATTGGGTGTTAACTTGTACACAATAGTCTGCCGCACGTAGGAACTGTTTTTGTCAATTTTAAGGACGGTGTCTCCTTTTGCTATTACGCATACGTTCTGCTCATCTCGGAATGGTCCAAAAGAACTCTAATTTGTTAAGGACGTTGTCCACCAATACAAAAGTATATTGATTGCTCGGGAAAGAAGATCCTAGCAAGGAGTTAAAAAGGAAAACTGAGAGTAACCACGCATAATATTAAGCTTCAACCTGGAAGAAAAGCCATACCTTGTTGTACAATTTGCAGCTTTTTAGAATGATTGTTGCGTTATCATGTTTAAAAATTAATTAAAATGCTTGGTCACTCCCAATTTCCTTTTGGGGTTCAAATAGCTCGCGCTAAGATCTGCTTTTCCCGCATCGTCATACGCTGCGCAAAAATACCTTTTTCGTTCAGGGCAGGTACTGTCCTTACAAATTGAGGCCAGACACTTAAGGGTACAAATCGCATTTGAATCATGGGCTCAAAGTAAATGATGTTCGTTTTGTAGCTCAACATTTAACGCGAAACTCAAAACATAATTAACAATTATTCCATGAGCGCGCGTTGGTAAATAGCCAACGAGACGCGAAGCGCCGAGTTGGCTATAACTAATCTCATATCCAACAAGCGCGAATGGAATAATTGTTTTATTAAATTCTCCGCGTTTGGACATTGCTGTTGAAGTTCACTAAATTTTTATATTAAAAAAAAAAAAAATATTTCAAATTAAAACGACGGGATCTCCGACCAAAGCGCGCGAAACCTAATGATCACATGACACGCGTAGCTCTTTACAAACGGAGTTGAATGAAAAATCGAAAGCGAAGAAAATCGGACACAGTCGGACATATAAAATTGAAGAAACGTTTAAATGTACGAATTTTAACGTTTCTGAGACTAGCATTCAAGTGCTTTTGAAGTTCCAGCTCATCGAGAAGCGTAATAGTTGTGCACATTTGAGCAAATGTTCTGTTGTGTGGTACCGAGCGAAGGAAGAGATCAGGGCAAGGACGGCTTTTTTCATGCTAAACTGAATTCCTCGCGGACGATTTAAAACACTAAAGGCAAGTCCAAGTGTACGAGGTACAACCTAACTGAGACAAGCATTCAGTGCAAGTTTTTAAACTTCAAGCTTATTTGAGAAGCGTAAGAGCTGTGCAAATGAGTGTAAATGTTTTGCCGAGTGGTGCTGAGCAACGGAAACGAACATTATAGCCGCCGCTCGTACGAATTTCATAGATGAACCATCTGAAGTCCTCGTAAATTCGTAAAAACATAAAGGCAGGCATGAAGCTCTTCCTGAGAAATTTATTCGATTGGTTTAACCTTTTACCGCCAGGATTTGCAAGCCATCCTGAAATTTTTGAAGGTAACCGGTTGTTATTGTTGTTGTTATGTGATCTAAAAAATCGTAAAATCTTGCAATTTTGAAGATTTAAAAGGAAACTTCAGGGATACGTACCATTAAATAGTGTCATACCGAACTTTGTGGCTTTTATTGTTGTTATATTGAGATGGAATTGCTTGGTATTTCTTTATTTTCCTTTTTTTTCTACATTTTTCCGAAGAAACTTTTGCTTCCCGCAGAAAAAAAAATTTAGCTTTGCGACACCTGGGGCATTCGTTTTCCATATAAGGTCAAAGTACGGTATATTAGGTGATAACCAAGATTTAGCGAACCAATCAGAACGCTAGAAATGCAATATCCAAGGCTGAGAATTTAATAATGAACAATATTATCCAACAGAGAATTAAATAACCTAAGAATTTCCGGACAGTATGAAGCCACATCCCTGAGACAACGGGTTTTAAACTACACAGCACAAACTAACCTTCAATTTGGAGAACTTTAAAATCGAATTGAAAGCTATTATCGATTCGGTATTTTGTACAAAGCTTTTTCGTATTGATGTCAACAGTTAGGCAAATTTTAATATCTTTATCAGTTATTTCTTTTACCACAGTCTGTCGTGGTCTTTAAAATGCAGGTAATAAACGGTCAATTATCTATGCAATTTTCCTTTTGTGGGTACCATATTAAATTCTCAATTAGAAAACGGCTTTTCAAAGTGTTCCGGTTCAAACTTTTATACACCGAAAATTTACGATATTTTCTCCACACTATTCAAACATGGTATCGTTAACAAAGCTTTATGGGTGGCTAAGCGAGAATTTCTCTGATATGTAGGTAAATCTCGTACAATGCTCGTCAGGGAGTCGCAAGAAACCTATCCAGAATGCCTCCTGGAAGATTTTTAAAGCAAAAAAAAAAAAAAAAAAAAAAAAAAAAAACCGTCAAGAAATTAAAACAGCCACTTGCGAAAGTTAACGAATTTCACTCCATTTTTTGTTTCTTATTTCGATAAAACCGTTGACGTGAGACCACTAATCGGGAAGTGAATAACTGCAACGTTTCTGTCAGCACAAGAAACTAGTGGCGCGTTTGATTTCGCTGTTGTTATTAAGTCTAGAAAATAGCGCTAATTGCAACTAACTTTGAACTAAAGAAAAGTCTTAGTTTTTTGTGTTTCTGCTCAGTTTTAGTCTAGCCTTCCCGCTACTATTCTGGTGCGTTTTATTTTTGACCTAAAATCAGTCTTTAACTATCTTAAACAATCGACGCAAAGTTAAAGGTTAATACCATATTGATTTTTTTGGTTAGTAAATGGAAAGCAAGTTTATGAATACTTGATGTTTATCCACACGTACCTTCAAGCTGTGAGGTTTCATCTTCCAATTTCGCGATCTCCGCGCCGGGTTCGTCTTCGTCTTCTTCCTCGGCGTCGCCTTCGTCTTCGTCTACGTCTTCGGCGTCTGCCTCAACCTCATCTACTCCTTCGGCTTCATCTTCGTCTTCGGCTTCCAATTCTTCGCTTTCGGGCCCATCATCTTCATCTTCGGCTTCATCGTCGTCGTTGCCGTCTTCTTCACCTACAAGTTCCTCGGTCTCACTGCTCTCTCGAATGGGCACAGAGTTAAACTCTGTGCCCATTCGAGAGAGCTTTGCTTTAACAAGAACATAGTTCGGTTTAATAGCTTGATGAATTAAGGGGAAAATTTAGGTCAAACGGATAGAAGGTTTCCCCTTTTTTAGCAATTTTAGGAACGAAAAAAGAAACCGCTCTCAAGGAATTGATGGAAAATACACCTTTTGCCCTTCAATATCAGGAAATACATTTTCATTAGTGCGAAAACATTGGTCAATAAAATTAATGTATAATCAGTTTAACTAGGAAATGAAACAAAGATGCTGCGATGAAACGAAGATGCTGTGATATTTTAGACTAGCTATATTTTTCCTGCTTGTCAAAATGGCTGACAGGGAACATAGTAGGACGAGCATTTTCTTCTTGATTATAAAACCCAAATTATTGTAACGGCGAATTTCATAAACTGGGAGAATGGTTCTAACGTCTGTATGAATTTCATTTGAATTGGTTCACATGCACCCGAGAACCAGACTGGTTTACTTTTACTTTTTGAGAGTGGAACTTTTGCTCAAAACATGGTCCCAGGGCCGACGTCATATAGTGCGGTTACCATGGCAAAGATACATCTGCCGATCCAAATATGGTTGTTTTTGTATATCCCCCAAGGTAACCTACCTACACACAAAAATTGAAGAAGGGTTAAAATTTTTCATTTCCAACTTTGCTTCACTTTCCTGGAGAATTGCTCTTAAATGCTTTGTGAAGCTTGAAATATCAATCATATTGAATGTTTTCAGCTGTGATGGTCTATAATAAAACATAATTGCTTAAAAATAGAAAACTGGAGAGTTTCGTGGGAGGATGTACCTATCTGTTTGCGTACCGCGAGCGTACACTCGTAATTCTCCAAATGTTTGAGGACATCCGCTCATTTTGAGTGTTTATTCCGATTTTTTAAAAATAACTAAGATAAGTCTTCAACTTGTTGATATCCTTCTTGTCTTAAGTACTCGCTCGTATATCGATGATGATTACTCAACGCAAAACACTTATGTATCGGCAGAGCTCTTCATATTGAGACGAAATGACATTCAACCAAGGCTTTGCGTTGAATGCCGACAAATTTTTCGTTTATTGGGGCCTTAAAATTTTTGATGCCAACTGAGACCCCGACTAAGACATTTTCTCCGTGTCATGATCATAAGTAAGCTAGCCTTCTTCAGTAAATTGATACTCACAAAAAAATGTAATACATTTACATACTGACCCACACTAAAGACCCAACCGTGCCGCGTGGGTGGCAGAAACCAAATTTCAAAAACGTTTGACAAGCTTAAAATCCAGCTATTGTTCTAGAAATGAGCAATTAAGTTAAAGTCAGTGAAATCTGTGCGGCGACTGCTCAATTAACCAATGATGGAGCAATGAAAACAATAATTTAAAGTATGTTGAATTTTCTGTTTTCAAGTGCTTCCATTATTGATATTCTGGAATTTGGTTATTAAGTATATTTTGTGTTTATAAATAGCAGCCATGTAAGGTGTTGTTTTGAGTTTATTATAAATAACAATAACTATTCACCAAAGTGGAGGTTAATTTATTGGTTGATGTTTACCAAGTCGTGAAACAAAGAGGTGCCCAAATATCTCGTACCATTCACTGGCTATGAGAGCCATCCCCATTTTTCATTTTATTTTGACAAATTGACAAGAAACTGGCGCGCACAATTCAGGGAAATGTTGCCCTAGTCCAGACATGTACTAAGTTATTTCTCTCTAAAAAATAATCTTCAGAGATCGGAGAAAAAAATAGATATTTTCTATAGTTTTTGTTATTATTTAGTTATCCCTGCTTTTTTAAACTATCATTGACACCTTCCTGAATCAATAAATCGTCTTGGTTTTCCATAATATTTAAAAGCGAGCGGGAATGTACTGTGTTGAACGTTTCTTGGGCAAATGTCTAGTATGGTATGTCATTCCACAGTTTTACAGCATACCAGGAGACGAAATGCTTTATGAGGCTTTCCAGTCTGGAATGTATAAGACAAACGTTTCCAGCGGACTGGACATAATGATCGTGTAAAGTATATTGAATTCAATGCTGCACGTTTTCTACAATAAATTCAAGATGTCTAATTTATTGGCTTAATATTACTGTTGACATCATGCAATAAATTGTAAACAGGATCATAGTATAAAAAATCAATGGTAGAATATTAGCATCTGTTCAATAAATAAAAAAATGAATGATAGCAAGACTTCATTCTTATACATAAAATGATAACAACATGACTGGCTTACAAAAAGCAATTGCTAGTGTAGGTGGGCGGGTCAGTCGAAACATAGCTCTGATCAATTTATGAGAAAGATGGCCGCATTGTATACAATACGACACACGTTAGGAAAAACAGAATAGAGGAAAGTAAAGAATGCATGAATGGAGCAGTCAATCAGTGTAAAGACAATAATTTAACATGTTCTCGCCTCCCATCAATGTGGCTCGGGTTTGATTCCCGGACTCGCCATGTGGGTTGAGTTTGTTGTTTGTTCTCGTCCTTGCTCCGAGAGTTTTTCTCCGGGTACTCCTTTCTAAAGGAACTGTTAATATATTTGCAAATATTAGGGACTCCTTGTTCAGCTTAAATGTCATCTTAAAATGTATGGACATAGAGCATTTTCATATATTGCGCCCAAGCTGTGGAATGCCCTGCCTGTCAATTAATAAACGCACCTTCTGAATGTAATTATGACTAATGTTTGCCTATTTTTTTTGTTAGTTTCTTTATTAATTACTTAATTTCGTAGGTAATGAAGGCACTAATGGATTTTTAGTGAATAGTAGGAGCAGCGCTATATAAGATAGAATTGTTATTAATTGTTATTATTATTATTATTATTATTATTATTATTATTATTATTATTATTATTATTATTATTATTATTATTCCGTTTTTCTCCAGACTCCTCAAGAAGCGACATTCGGACCGAATTCCAATTCGATCTGGAGAGTGTTCCCAGCCAGTGCTCTGTACTAGGTACATTGACACTTAAATAAAGTGATTTGTTTGATTTTATTTAATGCCTTCAATTCCTCATCCAAGGGAATGGAGTCACACTGTATGCCTAGCGCATGTAAATTGAAGCGATATTAAATGCTAACTTGTGAAGTGTGCATGAACAAGGTGAGATATTGCTCTGAATGAGAAAGTTTACAAATTTTTGGGTTTGTAAAATGTATGAAAAATAAAATATACATCCTCACAAATTCAGACAAAACAATTTGGACACACAGCAAAGTTACTTTTCTAACTCATTAAACAACCAGTTGGAATTCAAGGGTCTTGTACTTTTGATTCGTTTGAAATATTGAGCCAGTAGTTTTACGCATTTGGCTAAGTTAAGAAAAATATATATATTGTGATGAATAGCAGCAGATCAGCACCTTTCAAAAACTCTATTTTCACTTTACCGGCTGATAACCTGCAGCTGCATCGTTTTTAGGGCTGGGAACATTGTTCTGTTGTTCGCTCCTCTGTCCTCTCGACCAACTATGTAAGACGTTAAAAACGGTGCAGGTCGCCCAATAAATAGATTATTTACATTAGTTTAATTTTAACTTCTTTTTATCTCTTTGATAGTGTTGATATCATCAAATGCTGGAATGGCAAAAACATTGTTGACCGAAATATGACTGAAATATCATGCTGACGATGATAATGCAAAAACACTTGCAATTAATGTAGTCCGATGTCTTTGGATTTTTGCAATTGATAGTGAGAATAAAGTGATTTACACCAGTATTTGAGTTAAGTATGAAAAAATATTCCCTGGATGGGGCAATGAGTTTTCGCAAGCCCATTTCTGCGATAACATCGGAGACAGTGTCTTCCAGAAATAATCAGCAACCTCTTTGACTAGTACTTTACTTGCGTGAGATTCCAGTCATTAGTAAACTTCCTTGAAGGCGATAGCAGACAAGAAAGAAACACCTTACTTTACAAACACGAACATTGGCAACACAGCCAAGCTGTCGTCAGGTGATGAAAATATAATATACTTGGCTGAAAAACTAAGGATCCATTTCGCAAAACTCGGGACAAGTTCTCGGACCCGGGCAGCAATTCCACCCTCTTATATCGATTGGGGTCAGCTGTTTTCACCACAAATCAAACCAGTATGGGCTATCCACTCGATTAGCCTTACAGCTATTTAGATTTTCAAAATTTCTTGCCAAATTTTTAAGTTCATCTTTTCTTTAATTTACATTTACCCTTGTCAGAGTAGATATATTTTTTAGTTTGTGACATTATCCTGTTGTAAACAGTTAAAAGAAGTTAAATAACGTTAATCGAATTAAACTTAATTGAATTAAATTGTGGTTCTTAAATTTGTGAGATTGTCAAAGTTCGATTCGAAATACAATTGTGACACAATGGACTAAATATGAATAACATTGAATTCACTTGTATTAAGTTGGATCCATTCTGATCTATTTTTCATTTGCGACAGTACCCGGGTTGATTTTGAATATTTATATTTTTTCAAAAGTAAACCCAACAAACTTTATCGGACTATAGTTTACTATAATAATTGATTGCTCAAGTGACTTGCTTCTATGACAGCCTGGTTATTTTCAAATTAATTTGAATTTTTTTTACCTCTTTATGAGAAATTTTAAGTTTTACCCTTTACTTCTATATTTTTTTTGCGATTTTGATTTTTGTTTATTAATTTTGGTACATTTGGAATTTGGAATTTGGACGGATTTCTGCGGGTTTAGAGATTAATCGAGAAATCCAAGATGGCGAATTTATGGTGGCTGCTGATCTCGTACCCAAAGTCCTCAGGCTCTTTGGCCAGCGGTTGGTCACCAAGAGACGCTCTGAGTTACTGAAATTTTATTACCGCAGTATTTCTGTGGTAAAACAATGCAAGCCCTTACGGGGAAGCCAATCAAAAAAAAAATAATTTTTTCGAGTCCTCCAGAGTCTCTCCTGGCGACCAAACGCTGGCCAAACAAACTGAGGACTCTGGATACGAGATTGGATGGCTGCTATAAAGATTAAATTACGCAAAATTTCTCACGTGATTCGACTTCATCAGTCCATTTTGCGGGCCTCAAGCCTCTATGCACGTTAAGTTACGCAACCGCTTGGCTCAAAAAGGCCAGGTTTGGCTTCGAAAAGAAAGCCTGAAAATATTCAGGCTTAAAAGGGAATTCCAACTTATGACCTCTGCGATACCGGTGCAGTAAATTTAGCTATCAAATGAGGTATTAAGCCCAATGGGACTGGTCATTATATGAATTTAAATGCCCGCTTAAGTGAGAGTTATTTGTGAGTCAGAGTCAGAAAAAAATGCATCTTAGAGTCGCTTATCTTCAACGGACTTTGGTGGTAGGAGCGTCAGTGGGTAGGACATTACGTCCCGTAGTCGACCTGGAAGTAGGGCCACCAACAGGCTCGGCGGCCGCCGTTAGTGACGGCGGTAGCTCCGGCGCTTGGCCCGGTGGTAGCGCAAGGACGACTCCGTGGCACAATGATATTTTGTCTCTCGTTCCTTCAACACTGATGCGCGAATGGGCTAAAAAGTGTTCCTCTTCATCTTGGCAATATCGAGATTACTGTCGGTCACCACCATCCTAGAAGCCTCCAGAGACGTCCACGGCCCCTTCTTCGTTGCCACTGTTCTCTTAGCCCTCTTCCATGTCTTCCTCGTCCTCTTGATCGCCTTCTTCGTCGAGCTATCCTACTAGGTCTAATTCTATATCCTGTTCTACGTCTCTTGCGACTCCTGCCTCGTCGTCTCATAATTGGTTTATTTCTAAGGCGTCGACGACGTCTCTGGGAACGTCTGCCTCGTCTTCTGCGCCTCCTGCGATGCCTGCCCCGTCTTCTCTGAGGATTTTCACTTTTCAACAAATCGTTTCGTTCTGTTCAGATAAAAATACGCCTTCTTATTTTATTATTTGATTTATTTATTTTGCCACCCCACAAATATAATGAAAACAAAAAATAATAGAAATAGATTTAACAATGGTGAGGAGACCCAAAGGAAACTATGAAGCTTATATTAATAATTTAGGTCTCTTCAATTATTGTTTTACAAGATGCAATAAAAAAAGAAGACAAGAACATGACGCGGATACAATCACTACATCACAGCGACTCTATTTATGCGCCGATTAATGCCTGGATCTAAGGCTTGTGTGTTGCTAAAAACTATCAGGATAATTTGTATCAGACGAACAATAATCTTCGCCTATCTCTTCTCGCTAGTTTAAGTTCTCAACTTTAAGTGCCCCTAACCCCTAAATTTTGCTTCAATCAAAATCAAAATCTCTTTCTTTCTGACCATTTTGGCGAAAATATTTCGGCCATAGCACGCCACTTCTGTTCTAGGCCGAAAATTTAGGAGAATGGGTCTAGTTGTGGTCTGTGACGTCAACAGAGGCTCGAAGAGGAAACTTAGTGCGAAAGCGGTGTTTGTTGAATGGTCTAAAATGCCAGATAGATGCGTTGTCAGTGTTGTAGCTAACTGTAGCAACGCTGTAAATAGAGAAATTGGTATTTTCGTTCATATAATTTCTTTCTTTTTCGATTTGCAGCCTGAAGCGAAGAAACGACCCAAAAACAATGGGGGGACTTCATGAACAGAAACTCAAACTAACTCCATAGCTCCATACGAAGCAATCAGTAGCAGTCTGATCGCAGCACTTCGACAAATCAGGCCCCAGTTGTTTAAAGAGTAGATTATTATCTGTTATCCAGGAGATAAATCGCCATCCAGTGTATAAAATTTTTCGACTTTTATTATAAATTTCGGTTGTTCGACGTTTGAATCGTGCCATCCACCCATTATATAAAGTTATCCACATCAAGGCAGGTCAATAAAACTGTGAAAAAAGAGTCATGGTTGTTTGAACATTTACTTGAGCAACTGAAACAACTGGAAAAATACAAGAAGTACAACACTGAGAAAATCGCTAACAACAATTCATCGATGTTATTGCTGACATTTTGTTTACTTGAAAAAACACCCTTTGTTGCCATTGTTTTGAATTTATATAGCCTGGTCAAGTCTACGGAAAGCTTTATAGGAGAAGAGCAATGATCAGGGCGTCATATGTTCCTTCAAAGATAAAATTAAGCATTTTTTACTAATCACTTGACAAACGTCATCGATCATCGCACATGTACGTTGGTCACTCAGCTCAAAACATTAACTAAGGCTGTCTAAAAATTTAAAATAATTATTAAGGTTATGGGGCTGGAAGAAAAGAAATCAAGCAATACTTTTGTTTAGAACTACAGACTTACCGTTGATCACCGAATTTTAAATGGTCGTAGTCAAACACGTCATCAAAATTTTAAGTCGCGAAAAAATGCAAACCACCGAGGAAAACAGATCTTTGGATTACTTTATTCTTGGCGTACTTGTTATTTTATGATCATTTCTAATCGTTTATTGATGAAAATTGTTATGCTGGTAAGAGTGACTGAAATGCATCAATGTTTCGTCCTGAATATAATGTTATGAGTGGATTGGATTGTTTGGTATATACCGCGGATATTGGGGTCATCGACCTTAGGGCAGAGATAATATTTCATTAAATTTATAACGATTGTCTCTTTTTTTTTCTGTGTGTGTACTACGCACTTTTTCATCATGTTTTCTCCAGCTTTTAATTTAGCCGGCTGAAAACACAAAGGGAAAACGACGAAAACTTGTGGAAAGAGAAGAATGATGTCAAAAAGAAGCTTCAGGAATGCAAAGCTAGTTTATGTAGATGTGCTTGTCTAAATTCAACTTAGGTCAGTCAGCATGAATTGCTGGGAAAGCCGAGTAATAAGACTTAAGAGGGTGTCTTTTTTAAAACCACCCACTCGAATTTCGCATCAAAATCAATCTTGCCTGAAACTCTGGCAAATGAAAGCCTACACCAAAGCAAGAAATAAGCAGGTTTGGTTTGGTTCAAATTGATCTTGTGTTCGCGCTGTGAGCCGTTAAAAATTTTGCCCCGTCTGGGGGAAAAAGGGCCATCCCGAAAATTGAAAATTAGGCATATTTCGTAGCGCTGTAAAATATTTTATTCGCAACAACTAACCACACATTTTACATCAAATTACTCATAAACCTTTCTAGTTTTCTAATACAGCAACAATTTTTCTCTTAGTGCAGATAGAAAGGCGAAATTATGCGTATTATGGACCCCCTCTATTGGCCATCGAACGAAGGCTGGAAATGGCCTTAGATTAGAGGCCAATTTCTAAAATTTGGGACCTAGCTGAAAGCTCTAGCTTATACAGCCGTAAAGTATAGTCATTTAGTGGCAAAACTACGCAAAAACCCCTGTACGATTTCAGTATTTTAAAAGTTATGACCGTTTGTATCAGCCCATGTGCGAGCATTCAAGATACTTACGTCTATTGTCAAATTCACTACTCACAAGCACATTTTGTCATAGAAACGACTTACCTGCTTCGCAAGTGGAGATAACTTCCAAATTCCTCCATTTTCTAGTCCCTCAGATGTTTGAATTCCGTAAAAGATCCAGTAAATAGGCAGCTGTAGTTCTCAAAACTTTACAACGGCCTCCATCGGGTCGCTTGTCAACAGACCACAGCTCGAACACATGACCACCTTTCGCGATAAACATCTTACTAATGCATCAGCTCAGAGCTGAATGTCTCCGGGAATCAGACAATAAACTACTTAATTCCGAACTCAAGAAAGAAAATTAAAATATAAGGGCCTCAATTTCGAAGAAATCTCGCTATTTAGATCACTAAATAATCGAACACTGTTGTGATTGCTGCTTCTAAAGGTAGGTACTTCATATATGGTGGTTGTTACGTCCCCATATTTTATTTTTCGTAATCACTGTATGTGCAATGCATGCAATGTACCTTGCGCTCTTTACCTTTTTTTAAGGTGGATTCCCACTGTCGCTAAGAGAAAAAGATATAAACGGTTTGCACAAATATAAAAAGTTGAGCCTCACTCAGCTGTGAAAAAGCCACAATTTCGCCAGCCTCGCCACCGAGGCGACTAACCACATACAAAGAGTCTGCGGACTCTGGGGCGCGATTGTTACCTTGAAATGGCCAGATGCGTACTAATGAGACCGAAAATCATGCTGGGTTTACAACAACACACTAATATTTTGTTCAGCGTTACAGGGGCGGATCCAGGATTTCATAACGTGGGGGGGGGGGGGGGAGGGGTGGGGTGGTTGTCAGTCGGTATGAGTCCATATGGGGTCCAGGGGGACATGCCCCGCCAAGAACGTTTGAAAATTAACATCGTAAATAAGATATTTGCACCGTTTTCAACCCCTCATAGTGGCCCCTTTAACCCTGGATCCGCCTCTGTGGCACCAGATACAAGTGACCAAATATAAACTGTACAATCAGATGACGGTGCTGTCCATAGCTATGAAATGTCCTGAACTTGCTGTTCGTTTTGATTCTGCTGAGTTCACAGACCTGACAGTCAGTTAAGTGGTCAGCTTCTTGGTGAAAATTAACGTGCTATCAGTGTTTTTTCTGAGATGTTTCAAATTTTTTACGGTTGTTCTAAGAAACAATGCTGTCAGACTACCACGCAACAGATAATAAACCATTCTATAGCATACTTCAACTGAATGATTTTCCGCTAAGAGCGTATACATCATCATAGAATATAATGTTACAGTTATTCGTATCTTGCAAACACAATTAATGTGATGGAGGCCACTACAGCCGTGACGCTGAACTCAACTGTACATTTTCCACACTACAGAATGATGTGGCTAGGTAGCTCCATAGCCTTACGACATGGACCGGTGACAAACTATCGGATATGATTAGCGAATGTGAGTGTGATGGTTCTAGTGAGTAACACACTCACATTCGCGGATCATATCAGACAGTTTGTCTATGAGAACTTTCTTTTTGTCTCTCGATTTTACATGGATCTCAAAGTGAATAAAGATGGTCTTCAACATGGCAACATTAAATTCTTGGAGTGTGTTGCTGTGATAACGTTCACAGAGGTCATAGGTGTCGTAACAGATGGGATGCGAGACGTTGATTTCGCTGTTTACCATGTCTACCAGATCTTGTCTGTCAGCAGTTTCCTTCAAGCATTCGACATCTTCCTCATCATCCACCGACATTCCAACAACACCCTGACCTTTGCGACGCGTTGCTGCTAGCCGCGAGAAAAAGCTCTGGACTTGAGTCTTCTTCAACCATTCGGCTCTAGTGAACACACGCTCATTCGATTCATTTCTGGTGTTTCGCATGTCTGCTGCAACTTGGGTAGGATCGGCCTTGCGCCCAGTTCTTTCTCCAAGCATAAACCGTGCTGTAAGGTACTCTTTAACTTTCTCTGAAAATCTAACGTTGATCCTGGGTTTGCTCAGGGCCCACCCTGTTTGTAGAGGTGAGCTAGCAGTAGTGTCTTCTTGAGAGGTTTGTGGCGCCCTGGAATGTAACGAACTGCTCTTGCTATCAGCTGTATTTACGGATGAGAATTTGAGTGCCCAGTCCCTTCTGATCGCATCATACTGGTTGAACTTGCTAACAGTATGCTTGCCAACGTCCAGGTGTAGCTCTAGCTGCGCAAACGTTTCGAAAGCCTCAACACATCCAAGCACAGAACATTCGAACAGTGGTATCGGGCTCTCATTTGTCTTGCTGGTTTCTGAACGATGCTTGACTTCCCGCTTATCCGGAGGATCGTAAAACCCTTGAGATTCTATCGTTTTTAGCACTGTTGGGTCCTGGTGCTTTGTATAGATCTTGTCATACGGAATATACTTCCCGTTACCGATACCATAACATTTCCAAATTCGCATGCCAGAATCTTCATATTGGAAATTGTGGAAGCTACTAAAATTGTCTATCTTGTTTACAGATAAGGTCTTCTTAGACTCGTTCACAATGCTGACTGCGGCGGTTGTTCCCTTCACTGGGTGTTGCGTTAGTGCTTGTCTCATTTCCAGCGCAGTTAGAACGTCGTGACCTTCATTGCAGTAAGTACGGATCGAGGACTTCATTGGGCAAAGGATGCGATCACAGATATCCTTTCCAGACTGTGGCTCCGAGTAATGGTAACTATCGAGTGCAACGCCAGCTCTGTTCGCGACATCTCTCATAGCGGCTAACAAGGAGCTGTTGTGATAACAACCAGCTTCATCTGACCTTAAGAAGACTCTCTCGAGCAAAGGGTTGTTGACTTTCAGCAGGTTGAGCAGGTCTTCTAGAACTGATGTCACTGCGTACCAGTCCTGCGTACATTGGTCGAATAAGTGCGCGTAGGAGATGACTTCAGTCGTTCCAGACTGGCTTCGAGATATCACGCTACTGATGTGCCAACTCAGCCCTCTTTTTCCAAACCAGTCGCTTTGTTTCTCTCTATAGCGCAGTTGCAGAAACTTCATTGCCCAATCTACCACAATGAGACACGAGCTTGGGTCAAGCTTTGCGAGGATATCTTGCTTCGCGCATTCTTGGTTGACAGATCGCATTATGTGAGCTTTCCATAGGTTAATGGTCTCCGAAGCCTTCTGGATATCGTCCAGCAGGTCATCTTGTTGTTCTTTGCTATAAAAGTTCAAGGTTCTGTCATCCTTGACAATCAGGTGCATCTTGCTCAAACAGGAAGTGACGTCATCGCAATTAGGACAGCAAAGCGTATGTTCGTGGGAACATTGTTCTTGTAAATCGCGATCATTGGGATCACTCAGTCCACATTTACGACAGTGGTCGGGACATTGGCTTTCATCATCCTCGCAGTGACTCTGGTAATTTGTTTTGAAATATTTTTTACCGTCTCGAAGGGATGTACGCAATTTATCTGCCGCGCTCTTCTCCAGGCCTATTTGGTCAAGTTCGTCTACTATTCGACAGAGACGATCAAATGCCGCTGACCCGTCAGCTGCTGTGTTGTCTAAGCCACTAAGGGACTTTTGTTGGGAAGCTTCCCTTACCTCGAGAATGCGAAATAAAGTCGCACGGCTTAGTGGATCGAATTGTTCTTCTTCGCAGAACTGAAGGTACTGCTTGACCATTGTTGACCTTGTGACTTTGCGAATGGCATTTGGCATTGTGATCTTCTCGCCACTAGTGAGCCTCAGTTTCCTCGTACCGAACGCCACATCTTGATAGAAGTAGGGGCGGTTGACAAAGTCTAAAAAATGGTCAAGTTTCACTGGTGGCAGTCGAACTCGATGGGACGGCGATTTTTCTACTAAGGAACCTGGACCACAATCTCTCGCATGAGCTCTGGCGCGTCTGATTTGCCACTCTGTCAACTTGGCGTAAGGTTCATGGATCTTCTGAATCTTCTTGACTGGATATCGATATGCATATAGGCTCAGAATCTGGGTCTTTACGTTTATCGTCGTAGCATTGCTATAGGCCTGTATTAGTGATATAAGTTCTCCATAGTTGGTCTCTTTATCTGGTGAGAAACAGGATTGAAATAGCTCCTGTCCAGCCTTTGGTGCTATGACGTCGCACACGAGACTACAGGCTTCAGTGGCCTTATCAATGCACACTTCTTTCTCGTCTTCCCTTGCCTCATCCCATGTGGTCTTCAGCTGGGACGTTAAGGGACTGACCTGACCAGCATTGGTTGCCACTTGGTTCAGATTCTCCACAGCAGCATTGAACGCTGATATTGCCGACTCGCCAGCACTTTCAACTACCTCGTCGTCTTCGGAGCTCTGACTGTTCGAACCGGGTCTATACTCTAAAGTCCACTCAGCTGTGCAGGCAGCTTCGTTTGGTCGAGCTGGTGTTATAGCAGGGGTTGACGTGACTAATGTAAGATTCATGGCTGCGATACGTTTAGCGAGTCTGAGGGAGTAGTAAAAAAAAAACATTATAACCTATCTTCACTTATTGATCCATTGTAAGGTTTTATCCCAGACCGTGACCACTATAAACAACATTATACTCCCCTGTAAATAACCTCAAAATAAATACTGCTGTTTTATTAACAACCGCTAAGAAGAAATAAACTTCGAAAGAAAGTCTTGTTCGCAAGCGTTTTCCATAATAGCAAATACAGGTTACTTAGTAATATGATAAATTGGCTTCATTCATACGAGCAAACATCACCTTGAAGGCTCATCCTTCTGTTCATCACTTTCCTGGGCCAGCTGCTGCCCCTGAATCCAAGCCATATTTTCATCAAGCTTGATTTTGTGTAGGTTAGAGCAAGATACACAAATCACTGAAAAGCACAGTAAAAAATAAGCAATACAGCGCTAGGAAAGAAATGAAAATCGAAACTTATTGAGGAACGTAACACAAACCAAACAAAGAAGATAGGCACGCAATGTATTCAGAAATGATTACATTTTCAGACATGAGTTTTGTCGTAATTTTAGGCTATGGGACAAATTCCGAAGAACGCTACCTTATTATGCATCCGAGTATTGAAATGAACAGTACAGGCTAACCGCCTACCCCAGTTCACCGTATGTCAACCCGACGTTCTCTCCAAAGATGTATACTGCATTTGAAAATTTGAACTTTGCAACGCAGTAAATTAAAGAAATCTCTGTTCAATCAATTGCACTACCCTGCATATTTTATAAACAAAATCCATAGTCCACAGTCCACAGTCCGGATTCCTAATTATAACCTAATAAACTAGCAGATGGAACCTGTTTTTGTAACATTGCTGGCTGCCAGGGCTCGAAATTGCGACTGATAAGTTGCGGCTAAAGATTTGCAGTAGTTGCCATTTGGGGACTATTTGATAGCCAAAGTTCATTTTGAACAGGAACAAATTCCTATTTCATGTTGCGTGATACAAGATTAGCGCGTAATTTAGCCATATGAAACAGCGATTTGTTGGAATGAAATGTTTCCAATCAGAACAATTTCCTTTGTAAAAAGGCGCTTTATTTTTGTCTTCTTTTAATATAATTATGTAGTGTAAATGTAAGAAAATTCCACAACTTCTGCGAAATTAAACATGCCACGAAACAAGGTCCGATTTATGCAAATTTCGTGCAAAAGTGTAATTCGATATCATGTTTGTTTTCATGACCACAGGACTTTTGTCGCGAAAGGTGGCTTGTTTCTTTCTCTTTTCTTTCTTTTTTTTTACTTTCGAGCCTTGTCAACTTGCCCGTAAATATTTCCACAGTTTGTTATGAAAACAAAATAATTATTACAAAGTCAGGTATATCTCTTGCTTCTTGGAAACAAATTTTGCCACCGTAGCAATTTCATTCCTGCGCGCATACTAAGGAAACATTTGGGGAAATATGTTGTAACAAAAATTTTCATCGTTTGCGGCGGAGATTGACTTACAGGATCCTACTGGGACTTGTTTTCCGTAGATAGTGTTGATTTCCTTTGACATAAAAGGGTTAACCGCATTTCTGGTCCTGAGTTTCTTTTTTCTGCCGGGATGCAGTGGGTACTGACAGGTGCGACGCGGCCGCCAGTTTCTCCCCATGTCACTTCTGTGCTTCTCACAGATCCATAGCTGCTGAAGCTGATCTGAAGAAAGGTCGTGAGGCAGTCCCGACCTAGTGATGATAAGCTCATATTCTTGCAAGGTTCCTTGAATCTGACTGAGGTGCCATGCTTGTAACTGGTCATCGATATTACTTCTGCACTCAGACAGCTTTATCAACTTGACAGCGGAATCACTGCACACTGACTCCCCTCTGGTCTCAAATAAGCATTTGCATTCCATTTAAGTAACAGAAAAAGCCAAACGTGCTAAGTAATAAAAAACTAAAAGAACTTTCATCTGAATTACAGTGGAATTACACCTGTACTTTACAAAGCTTTCATCCAAAACGATGTGTTGTCCGCGATACATCTGGATAGCGGAACTCTGTAGAAACCGCATCACGGAAGCAGTCGATCTTTCGGTGATCAACATGGGAGTTATTTCTCAATATTTCGTCGAAATTGAAGCCAAATTTCAATTTTCTTTCTAAACAGCAGAGCAGTATAGTTCATTTTTCGACTCTCCAAGAAATCTGACCTCTTGCTGCCCTTAGCTGAAGTCTTTAGAAGATATATATCGAGAGATCGAACTGTGGTCCGTTGACAAGCGACCCGATGGAGGTTGTTCTAAAGTTTTGAAAACTACAGCTGCCTATTTACTGGATCTTTATGGAATTCAAACATCTGAGGGATTAGAAAATGGGGGAATTCGGAAATTATCTCCAGTTGCGAAGCAGGTAAGTGATGTCTATGACAAAATCTGCTTGTGATTAGGGAATTTGACAGTAGGCGGAAGTACCGTGAATGCTCGCACATGGGCTGATACAAACGGTCATAACTTTTAAAATACTGAAATCGTACAGGGGTTTTTGCATAGTTTTGCCACTAAATGACTATATTTTACGGCTGTATAAGCTAGAGCTTTCAGCTAGGTCCCAAATTTTAAAAATTAGCTTCTAAACTAAGGCCATTTACAGCCTTCGTTCGATGGCCGATAGAGGGGTCCATAATACGCATAATTTCGCCTTTCTATCTGCACTAAGAGAAAAATTGTTGCTGTATTAGAAAACTAGAAAGGTTTATGAGCAATTTGATGTAAAATGTGTGGTTAGTTGTTGCGAATGAAATATTTTACAGGGCTACAAAATGTGCCTAATTTTCAATTTTCGGGATGTCACTTTCGCCCCAGACGGGGCAAAATTTTTAACGGCTCACAGCGCAAGCACAAGATCATTTTGAACCAAACCAAACCTGCTTCTTTCTTGACTTGGTGTAGGCTTTCATTTGCCAGAGTTTCAGGCAAGATTGATTTTGATGCGAAATTCGAGTGGGTGGTTATAAAAAAGACACCCTCTTAATCATGCAAGACATAGAAAATGAACATAACATCAACTGGGAGGATGCAGACCAGCTGACTGTTTACAATGTATTAGCGTGGCCGACAGGAGGAAAGACTACCAGGAAAACAACTCTGGCGGCGGCCAGAGCGCTTCTTTAGCCTGCGTAGACTTCAAGTTCAGCACCTTAAACGCTCACCAGCGCTGCATCCTATAAACGCAGTACGTTGATAACAAAGCAACCCAAAGTACGCCCGAGAATACTTCTAGGCAGAAAAATAAGACACAAAAATGAATTATAAGCTTCTTACATTTTATTGCCTACGTGTTAATTAGCCTTTTACAGATTATTTTTCCAGTTTTATTGTTCCTTAAAACTTGCATCCAACAGTCTTTTTTGAAACTCAACCTGACACGTCGTCAATTCGGGTACATTGACAGGATCATTTACCAGAGGTAGGCGCGTCCGTAGGACCTTCAGTGGGCCCGGCGGGAGGCCCACTAGAAGGACCGGCAGTAGGACCATTAGTTGGGCCTGCAGTAGGCCGGACTGGTCCTACTCCGTTTATCGGTCCTATCGGTCTAACAACGATTCGCCGAATCAACCTACGAAACCGTCTTCCTCCTTGACGTCCCCTGCGCGGACGCGTCCTGCCTGGACGCCTACGTCCCCGTCCTCGGCGCCTGCGTCCAATTCTGCGTCGTCCTCGTCCCCGAGAGCGTCTCCTTGGTCGCCTCGGTCCTCTCCGCCCCCTTCCAGATCGTCGCCGTCCTCTTGATGGCCTCCTTCGTCGTCGTCTCCTGCTAGGTCTCCTGCCACCTCGTCTGCGCCTTCTGGAAGGTCGTCGCCGTCCTCTCTGAGGATCTTCACTCTCCAGCAAATCTTCTCGTTCTGTTATATAAAAATAAGCTTTGTCATTTCATTTGCAGTGCTGTTGCATGTATTTGAGTGCTGATTCATTTCTTGATCCTGTGCTTGTGCACAAGGCTCATTTTACTGTCATATTCTCTGACAAATATCGTCAAAAATTATATTAAACTGGTTATTGGTTAAAATATTTTTGCTTTTATCATTAGCTCTCCTCCCTTGTTTAAGGTTACCGTATACCTTTAGAGGTGTCTCGTGTCCAAGCGATGTAGTGGGTCCAGTTTAAACTGTAGATACCTAAACCCCTATTGAAATACAATGAATTGTCGAACTTTTCACCACCTCTAAATGCGAGCGTCCGAATCACCTTTTGAATGCTACAAGTCAAAGCGAATTTTGTTTTATTATCGCTAATTTAATTTGCTTCTCAGTCTCCAGACCGAAAGCGCAAAAAAAAAAAGGTGTCTGCTTTTTGCCATATTCAATTGCAGTGAGAATTTAGAGAACATTTTCGAAACAGGACTAAAAGAATGTGGAGTAATCGTAGAAAAAATCGCTCTCGAAAAAAAAATATTTTGAAAGAAAAAAATACCGCAGAAAGGTTTTGTTGTGTATATGTTAAACGAGCTACTGCCCAAATTTGAAGGCAAACGAACAAATTCCATTCGAGTTTTAGCTCGTGTCCCCTTTAAGTGAAAAAAAACCTGATTCAAGCAAACAGAGCTAAAACTTCGACAATTCAATGAATTTCAGAATTCTTGGTATCGTTTAATAGCCAGTTCTAAAAGCCTTAATTTGTTGTGGGGTTTAGGTATCTACAGCTTAAACCGAACGTGCTACATTTCTTGGATGCGAGATTTCTCTAAAAGTATACGGTAACCTTAAGTTCTTATATTGGGGCCGGCATGCAGCTTGGCTAAATGACGGTAAGTGGACGAGTAAATTCTAAATCAACACAATTAATGTTACTTTCAACTGGCTGTATTCACTAACCTATAGCTAGAGAGGAACCCGGTCTTTAATAATTAGGTGTAAATTAATGAAATAAACAGTCTTTCACCACAGTCTTTCACCGACCTTAAATTAAAGGTAGTTTAAATGGTCAAACATGCCTTCTGGAAGATTTTCAAAGCAAAAAAACAAAAAAGAATAAAAACCAAAAAAAAAAAAAAAAACTGTCATGAATTTAAAACAATCACTTGCGAAAGTTAACGAATTTCAATCCAATTTTTGTTTTTAATTTCGATGAAACCGGTGACATAAGACCACTCAACGGGATGTGAATAACTACAACGCTTCTGTCAGCACAAGAAACGGGCCCATTGCATTTCACTGTTGTTACTAATTTTAGAAAATAGCGCTCATTGTAATCAACTTTAAACAAAAGAAAAGTCTTAAATTTTTGTGTTTCTGTTCAGTTTTAGTCTAGCCTTCCCGCTATTAGTTTTGGTGCGTTTTATTTTTGACCTAAAATCAGTCTTTAACTACCTTAAACAATTGACGCAAAGTTAAAGGTTAATACCATATTGATTTGTTTGGTTAGTAAATGGAAAGCAAGTTTATTAATACTTGATGTTTATCCACACGTACCTTCAAGCTGTAAGGTTTCATCTTCCAATTTCGCGATCTCCGCGCCGGGTTCGTCTTCGTCTTCTTCCTCTGCGTCACCTTCGTCTTCGTCTTCGACGTCTGCTTCATCCTCATCTACTCCTTCAGCTTCATCTTCGTCTTCGGCTTCCAATTCTTCGTTTTCGGGCCCATCATCTTCATCTTTGGCTTCATCGTCGTCGTTGTCGTCTTCGTCACTTACAAGTTCTTCGCCCTCACTGCTCTCTCGAATGGGCACAGAGTTTGCTTTAACAAGAACATAGTTCGGTTTAATAGATTGATGAATTAACTGAGGAAAACTTAGGTTAAACGGATAGAAGGTTTCCAATTTGTCAGCAATTTTAGGAATGAAAAAAGAAACCGCTCTCGAGGCATTGATGGGAAATAATAGATGTTTCGAAGATGCTGCGATATTTTAGACTAGCTATAGCATTCGTAATAGAATGCTGTTCTCTTATTGACTACACTACTCACTATCTATTCTATCCTATTTAACAAATAGATTCCATGTTGCCGTGCGTCTGTTCAATAATAGATCACAGATGACGTCAAAATATGGTAATAACAAAAAAGAGTGTCACAGATGTTCTTACAACATTTTGACGTCATCCGTATTCTGTTACTGGACAGACACACGGCAACATGGAATCTGTTTGATAACTGTTGTAGATAGTGAGTAGCGTGAGTAGCCTAATAGTGTGCGGTTATTATATAAATATTCAATAAAAACGTGAGCCTGTCTTGTTGTTAACTTTTGAAAAACTTGTATATTTATACTAAAACAATTAGATTATTCATTCCCAATTTCTATGCGTTTTAGTTGATTGGGGGTTCGCCCTAAATAACCATCATGAGAATTTTTGAGCTCATAATCTAATTGTTAAGAAGAAGACATTACGTAACGGTCACCTGATAGCCCTCGTTAGCGGTTTATGTTAAAAAGAAAGAACAAAGGAAACAGCGTAAGATTGCAGAGACAAACAAAACGTGAAACCACCGACCCACCGATCTTTGGAACGAAAGTCTGACGTGTCGGCAAACATCGCAAGTGAATTGACACGGAAGGGTTCTATTTTTAAGTTTTAAGACTGAATAGAACTCGACGCTAATACCTTTATTAGGTTTATCCTGATTTGTAAAACAGGCCCCAGTTGTTGAAAGTCCGATTAAGCTAATCCTGGATTAAAGTGAACTTTGATTCGATATTAAGGACTAATCATTACAGATTCTTCCAAAAGACTTTTGTCTCTCAGTTTTGCCTTAGACTTTTGTGTAACATTAGCTTCAAATTAGCTTTCAAAACCACTTTTAACGAGCAAGATGTAAACCTCGGTTACATTTAACCGTGAATAAGTGTTAAAACGCTTTCGAACAACTGGTCCCCGGAGGTTGCAAGGTAGTCTGAGGCAATTTGAAGTGGTAAAGGCAAAGCGCTTTTTTTTCTGCATCGATCCATACAGAATTGGAACTTTACATTGATCAATTACGTACCTTCCCCTTCCTCTATATCATTATTCGCTACAATCGCGCCATTTTCCTCAAAGGTTTCGGCCTGATCAATATCTCTCAGCTCCGCTTGTATTTCTTTTGAGAAAGCAGCACAGTTGCAAGCTGCAATGAACAGAGCAGAGCACAGAGCTAATGAAATCAGCCCTGCCCTCAACATAATTTCTGCTTTCCTGTGTTGATCAGCTCATCAAGAAATTGTGACTTTTCTTCTCGATTAACAAGCTCTTTTAAATGCTTTGTGCAGCTTGGAATATCAATTATATTGAATGTTTTCAGCTGTGATGGTCTATAATAAAAGATAATTGCTTAAAAATAGAAAATTAGAGAGTTTTTGTGGGAGGATCTACCTATCTGTTTGCGTACCTTGAGCATGCACTTGTAATTCTCCAAATGTTTGAGGATATCCGCACACATTTTAAGTGTTTATACAGATTTTTTTTTAAATAGCTGAGAGGAGTCCTCAACCTGTTGATATCCTTCTTGGCTTAAGTATCACGTATAATTATCGGTGATGACTACAGCACGCCAAACACTAATATATTGGCAGAGCTCTTGATATTGGGACGAAGTAAAGTCCAACCAAGGGTTTGGTTTGAATGCCAATAAAGTTTTGTTTAACGGGGCCATAAAATTTTTGAAGCCTAAACTAAGACCCGTACTAAGACATTTTCTCAATGTCATCAGTAAGCCTGTTTTAAACGCGGGTACCGCAAAATAATATATCGGTATTGGTACGAAATGAGATTCAACCATTAGGTTTTGCGTTGAATATCGACAAATGTTTCGTTTATTGGGGCCTTAAAATTTTTGAGGTCAACTGAGCTCCCGACTAAGACATTTTCTCAGTTTCATGATCATTAGTAAGTTTGCCCTCTTAAGACGGATACTCACAAAAATATGTAATACATTTACATACTGACCCACATCAACCGTGCCGCGTGGGCGGCAGAAACCAAATTTCAAAAAGGTTTGACGAGCTAAAAATTCAGCTTTTGTCACTACATATTTGAAAATTGTTTTTCCAGAACTTAAAAATTTAGTTGAAAGTCGGCGAAACCATCGATCGAGCAATGAAAATAATACACTTAAAGCATGTCGTATTTTGCGTTTTCAAGTGCTTCATCACTGATATTCTGAAGTTTACTTACGTATATCTGTTTGCTAAGTTTATAAATAGCAGCCCTAAAGGGTAAGGTCTTGAGTTCATTATAAATTATAATTAAATATTCACCAAAGTGGAGGTTTATTTATTGGTTGGTGTTTACCAAGCCGTGGAACAAAGGGGTGCGCAAATATCTCGCACCAATCACGGATCATGAGAGGCATCCCCATTTATCACTTTATTTTGACAAATTGGCAAGAAACTGGCGCGCAAAATTCGAGCAATGTTACCCTAATTCCAAACGTTTACTACCCTTGCTGGTTTTCCCTAATAGAAATTCATGCGTGGGTTGGTGACAACAGCCCCAGAGAAGAGAGACTACTATGTTCATTGCTGCTTAACTTCCCATATCAGTTTTGTTTGAGTATAAACTTCCAAGATCGGAGAAAAGAGAGATATTTTCCATTTATTTCGATATTATTTAGTTACCTTTTCTAAAGTATCACTGACACCTTTCTGAATCAATGAATCGTCTTCGTTTTCCATAGTATTAAATAGCAAGCGGCGATGTTCCGTTTTGAACGTATCTTGGGCAAATGTATAATATGGTATGTCGTTCCCAATTTTGCAGCATATCAGGAGACGAAATTCTTATGAAGTTTTCCAGTCTAGAGCGTTTAAGACAAACTTTTCCTGGCGGACCGAACATAATGATCGTGTAAAGTATATTGAATTCAATGCTGGACGTTTTCTACAATAAATTCAGGACGTTTAATTTATTAGCGTAATATTACCGTTGACATCATGCAATAAATAGGAAACAGGATCATAGTATAAAATTAAGTTCAGTGGTAGAATTTTAGTATCTGTTCAATAAATAAAAAAAAAAATGAATGATAGCAGGACTTTATTCTTATACATAAAATGATAACAACATGACAGACTTACAAAAAGCAATTGCTAGTGTAGGCGGGTCAGTCGAAACATAGCTCTGATCAATTTGTGATAAAGATGGCCAGCATGTATACAATACCACACACGTATACAATACCACACACGTTAGGCAAAACAGAATAGAGGAAAGTAAAGAATGCATTAATAGCAGTCATTCAGTGTAAAGACGATAAGTTTACATGTTCTCGCCTCTTATCATTGTTTGCTCGGGTTTGATTCCCGGACTCGCCATGTGGGTTGAGTTTGTTGTTTGTTCTCGTTTTTGTTCCGAGAGGTTTTCTCCGGGTACTCCTTTCTAAAGGAACTCTTTAAAATATCTTCATATATTAGGAACTCCTTGTTCAGCCTAAATGTGATCTTTAAACGCCCAATTTATTGCTCCCAAGCCTTGGAATGCTCTACCTGTCAAATTAAGAACTTGCAGCTCGCCTAAGTACCTTTAAGTCCAAGGTTAAGACGTATCTTTTTAATAAACGCACATTTTAAATGCAATTATGACTAATGTTGCCTATTTGTTTTTGTCAGTTTCGTTATTAAATACTTAATTTTGTAGGGATACTGTAAGGCACTGATGGATTTTAGTGAATAGTAGAAGCAGCGCTATATAAGATAGAATTATTTATTATTATTATTATTATTATTATTATTATTATTATTATTATTATTATTATTATTATTATTATTATTATTGTTATTATTATTACTTCGTTTTTCTCCTGACTCCTCAGGAACCGACATTAAGTTTCAATTCGATCTGGAAAGCAGTTAGTGCTCTGCACTAGATACATTGACACTTAAAGTGATTTGATTAATTTTATTTAATTTAATTCCTCATCCAAGGGAATGGAGTCACAATGCATATCTAGCGCATGCAAATTGGCGCGATATTAAATGCTAACTTGTGAGATATATGAATAAATGAAATTCATGAACAAGGTGAGATATTGCTCTGAACGAGAAAATTTTGGGGTTTGTAAAATGTATGAACAATAAAATATATATCCTCACAAATTCAGACAAAAAACTTTGGGCACACAGCAAAGGTACTTCTTTACCTCATGAACAACCAGTAGAAATTCAAGGGTGTTATACTTTTAATTCGTTTAAAATATTGAACCAGTAGTTTTACGCATTTGGCTAATTTTAGAAAAATATATATATTGCGATGAATAGCAGCAGATCAGTACCTTTCAAGAACTCTATTTTCACTTGACCGGCTGATAACCTGCAGCTGCATTGTTTTTTAGGGCTGGGAACATTGTTCTGTTGTTCGTTCTTCTGTCCTCTCGACCAACCACGTAAGACGTTAAAAACGGTGCAGGTCGCCCAATAAATAGATCATTTACATAAGCTTATTTTTAACTTCTTTTTATCTCTTTGATAGTGTTGATATCATCAAGTGCCGGAACCAAAGGCAATATGGCAAACAACATTGTTGACCGAAATATGATTGAGATATCATGCTGACGATGATAATGCGAAAACACTTGCAATTAATGTAGTCCAGTGTCTTTGGATTTTTGCAATTGATAGTGAGAATAAAGTGATTTACACCAGTATTTGAGTTAAGTATGAAAAAATATTCCCTGGATGGTGCAATGAGTTTTCGCAAGCCCATTTCTGAGATAGGATCGGAGACACTTTCTTCCAGAAATAACCAGCAACCTCTTTGACTGACTTTACTTGCGTGAGATTCAAGTCATTAGTAAACTTCCTTGAAGTCAATAGCAGACAAGAAAGAAACACCTTACTTACTTTACAAACACGAAAACTGACAACACAGCCAACAACAACACCGCAAAAACACCGGAAATCAACCGGCCCAGTATGGGCTATCCGGGTCACTCGATTAGCCTTACAGCTATTTAGATTTTCCAAACTTCTTGACAAATTTTTAAGTTCATCTTTTCTTGAATTTACATTAACCCTTGTCAGAGTAGATATATTTTATAGTTTGTTACATTATCCTGTTGTAAACAGTCAAAAGAAGTTAAATAAAGTTAATCAAATCGAATTGAATTGAATTGTGGTTCTTAACTTTGTGAAATTGTCAAAGTTCGATTCTAGTCTCAGAATTATGGAAATCGGATTTCTGATAATGAACATTGTGAACGTGAAAACGCTTTTGGACCCAAAATGTTTTTGGAGTTTGACAAAGCACGGAAGCATGCATTTGACCTTAAAGGGGAAGTATCACGCAAATTTGCTTGTCATTTCAAAACCCAAAAATGTTTGTCTGTCAGCAGAAACAACAAAATAATTGTCAAGTTTGTTATAAATTATCACCCCAGTGCAATAAAACTGTCGATAAGGGCCTCTGGCCAGAGACAGAGTAGGCCGGTATGGATTGAAACTTGAAAAATTTTAGGCTAATGTTTTTCAAGTTCTGGCATTTTTGTTTCCAAAATGCGCTAGAACAGATCGCGAGTTGTTTCTTTCAAGAATTGTGTTGATTTCTTTCCTCTCGTCATTGTATGATTATTTGTCAGCTGATTGAAGGTCTTATTTCATCATTTTTAACAAAAAGTATCAAAAACTCCATGATACTTCCCCTTTAAGCCACGGACTAAATATGAATAACATTGAATTCACTTGTATTAGGTTGGATCTATTCTGATCCATTTTTGTGGTTTCAGCTTTTACAAAGCTGGAATCTACATTGTCATCGTGTAGTGTAAGTCAGTAAGTAAGTAAAAAAAGTAAGGAAGTCCAATTTCCGTAAAGGTTCGGCATGTCGAAGGTTATTGGCGATCTTTCATCGATAAATACGATGTCTTTTAGTGACAGGCGTACTCTTTTCTTTTGGACCTGGGAACGAGGTTAACGAAGTTGCAGTCGATATTTGTTCGATGCTTTGGTGCCTTTAATCGTTCGATACCCTGGTTCGTTGTATCTCGTAGATTTCGACAATCTTCGCCGGATTTCATGCGGTTGTCGGTTTTATATCGATTTTAAAAACGTCATAGCTGCGCTTGCCATGTGCCACGACAGGTTGACGAGCTCTCAGTCGGCTTTATTCGTGCAGAAGATCCTTGTATGCAATTCAAAATGGCTGCCGCATCTCTCATGCGTGGATTTTCAAGGTGGCAGTTTGCAGTTCTTGGAGGGAAAACACAGGTTTTCAATTCCATAAATTATAAGAACAACCTCTAAGGAACACTTGGCTGCTTAAAAATAGCTTTGGCGAAATTTTCGAAAAAAATACTTAGTTGCTTTTAGTGATTCGGAGTGCGCTTGGATCGGTCTCCTTCACGTACATTCATTCGATGTAGCTTCATTCGAGGCGAAAATTGAACGCATTTGCTTTTCAAGGGTGAAGACAGGTCTGTCTGAATAAATTTTTTTTCAATGAAGAAAGCTTATTGTCTGTTTATTTGTGTCTTGGTTCACGCTTATGTAAACCATGGGAGAGCCAAACCATATCTATTACTGTTCCCTGTGTATTAAGGTGTAAACAAACCGAAATCCTCCAGCGCATACCAAAATGCGCCTATACGACAACACGATTAAATTACGCCGCACAATTTTGACACTGACTAAAGCTATTCATTTACCCCTCTGAAATTTATATACAACATTGCTTTTTTACTGCAATATTCTACAATCGTTACACGGGCCGAGCCATTGATTGACTGATTTAAAATGGACCGCATGTTTAGAATTCCTACATATCATAGTTTGAAACCTACCTCAAGGACTTGAGCTTCCCTTACGCTTAGTCAATAACGCAAATAGAGATACCTAGAGTATAAGGGCAGTCTAAAAATCCCCCTCTATCACTTGGAAAATAACCTCCCTTCCAATTTGCAACCCCACTAACATAGAACATACACCTACCGTAGTAACACCCCAGCTTTGCAACTTTTTCATAATTGCACAAAAAGGGAGTCAATAAAGCACGCAAAAAATACTGTAAATGTAACAGTCACATATAATTTATTGATCTTTGAAGAGATTCCTTTTCACTTTCTTACAATGACTTTTTTCAGGGTCACTCGAACACAGGCAATAACTTTTCATTGGGGTAGCTGAAACCACATGCACTCCTTCGAGTGCCTATTTTTGATTTACGAGAGTGCCCGCGTTGACTTTGAATATTTATATTTTTTTCAAAAGTAAACACAACAAACTTTACCTGACTATAGTTAACTATAATAATTGATTGCTCAAGTAACTTAAACGGCAGCAACATTTTGACAGCCTGGTTATTTCCAAATTAATTTGGATTTTTTTTTTACCTCTTTATGAGAAATTTTAAGTTTTATCCTTTACTTCTATATTTTTTTTTTCGACTTTGATTCTTGTTTGTTAATTTTGATACATTTGGAACTAATTTAGACGGGTTTAGAGATATCGAGAAATCCAAGATGGCGAATTTAAGGTGGCTGCTAATCTCGTACCAAACGTCCTCAGCCTCTTTGGCCAGCGGTTGGTCACCAAGAGAGACTGTGAGTTACTGGAATTTTATTACCCCAGAATTTGTGTAGTAAAACAATGCAATCCGTTACACGGAAGCCAATCAAAAGATTTTAATTGTTTCGAGTTCTCCAGAGTCTCTTCTGGCGACCAAACGCTGGCCAAACAAACTGAGGACTCTGGATACGAGATTGGATGGCTTCTATAAAAATTAAATTACGCAAAATTTCTCACGTGATTCGACGTCATCAGTCCACTTTGCGGGGCTCAATCCTTTATGCCCGTGAAGTTACGCAACCGCTTGGCTCAAAAAGGCCTGGCTTTGCTTCGAAAAGGAAGCCTGAAAATATTCAGGCTTGAAGGGGATTTGAAGTTATGACCTCTGCGATACCGGTGCAGTAATTTTAGCTATCAAATGAGGTATTAAGCCCACTGGGACTGGTCATTATATGAATTTAAATACCCGCTTAAGTAAGAGTTATTTGTGAGTCAGACTCAGAAAAAAGATGCATCTTAGAGTTGCTTATCTTCAACGGACTTTGGGGGTAGGAGCGTCAGTGGGTAGGACAGTACGTCCCGTAGTCGACGGGCTACCAGTAGGCTCGGCGGCCCGCCGGTAGGGACGGCGGTAGCTCTGGCGGATGGCCCGGTGGTAGCGCAAGGACGACTCCGTGGCACAATGATATTTTGTCTCTCGTTCCTGCAGCACTGTGGCGCGAATGAGCTAACAAGTGTTCCTCTGCATCTTGGCAATATCGAGATTATTGTCGGTCACTACCATCCTAGAAGCCTCCAGAGTCCACGGCCCCTTCTTCGTAACCACTGTTCTCTTAGCCCACTTCCGTGTCTTCCTCGTCCTCTTGATCGCCTCCTTCGTCGAGGTATCCTACTAGGTATAATTCTATACGCTTGAGAACGTCTGCCTCTTTTACGTCTCCTGCGACTCCTGCCTCGATCTCGTCGTCTCCTAATTAGTTTATTTTTAAGGCGTTGACGACGTCTCTGGGAACGTCTGCCTTGTCTTTTGCGCCTCCTGTGACGCCTGCCCGGTCGTCTTTGAGGATCTTCACTTTTCAACAAACCGTTTTGTTCTGTTCAGATAAAAATTCGCCTCCTTATTTCATTACATCACAGCGACTTTATTTATGCGCCGACTCATGCCAGGATCCAAAGTCTCAAAGTCTATCGGAATAATTCGCAAATCTAATTTCTACTTGTCGACCGAACATTATATTTTTCACTAGCCTACACATACTTTTTTTACTGCAACTTAGTTTGGGCCTCCACTTACAAATCTAACCTTGCTCGTCTTGACATTCTTCAGAAACGAGTGGTGAGAACTATAGCTAATACCCATTTCTACGCACATACTGATCCAACCTTTAGAAACCTTGGTATTTTAAAATTTCATGACATACACCTATTTCAATTAGGTTTATTCATGTACTCTTACCAAAACTCTACCCTTCCTTTAAAATTTGACTGTAAATTCACCTTACAGAAAGAAATTCATTCGTATCATGAAAGAAACTCTCATTTATATCGTTTGCCTCTTTGTCGAACTAACATCAAACAATTTTCCGTTTTTCACCAAGGACCTAAATTTTACAACTCCTTGTGTACCGAAATCGTCAACTCGTCCTCCCCTGTCTCCTTTAAGAAAGCACTTGAGTCGTTCTTCTGTAACAATTATTAGTAGTTTTCTTACAAATATGTTTAAGTATTAACTTTTCTTGTAGCTTTTTTTCTCGTATTGTATACTTCCGTTTGACATCGTAATTGTACGAAATTGTAATTGTGTCCGTCGTCATGTTCTTATCTTCCTTTTTTGATTTCATCTTGTAAAACAATAACTGAGGACACCTAATTAATATAAGCTTCATAGTTTCCTTTAGGTCTCCTCGCCATTGTTACATCTATTTTTTTTCTATTTTTTTGTGTTCATTATATTTGTGGTGTGGCAAAATAAATAAACTAAACTTGTGTGTTGATAAAAACTACCAGGATAATTTGTATCAGACAAACAATGCTCTTCACCTGGCTCTTCTCGCTTTTTATCAAAGCTTTAACCAACCAAGAAAAGAAGATAACGATAGTAAATTGTTTCTTGCAAACCTCGGACTGAACATATGAAAACAGCTTTTGCTTACAACGACTCTAAGCTATGGAATGGCCTCCCAGGTTCCATGAAACAGGCGATAATTTGTCATCCTTCGGTATCAGTGGTGTCCCTTTTAGATGTACAGTTCATAGAATGTCTTTTTATAGTTATTATTTTTTTGCTCCGCCTTCCAAGTAAAACAGTTACGCAACGTTACTGATTGGAACCCCGAGGGCAAATAAAGTGTCAATCAATAGTATTCGTTGATCATATACGTTCTTTTAATGATGATAATTCCCTGCGTCAGAAGGGTCGACCTCTAGGAGAGTCGACCGGAGTCACCAGTAAGTGAAGTCAATTCTAGTCAAGTCAATTCAAGTTAAGTCAATTCATCAATCAATCCTTACAAACTGTACATTTTTTACTGATGAAACATTTTAAAAAACACAGGTCCTCATTTTCTCAATATCCTCATCACCGAGTGAGTTTCCTTTTGTTGTTGTTGAAGAATCAAAACAAGAATGTTCACAGAGCACATCCGACGTCCTGGTCTTCATATGTCGGACAAAAAATCCCAGATGATTGGCGATCTCGTTATTTCCCGACTGTCCAGATTTTGTCGTTGCTGCATAAAGGTATCGGCGATTATTGGCAATGACAAAAATAAAGACGCAGAAAAATGCCCGTCATTTTGAATATTTGAGGTTTTGAAAAGCTTGGTGCCGATCTAAACTCGCAGATCCCGGATTGACCCGAATTCCCCCCCCCCCCCCCCCCCCCACCACCTATGAAATATTTCTTTAATTTCGACTTAATTGAGACGAGGTAAGTGCCTGGATTTAATTACCGTCGCCGACAGGAGGAGACAGGACTACCAGGAAACAACTCTAGCGGCGACCAGAGCGCTACTTTAGCCTAATTAGACTTAAACGCTCAGTAACGCTGCCTCCTATGAACTCAGTACGTTAATAACAAAGCCACCCAAAGTACGCCCGAGAATACTCCTAGACAGAAAAAAAATAAGATACACAAAAATGAATTATAAGCTTCTTACATTTTATTGCCTACCTGTTAATTAGCCTTTTACAGATTATTTTAGCGTTTTTATTGTTCCTTAAAACTTGCAATATAAATCAACAGTCCTTTTTGAAACTCAACCAGATACGTAGTCAATTCGGGTACATTGACAGGATCATTTGCCAGAGGTAGGTGCGTCCGTAGGACCTTGAGTGGGCCCGGTGGGAGACCCACTAGAAGGACCGGCGGTAGGCCCGTTAGTTGGGCCTGCAGTAGGCCGGACTATTCGGATTATCGGTCTTATCGGTCCAACTCTGATTCGAGTCCTCCTTCCTGGACGCCTCCTGCGCGGACGCCTCCTGCCTGGACGCCTACGTCCCCGTCCTCTGCGCCTGCGTCCAATTCTGCGTCGTCCTCGTCCTCGAGAGCGTCTCCTCCGTCGCCTCCGTCCTCTCCGACCCCTCCCAGGTCGTCGTCGTCCTCTTGATGGTCTCCTTCCTCGTCGTCTCCTACTAGGTCTCCTGCCACTACGTCTGCGCCTTCTGGAAGGCCTTCGCCGTCTGCGACGTCTCCGGGATGGTCTGCGTCTTCTTCTACGTCCCCTGCGACCGCTTCGTCCTCTCTGAGGATCTCCACTATTCAACAAATCTTTTCGTTCTGTTAGATAAAAAAAAGCTTTGTCATTTCCTTTGCAGTGATGCTACTGCATGTATTTGCGCGCCGATTCATGTGTTGATCCTGTGCTTGTGCACGAGTTTCATTTTACTGTAATATTTGCTGAAAAATATCGACGAAACTTGTATTAAACCGGTTATTGATTACAAATTTTTGCTTTTTTTCACTTCGGCTGTCTACACCACCGCCTCTTCTCACATTGTGGCCTTCATGCCGTTTAGCTATATGAAGATAGGTATACGAGTTACTTCTAAATCAACAAAATTAATATTACTTTAAAGTGGCTGTATTCACTAAGCTATTCGGTCTTTTATAATTGGGTATTAATTTATACACAATAGTCTGCCGCACGTAGGAACTGTTTTTGTCAATTTTATGGACGGTGTCTTCTTTTGCTATTACGTATACGTTCTGCTCATCTCGGAATGGTCCAAAAAAAAAAAAACTAATATGCGTTATCATCTTTGAAAATTAAAATGCTTGGTCACTCCCAATTTCCTTTTGGGGTTCAAATAGCTCTCGCTAAGATCTGCTTTTCACGCATAATCATACGCTTCGCCTTTTGCGTTCAGGTCAGGTACTGTCCTTACAAGTTGAGGCGAGACACTTAAGGGTGCAAATCGCATTTGAATTATGGGCTCAAAATGAATGATGTTCGTTTTGTAGCTCACATTTAACGCGAAGCTCAAAACATAATGAGCCATATTCTCCAATAGAGAATTAAATAACTTAGAAATTCCGGACAGTATGAAGCCACATCCCTGAGACAACGGGTTTTAAACTACACAGCAGATACTGACCTTCAATTTAGAAGACTTTAAGATTGAATTGAAAGTTATTAACGATTAGGTATTTTGTGAAAGTTTTTTCGTATTGTTGTAAAAAGCTGGGCAAATTTTAACCTCTTTATCAGTTATATCTTTCACCACAGTCTGTCGCGGTCTTTAAAATGCAGGTAATAAACGGTCAAATATCTATACAATTTTACTTTTGTGGGCACCATATTTAATTCTCAATTAGAAAACAGCTTTTCAACGTGTTCCGGTTCAAATTTTTATACGCCGAAAATTTACGATATTTTCTGCACACTATTCAAGGTCAAACATAGCACAGTTAACAAAGCTTTATGAGTGGCTAAACGAGAATTTCTCTGATATGTAACTAAAACTCGTACAATGCTCGTCAGCGAGTCGCAAGAAAGTTATCCAAAATGCCTTCTGGAAGATTTTTAAAGCAAAATAGCAAAAAAAAAAAAAAAAAAAACCGTTAAGAATTTAAAACAATCACTTCCCAAAGTTAACAATATCACTTCAGTTTTTGTTTTTAGTTTCGATGAAACTGGCGACGTGAGACCACTAATCAGGTTGTGAATAAATGCAACGTTTCTGTCAGCACAAGAAACTGGCGCGTTTTATTTCGCTGTTGTTATTAATTTTAGAAAATAGCGCTCATTGCAACCAACTTTGAACTAATGAAAAGTCTTAGTTTTTTGTGTTTCTGCTCAGTTTTAGTCTAGCCTTCCCGCTATTATTTTGGTGCGTTTTATTTTTTTGCCTAAAATCAGTCTTTAACTACCTTAAACAATCGACGCAAAGTTGAAGGTTAATGCCATATTGATTTTTTTGGTTTGTAAATGGAAAGCAAGTTTATTAATACTTAATGTTTACCCACACGTACCTTCAAGCTGTGAGGTTTCATCTTCCAATTTCGCGATCTCCGCGCCGGGTTCGTCTTCGTCTTCTCCCTCGGCGTCGCCTTCGTCTTCGTCTTCGTCTTCGTCTTCGTCTTCGTCTTCGTCTTCGGCGTCTGCCTCAACCTCATCTAATCCTTCGACTTCATCGTCGTCTTCGGTGTCTTCTTCGATCTCAGGCTCATCTTCAATGCCTTCTTTGTTTTCGTCTTCATCTTCGTCTTCGGCTTCCAATTCTTCGTTTTCAGGCCCATCATCTTCATCTTCGGCTTCATCGTCGTCGTTGTCGTCTTCGTCACTAACAAGTTCCTCGCCCTCACTGCTCTCTCGAATGGGCACAGAGTTTGCTTTAACAAGAACATAGTTCGGTTTAATAGATTGGTGAATTAAGGGGGAAATTTAAGTTAAACGGATAGAAGGTTTCCAATTTGTCAGCAATTTTAGGAACGAAAAAAGAAACGGCTCTCGAGGAATTGAAGGAAATTACACCTTTTGCCCTTCTTTATCAGGAAATACATTTTCATTTGCGTGAAAACATTAGTCAGTAAAATTAATGTATAATCAGTTTAACTAGGAAATGAAACGAAGATGCTGCGATATTTTAGACTAGCTATAGCGTTCTATCACGAATGCTGTTCTCTTATTGACTACACTACTCACTATCTATTCTATCCTATTTAACAAATAGATTCCATGTTGCCGTGCGTCTGCTCAGTAATAGATCACAGATAACGTCAAAATGTGGTAAGAACAAAAAAGAGTGTCACAGATGCTCTTACCACATTTTGACGTCATCCGTGATCTATTACTGAACAGACGCACGACGACATGGAATCTATTTGTTAACTGCTGTAGATAGTGAGTAGAGTGTGTAGCCTAAAAGTGTGCCGTTATTATACAAATATTCAATAAAAGCGTGAGCCTGTCTTGTTGTTAAGTTTTGAACGACTAGTATATTTATACTAAAACAATTAGATTATTCATTCCCAATTTCTATGCGTTTTAGTTGATTGGGGGTTCGCCCTAAATAACTAGTATGCGATAGAATTTTTGAGCTCATAATCTAATTGTTAAGCAGAAGACATTAAGTAACGGTCACCTGATAGCCCTTGTTAGCGGTTTAAGTTAAAAAGAAAGAACAAAGGAAAAAAAATGCCAAATTCCGCTGGAGACATGTCATATTATAATGTTATAGACAAGAAGTTACAGAGAGCCTTCCACTGCCGCTGAAAAATCTTAGTAAAATAACTTCTCTCGACAAAAAACACGTGTTTGAGTGACCAATACCAAACAAGACCAAAACATAAACAACAACCCTTCAGTCCTATGTCTGAGGCCTCCGCGGTCGGAGCATAACTTGCGTAGTTCATCGACTTGAGATACAAAAGATTACGAGAAATTCTACCCTCTGCTGGGTGAAACCCTAACCCTCAGAATTTTTCGTCGCTACTCAGCTATGGATCTGAGTGGAGAAAGACAATGTACGATAAGTCATTTTATGTAAGGAAACAGCGTAAGATTGCAGAGACAAACAAAACGTGAAACCATCGACCCTTCGATCTTTGGAACGAAAGTCTGACGCGTTCCGCTACGCCTCGGCAAACATGGCAAATGAATTGACACGGATCGGTTCTATTTTTAAGTTTTAAGACTGAATAGAACTCGACACTGATACCTTTATTAGGTTTATCCTGATTTGTAAAACAGGCCCCAGTTGTTGAGGCCCGATTAAGCTAATCCTGGATTAAAGTGAACTTTGATTCGATATTAAGGACTATTCATTACAGATTCTTCCAAAAGACTTTTGTCTCTCAGTTTTGCCTTAGACTTTTGTGTAACATTAGCTTCAAATTAGCTTTCAAAACTACTTTTAACGAGGAAGATGTAAACCTCGGTTATATTTAATCGTGAATAAGTGTTAAAAAGCTTTCGAACAACCGTTCCCTGCAGGTTGCAAGGTAGTCTGAGGCAATTTGAAGTGGTAAAGGCAAAGCGCTTTTTTTTCTTCATCGATCCATACAGAATTGGAACTTTACATCTATCAATCACATACCTGCACTTTCCTCTATATCATTATTCCCTACAATCGCACCATTTTCCTCAAAGGTTTCGGCCTGATCAATATCTCTCAGCTCCGCTTGTATTTCTTTTGAGAAAGCAGCACAGTTGCAAGCTGCAATGAACAGAGCAGAGCACAGAGCTAATGAAATCAGCCCTGCTCTCAACATAATTTCTGCTTTCCTGTGTTGATCAGCTCATCAAGAAATTATGACTTTTCTTCTCGATTAACAAGCGCTTTTAAATGCTTTGTGAAGCTTGAAATATCAATCATATTGAATGTTTTCAGCTGTGATGGTCTATAATAAAACATAATTGCTTAAAAATAGAAAACTGGAGAGTTTCGTGGGAGGATGTACCTATCTGTTTGCGTACCTTGAGCGAACACTCGTAATTCTCCAAATGTTTGACGATATCAGCACATTTTGGGTGTTTATTCCAATTTTTTAAAAATAACTAAGATGAGTCCTCAACTTGTTGATATCTTTCTTGTCTTAAGTACTCACTGGTATATCGGTGATGACTACTCAACGTAAAACACTTATATATCGGCAGAGCTCTTGATATTGGAACGAAATGACATATTCAACCAAGGCTCTGCGTTTAATGCCGACAAATGTTTCGTTTATTGGGGCCTTAAAATTTTTGATGCCAACTGAGACCCCGACTAAGACATTTTCTCACTGTCATGATCATTAGTAAGCTAGCCTTTTTCAGTAAACGTGTAATACATTTACATTTACATACTGACCCACACTATAAACCCAACCGCGCCGCGTGGGTGGCAGAAACCAAATTTCAAAAAGGTTTGACATACTTAAAATCCAGCTTTTTTCACTATATATTTGGAGATTGTTTTTCTAGAAATGAGCAATTAAGTTGAAAGTCAGTGAAATCTGTGCGGCGACTGCTCAATTAACCAATGATCGAGCAATGAAAACAATAATTTAAAGTATGTTGAATTTTCCTTTTTCAAGTGCTTTCATCATTGATATTCTGGAATTTCAGTTGCTGAAGTATATTTGGTGGCTAAGTTTATAAATAGCAGCCATGTAAGGTAATGTCTTGAGTTCAGTATAAATAACAATTAACTATTCACCAAAGTGGAGGTTAATTTATTGGTTGATGTTTACCAAGTCGTGAAACAAAGAGGTGCCCAAATATCTCGTACCATTCACTGGCTATGAGAGCCATCCCCATTATTCATTTTATTTTGACAAATTGACAAGAAACTGGCGCGCAAAATTCAGAGAAATGTTGCCCTAGTCTAGACGTGTACTAAATTATTTCTTTTTTTAAAAAAAATTCATCCATAGGGTGGCGACAACAGTCCCACTGAGTAGGGAGAAGTTCCGAGGCTTATTGTCGCTAAATAATTTAACTTCCCAGCCCGGAAGTTTTTCTTTTAATATTAATCTTCTGAGATCGGAGGAAAAAGAGATATTTTGTATAGTTCTTGTTATTATTTAGTTATCATTACTTTTTTAAACTATCATTGACACCTTCCTGAATCAATAAATCATCTTGGTTTTCCATAATATTAAATCGCAAGCGGGAATGTATTGTGTTGAACGTTTCTTGGGCAAATGTCTAGTATGGTATGTCATTCCCAATTTTACAGCATACCAGGAGACGAAATGCTTTATGAGGCTTTCCAGTCTGGAGCTCGAGTGTTTAAGGCAAACGTTTCCAGCGGACTGGACATAATCATCGTGTAAAGTATATCGAATTGAATGCTGGACGTTTTCAAGAATAAATTCAAATTGTCTAATTTATTGGCTTAATATTACTATCGACATCATGCAATAAATTGGAACCAGGATCATAGTATAAAAAAATCAATGGTAGAATATTAGCATCTGTTCAATAAATAAAAAATGAATGATAGCAGGACTTTATTCTTATACATAAAATGATAACAACATGACGGACTTACAAAAAGCAATTGCTAGTATAGGCGGGTAAGTCGTAACATGTGTCTGACTAATTAATGATAAAGATGGCCACATTGTATACAATACGACACACGTTAGGAAAAGCAGAATAGAGGAAAGGAAAAAATGCATAAATAGCAGTCATTCAGTGTAAAGACAAGAATTTAACATGTTCTTGCCTCCATCAATGTGGCTCGGGTTTGATTCCCGGACTCGCCATGTGGGTTGGGCTTGTTGTTTGTTCTCGTCCTTGCTCCGAGAGTTTTTCTCCGGGTACTCCTTTCTAAAGGAAGTGCTAATATATCTGCAAATATTAGGGACTCCTTGCTCAGCCTAAATGTCATCTTAAAATGTATGGACATAGAGCATTTTCATTTATTGCGCACAAGGTGTGAAATGCCCTGCCTGTCAAATTAAGAGCTGGCAGCTCGCCTAAGTACTTTTAAGTCCAAGGTTAAGACGTATATTTTTAATAAACGCGCTCTCTGAATGTAATTATGACTAATGTTTGCCTATTTGTTTTTGTTAGTTTCTTTATTAAATACTTAATTTCGTAGATACTGAAGGGACTAATGGATTTTTAGTGAATAGTAGAAGCAGCACTATATAAGGTAGAATTATTATTATTATTATTATTATTATTATTATTATTATTATTACTATTATTATTATTATTATTATTATTACTCCGTTTTTCTCCTGACTCCCCAAAAAGCGACATTCAGACCAAATTCCATTTCGATCTGGAGAGTGTTCCCAGCCAGTGCTCTGTACTAGATACATTGACACTTAAATAAAGTGATTTGTTTGATTTTATTTAACGCCTTCATTTCCTCATCCAAGGGAATGGAGTCACACTGCATGTCTAGCGCATGCAAATTGAAGCGATATTAAATACTAACTTGTGAGGTATATAAATAAATAATTAAATGCCTGAACAAGGTGAGATATTGCTCTGAATGAGAAAATTTACAATTTTTTGGGTTTGTAAAATGTATGAAAAATAAAATGTATATCCTCACAGATTCAGACAAAAAAGCTTTGGACACACAACAAAGTTACTTTTCTATCTTATTAACAACCAGTAGGAATTCAAGGATCTTATACTTTTCATTCGCTTAAAATATTGAGCCAGTAGTTTAACACATTTGGCTAAGTCTAGAAAAAATATATATTGCGTTGAATAGCAGCAGATCAGCACCTTTCAAAAACTCTAATTTCACTTCACCGGATGATAACCTGTAGCTGTAGTACGGTTTTTTAGGGCTGGGAACATTGTTCTGTTGTTCGTTCTGCTGTCCTTTCGACCAACCATGTAAGACGTTAAAAACGATGCAGGTCGCCCAATAAATACAGTATTTACATTAATTTATTTTTAACTTCTTTTTATCTCCTTGATAGTGTTGATATCGTCAAATGCCGGAACCAAAGGCAATATTGCAAACAACATTGTTGACCGAAATATGACTAAAATATCATGCTGACGACGATAATGCCAAAACACTTGTCTTTGGATTCTTGCAATTGATAGTAAGAATGAAGTCATTAACACCATGTATGGTGTAATGAGTTTTCGCAAGCCCATTTCTGACATAACAACGGAGACACTTTCTTCCAGAAATAACCAGCAACCTCTTTGACTTTACTTGCGTGAGATTCCAGTCATTCGTAAACTTCCTTGAAGTCGATAGCAGACAAGCAAGGAATACCTTACTTTGCAAACACGAACACTGACAACACAGCCAAGCTGTGTTGAAAATATAATATACCTGGCTGAGAAACTAAGGATCCATTTCGCAAAACTCCCGACAAGTTCTCGGACCCGAGCAACAATTCCACTCTTCTATATCGATTGGGGTCGGCTGTTTTCACCACAAATCAACCCAGTATGGGCTATCCACTCGATTAGCCTTACAGTTATTTAGATTTTCCAAACTTCTTGACAAATTTTTAACTTCATCTTTTCTTTAATTTACATTTACTCATGTCAGAGTAGATATATTTTTTAGTTTGTTACATTATCCTTTCGTAAATAGTCAAAAGAAATTAAATAAAGTTACTCGAATTGAATTGCATTGAGTTGAATTGAATTGAATTGTGGTTCTTAACTTTTTGAAATTGCCAAAGTTCGATTCTAGTCTCAGAATTATGGAAATCAGATTTCTGATAATAAACATTGTGCACGTGTAAACGCTTTTGGACCCAAAATGTTTTTGGAGTTTGACAAAGCACAGAAGCATGCATTTGACCTTAAGCCACGAAGCCACAGACAATTACATCTGGACTAAATATGAATAACATTGAATTAACTTGTATTAAGTTGGATCTATTCTCATCTATTTTTGATTTACGACAGTGCCCGCGTTGATTTTGAATATTTATATATATTTTTTCAAAAGTAAACACAACAAATTTTATCTGACTATAGTTTACTTTAATAATTGATTGCTCATGTGACCTAATGTTTCCATGGCAGCAACATTTTGACAGCCTGGTTGTTTTCAAATTAATTTGGATTTTTTTTAACCTCTTTATGAGAAATTTTAAGTGTTATCCTTTACTTCTATATGTTTTTCGCGATTTTGATTCTTGTTTATTAATATTGATACATTTGGAGCTAATTTGGACGCATTGCTAGGTGTTTAGAGATATCGAGAAATCCAAGATGGATTTCAGAAGAAGTCAGGCTTAATTTTGCCGTGCCAGAGGAGGGAGGATGCGTGTATAACATTTCTCAAGTAAAGTTTAGAGCTTAGAACAGGAGAATCTGTTTTGGTGGCTGCCTACGCAAGAACTAACAGATTTGGAATTTTTTGCACAATCAAATACCAGAATCTCGTTTAAAATAGCGAAATGCGATATGTGTTAACATTAACAGTTATATTTATGTGTCATAATTCCGAGATATTTGGATGTAATGAATGACCCGCCTTGTAATTCAGTTAATGCCGCAAAAAGGTTGAATAAACGATTATTATTATTATTATTATTATTATTATTATTATTATTATTATTATTATTATTATTATTATTATTATTATAAGGTGGCTGCTAATCTCGTACCCAAAGTCCTCAGGCTCTTTGGCCAGCGGTCGGTCAAAAACAGAGACTCTGAGTTACTGAAATTTTATTACCGTAGTATTTGTGTGGTTAAACAATGCAAGCTGTTACGGGGAAGCCAATCAAAAAAAAAAAACTTTTTTTTTCGAGTTCTCCAAAGTCTCTGGATAGAAGAGTACCTCTTCCAGGGCTTTATTTTTATTGGTCCCTTAGTACTGTAGCTCCCATTGTTTTCTGCTTAATCAATGATAAATAAATTAAATGCCTGAACAAGGTGAGATATTGCTCTGAATGAGAAAATTTACAAATTTTGGGGTTTGTAAAATGTATGAAAAATAAAATATATATCCTCAAAAATTCAGACAAAAAACTTTGGCACACAGCAAAGTTACTTTTCTATCTTATGAACAACCAGTAGGAATTTAAAGGTCTTATACTTTTAATTCGTTGAAAATATTGAGCCAGTAGTTTAACACATTTGGCTAAGTTTAGAAAAAATATATATTGCGATGAATTGCAGCAGATCAGCACCTTTCAAAAACTCTAATTTCACTTGACCGGCTGATAACCTGTAGCTGTAGCACGGTTTTTTAGGGCTGGGAGCATTGTTCTGTTGTTCGTTCTTCTGTCCTCTCGACCAACCATGTAAGACGTTAAAAACGATGCAGGTCACCCAATAAATAGAGTATTTACATTAGTTTATTTTTAACTTCTTTTTATCTCCTTGATAGTGTTGATATCGTCAAATGCCGGAACCAAAGGCAATATGGCAAACAACATTGTTGACCGAAATATGACTGAAATATCATGCTGACGATAATAATGCCAAAACACTTGTCTTTGGATTCTTGCAATTGATAGTAAGAATAAAGTCATTAACACCAGTATTTGAGTTAAGTATGAAAAAATGTTCCCTGGATGGTGCAATGAGTTTTCGCAAGCCCATTTCTGACATAACAACGGAGACACTTCCTTCCAGAAATAACCAGCAACCTCTTTGACTTTACTTGCGAGAGATTCCAGTCATTTGTAAACTTCCTTGAAGTCGATAGCAGACAAGCAACGAATACCTTACTTTGCAAACACGAACACTGACAACACAGCCAAGCTGTGTTGAAAATATAATATACCTGGCTGAGAAACTAAGGATCCATTTTGAAAAACTCCCGACAAGTTCTCGGACCCGAGCAACAATTCCACTCTTCTATATCGATTGGGGTCGGCTGTTTTCACCACAAATCAACCCAGTATGGGCTATCCACTCGATTAGCCTTACAGTTATTTAGATTTTCCAAACTTCTTGACAAATTTTTAAGTTCATCTTTTCTTTAATTTACATTTACCCATGTCAGAGTAGATATATTTTTTAGTTTGTTACATTATCCTTTCGTAAATAGTCAAAAGAAGTTAAATTAAGTTAATCGAATTTTACTGCATTGAGTTGAATTGAATTGAATTGAATTGAATTGTGGTTCTTAACTTTTTGAAATTGCCAAAGTTCGATTCTAGTCTCAGAATTATGGAAATCGGATTTCTGATAATAAACATTGTGCACGTGTAAACGCTTTTGGATTCAAAATGTTTTTGGAGTTTGACAAAGCACAGAAGCACGCATTTGACCTTAAGCCACGAAGCCACAGACAATTACATCTGGACTAAATATGAATAACATTGAATTAACTTGTATTAAGTTGGATCTATTCTCATCTATTTTTGATTTACGACAGTGCCTGCGTTGATTTTAAATTTATATATATTTTTTCAAAAGTAAACACAACAAATTTTATCTGACTATAGTTTACTATAATAATTGATTGCTCAAGTGACTTAATGTTTCCATGGCAGCAACATTTTGACAGCCTGGTTATTTTCAAATTAATTTGGATTTTTTTAGCTCTTTATGAGAAATTTTAAGTGTTATCCTTTACTTCTATATATTTTTGTGATTTTGATTCTTGTTTATTAATTTTGATACTTTTGGAGCTAATTTGGACGGATTGCTACGTGTTTAGAGATATCGAGAAATCCAAGATGGATTTCAGAAGAAGTCAGGCTTAATTTTGCTGTGCCAGAGGAAGGAGGATGCGTGTATAACATTTCTCAAGCGATTATTATTATTATTAGTAGTAGTAGTAGTATTATTCTCATTATCATTATTATTATTATTATTTTTATTATAATTATTATTTTTATTATTATTATTATTGTTTATATTATTATTATTATTATTATTATTATTATTATCATTATTATTATTATTATTATTATTATTATTATTCTCATTATTATTATTATTCTCATTATCATTATTATTATTATTATTATTATTATTATTATTATTATTATTATTATTATTATTATTACTATTATAAGGTGGTTGCTAATCTCGTACCCAAAGTCCTCAGGCTCTTTGGCCAGTGGTTGGTCACCAAGAGAGACTCTGAGTTACTGGAATTTTATTACCGCAATATTTGTGTGGTAAAACAATGCAAGCCGTTACGGAGAGTCTCTGGATAGTACAGTACCTCTTCCAGACCTCTATTTTCATTGGTCCCTTAGAACTGTAGCTCCCATTGTTTTCTGCGGAGGATCCATTGTTCCAAACCAATAACCTATTGTTTCGTTCTCCAATCACAGTCCTCGTCTGGATAACTACTGTCTTTCTTCGAGTCTCTCCTGGCGAGCAAACGCTGGCCAAACAAACTGAGGACCCTCGATACGAGATTGGATGGCTGCTATAAAGATTAAATTACGCAAAATTTCTCACGTGACTTGACGTCATCAGTCCACTTTGTGGGTCTCAAGCCTTTATGCCCGTGAAGTTACGCAATCGCTTAGTTAAAAAAGGCCTGGCTTGGCTTCGAAAAGAAAACCTGAAAATATTCAGGCTTGAAGGGGATTCGAACTTATGACCTCTGCGATACCGGTGCAGTAATTTTAGCTATCAAATGAGGTATTAAGCCCACTGGGACTGGTCATTATATGAATTTAAATACCCGCTTAAGTAAGAGTTATTTGTGAGTCAGACTCAGGGAAAAAATGCATCTTAGAGTTGCTTATCTTCAAAGGACTTTGGTGGTAGGAGCGTCAGTGGGTAGGACAGTACGTCCCGTAGTCGACCGGCCACCATTAGGCTCGGCGGCCTGCCGGTAGGGACGGCGGTAGCTCTGGCTGTTGGCCCGGTGGTAGGGCAAGAACGAATCCGTGGCACAATGATATTTTGTCTCTCGTTTCTGCAGCAATGATGCGCGAATGGGCTAAGAAGTGTTCCTCTGCATCTTGGCAATATCGAGATTATTGTCGGTTACCACCATCCTAGGAGTCTCCAGAGTCCACGGCCCCTTCTTCGTTGCCACCGTTCTCTTAGCCCTCTTCCATGTCTTCCTCGTCCTTTTGATCGCCTTCTTCGTCGAGGTATCCTACTAGGTCTAATTATATATACTTGAGAACGTCTGCCTCTTCTACGTCTCCTGCGACTCCTGCCTAGTCGTCTCCTAATTGGTTTATTTCTAAGGCATCGACGACGTCTCTGGGAACGTCTGCTTCGTCCTCTGCGCCTTCTGCGACGCCTGTCTCGTCGTCTCTGAGGATCTTCACTTTTCAACAAATCTTTTTGTTCTGTTCAAACAAAAATACCCCTTCTTATTTCATTACATCACAGCGACTTTATTTATGCGCCGATTTATGCCTGGATCCAAGGCTTGTGTCAAAAACTATCAGGATAATTTGTCTCAATAAAAACAATACTCTTCACCTGGCTCTTCTCGCTAGTTTAAGTTCGCAACTTTAAGTGCCCCTAACTCCTAAATTTTGCTTCAATCAAAATAAAAGTCCCTTTATTTCTGATCATTTTGACGAAAATATTTCGGCCACAGGATGCCACTTTGGTTCTCGGTGGAGAATTTAGGAGAATGGGTCTAGTTGTGGTCTGTGACGTAAAACAGGGAAAACATTGTTTGAGACTCGAAGGAGAAACTTAGAGCGAAAGCGGTGTTTGTCGAACGGTCTAAAACGCCAGATAGATGCGTTGTCAGTGTTGTAGCTAACTGCAGCAACGCTTTGAATGCAGAGAATGGTATTTTCGTTCATATAATTTCTTTCTTTTTCGATTTGCGGCCTAAAGCGACGAAGCGACTCAAAAACAATGGGGGGACTTCATGAAGACAAATTAAAACCTGCGTATAAAATCTAGACCCGTTTTCCGACTTTTTTAGAAAAATGTATGTTTACAATCTATATCTTACTTCTGCCCGAAATGGCTCAAATATAGTCTACCCTTTCGCGCCCCACATAACGATATGTGTTTGGTTTCGTCGCAGTTATTATTAATTTTAAGAAAAAGATTCAAAGCAACCAACTTTGGACTCAAGGAAAGTCTTCATACTTTGTTTTTGTGTTGAATTCTACTCTAGCTTTCCCACTATGATACCCACCACTGACCTTAATTCAGTCCTTCTACCTTAAACAAACCGCCCAAAGCGAAAGGTTAATACCATATATAGATATTTGTCTTGTCGTTAGTGAATGAAAACGGGTGTTGTTTACTTGATGGTAGTCTATATGTACCTTCAAACTGCGTGGTTTCATCTTCTAATTCCGCCATGTTCCCCCAGGCTTCGTCTTCAGAGTCTTCTGCATCAGCATCGCTTTCGTCTTCGGCATCTGCGCTATGCTTAGCTGCCCTTTCGGTTTCGTCATCATTATTCACTACAATCAAACCATTTTCCTCCAACTTTTCTGCTTGAATATCTCTGAGCACCGTTTGCGTTTCTTGTGAGAAAGCCTTACAGTTGCAAGCCACAAAGAAAAGAGTAGAGCAGAAAGCTAATGAAAACAGCCCTGCCCTCAACATAATTTCTGGTTTGCTGTGTTGTTCAGTTCACAAAGAAAGCATGACTTTTCTTCTCGATTAACAAGCGCATGCTCCTTGAAATATCCATTATATTGAATGTTTTCACCTATGATGATCTATAGTAGAACATGCTTGCTTAAAAATAGAAAACTGGAGAGCTTCGCGTGAGGAAATACCTATTTGCTTACACAAGTTTGAGCATACAATTGTTATTCAGTCTCCAGACGTTGAAGTATATCTGCACGTTTTAAGTGTTTATGGGTCTCTTAAAAATAGCTGAAATAATTCCTTAACCAATTGATATCTTTCTTGACTAGTATCATTCACATAACGGTGATGAGCAGAAAACCTAACACAATAATATATCAGAGCTCTTGATATTGAGACGAAATTGTATTCATACCAGTCTTTGAGTCAAACGTGAAGGTATTCCTTTAATGAAGTCATACATTTTTGTAAGCCAACCTAAATATCAAAGCCATAAGACTCCAAGTAAGACAATTTGTTTAAAATGTTTTAACGCAGTTTTTGTGGGACAATACCTCACTTTTCCTCATGATAAAAGCCAACGGATAGTTTGCTAAAGTCGATGTTGCCACGACTTCGATGAATCATATTCAGAATGTTTTCGAGTGTTTTTGCGCATGAATGAGGCCCTGTTGTTATGGTCTCGGGTACCCGAGACAGCCCTTCCCCTCGAGAAAACTTTACGGAGCGCTTATATGGAATTGTGAGTTGTAACATCACTGTTCCCTCCAGCACACCAGTCTCTCGGGACAGCTAGGCGGGTTATAGGCTCGATTTCCGCCGCTCCCTCGGGTGATCGCGGCCTCATTTCTCCTAACAGCGGCGGCAAAATGTCGGAACGAAGGAAAGGATTGGCAATCAATATTGCGTGTTTACTTTCAAGTCTGACCACAGTATTGTCGATGGCTGTTGATATTTTCATTGGGCTACTTTTGCAACTGAAGTCTCAAAAAGAAATGCTAATAGCTCAAACCACGAGACATAATAAATATGTCTGCCGAGCCAGAGGAAACGAAAACGCACTGCGCCAAGAAAGGCTCGGTCGTACTGGTAGAAACCAGGTATGACAGATCATTTCCCTTTGGACGCCATTGTTTTTGGCATAATTGGTCTCCGCTAACCTAAAACACATGGGCTCCGGAAACAACGTGAGCCGTCTCGTCTCGGGTAGGCGAGCCGAAGTGTTTATATGAGAAAAAGTTTTCCCGCCTGACAGGGTTATCCTACCTGCTGATCGAGGCGAGACAACTCGCCCACCCGAGTTGTCTCGCCCCCTGAGATTCTACTGTAGAAGGTTGGTTGAATTTTTCAAAGAAATGAGTGAAAAGTTAGCTCGGCCAGCAGGGTAACTCGGTGGGAGAGTCGGGTAACCGAGACCATATAAGCCCTGACTCTTCGATACTACTATTTGGGTTATCACAGACATAGAATCGAATGAACAGTTCTGTCTGCAAAGTTGGTCCAACAAAGTCTTGTGCGCATATGACTAGTGCTCTTTTCTGAAAAGAGAGGCTGAACTATGACCAGACGCGTTGAAACAAGCAAAACAAACCTAGCAGTAGACCTCTAAGGGCATAAGAACAACAGTTACTAAACAGAGATAACAGCAGGTCAAATAAACAGGCAAAAATCACAGAACACATAACGACGAAATGACCTGTGAGATCAAAATGCGACAATTAAACACGACCAAAATCCACCAGATCTTCATCTTAACCTGCGTGCTACAACTATACAAAAAGCTAAATTAGTTGAAAAACCGCGAGGAAAGCGGCAAAAAGTGAGTTGGAGTTGTGTCACCTTCCAAACTGATTTTACTTGTGATCAGAGAGTGTCTCGATGGAATCAATTCTCTCTTTCAGCAAAGGCACGTTTCAGCGTTCACGTTCCCTCGCTCTCTCGCTTCTTTTCGTTGCTTCTTCTCATCTGTATTATCAACCTTCTTGCCCAGACTAATTCAAAGTTCGCACCCAGTCAACGTTGAATTTAACCCAACTTCTGACGGTCCTTCTAGAAACAAAGTGTTTTTTACACATTTAATCGTTTTTAAAATTTTATTTAATACCAGGTCATCCCTGCTAACTACGATGGTCTTTCTTTGGATAATTTCTAGTGCCTTCTCCTTGATTAATTTGTTACAATCGATGGCACTCTTACCAAAAACAATCCGTCCACCTTTAATGCAGAACCCACGATCAGGCACAAAAACATCTTCAAAATCACTCATATTCACAGGAAAAGGGCGCTTTGTTTACAATTCTGGTCCACCGATATGGCGACGTAGCAACAGTAGTAAAGGATTTGGTCACGTGAGTGAAAACGATCTAAGCCTGGCTGTGAATCTGGCAGGCCAGTCCATTTCGCAAAACTCCCAACGAGTTTTTTTTTTTTTTTTTTTTTTTTTTTGACCCGTTTGGGATCGGTAGTTTTAACTTTAAATTATCACATGTGGTTCTCCACATTGTGAAATCGCCAGAGCCCTAGTGTCAAAGTTATTAAAATCGCCTTTCTCATAATGAACATTGTGCACGTGAAAACGGTCTCGGACTCGACATGAGTTTTTGGAGTTTTGACAAAGCACAGAAGCATTCATTTAACCTTAAATAACGGACCATTGTATTACAAAACTAATATAAAACTGATTAACTGACAAAGTGCCAGCACTTAACTTGCTCGTTATTTACATTTTATTTATCGAAGTACTTTATCTGACAACAATTTGGTAGAACAATTGATAGCTCACGTGACTTAAAGCTACTGACTGTAAATATCAAAAATCCCACGACAAAGAGGAAATTTCAGATTTCATTTTATTTCACCTAAATGTTCCCTTTGGTGAACTATTTTCAAAAATTACAATTAAAAGTTCCACCGCTCTTTCCTTTTTCTAAAAATTAGAAGAGTTGAATTTACGGATTCACGCCCGATTCAGCCCCCTGGAAAAACGCGAAAATCGTGCATCTTTAGCAGCCTCGCACACAGCAACGATAACTATTCCCGTTTTTCTATCTCGGCGACAAGTAAATCTTTCTATTATCTCTCGTTTAGTGTAAAAATGAAGTCGCAAGTCATATTTTTAATGTGCTAATTCACTTGTTAAAGACGGCGACCTTCGAGGGTTAGATTTCGAATTGAAATTAGGGCCGATTTCAGAGGCCTATATCTGTGCCGGCATATGTTTTCTGGAGCAAATCTATAGGTGAAGTCTAACCTTAATCCTTCCTTTTCATGCTCTCGAAGTGCCTTTTTTGGCCCGCTGAAAGCGAAGCATCCAGAAGAAATAGTGTGCAGGGTATTTTGACTAGTTCGATGGCCCGCTGTCACGATTACCGTCACGCAAATCACATAACTAAAACAATCCACTCATCTAAAGTAAACGTTTTTTTGCTCTCAACGACAAATCTCGAAGGCAGGTATTTAATATTTCAGTTCCTTTACAATACCACGTCATTATTTCAAATTTTGAAAGTAATAAATATTAGAAACCGCTCCACCGTGGGACTCGATCTATATGATAAATTTTGCCGACATATTTTAAGCGCCCGTCACAAACGTTGATATCGCACTATACAAACTTCCTGTCAAATCTCACCAAATTAACTATTATACTCTTGCTATCTACATCAAAAAAATATTATAAAAGATAAATGGCTCATCTTCAAGACATCTACTAGCTTTCTGTGTCGATTTATAGAGTTGAAACACAACAACAACGTATTCACATACCGCACAGGCAATCACGGGTTAATTAAAATTTTTTTAAATTTATCCGAAAATACAAAAAGAGCTTTGTACTCTACGTGCTGTAATTAGTATTTGTTTTATCTACTCAATGACAGAGGGCTTACCTCACTTTCTTAACTGTTTGACTGTAAAGTTATATTATAAAGCGACAAGATTATTTGCATTTCTACTAAGAATATACTATCCATAATCGAATCCTGAAGGAACTATAATTATAGAACAGGAATACTCTGACTGATTGTCTCACCACTAAACAGGAACGTATTCGTTTCCTTTGGTCGGTTTTATGACTCTTGAACCCCATTCAACACTGCTGAAAATCCGTTAGTTATGCTTATCTGCAGGGTAAATCAGCACATGGCACGGTCGTTTTCATTTGATGCCGTTGTGATTAGCGTGACACAAAGATCACTTCCGGTAGCGCGGGGGAATACAACTAAACTAAGCTAAGTTTCCTTCCACCAGTGAACTAAACCCTAACTGAAAAACAGTTTTTTGAGTTTAAAAATCCACGCATGATGTCGTACCTGTTATTTTATCTTTCATTTTGATCTCCTGTTCTCTTTTTTTGTTCCTTTAATTACGAGCTCAGTAAACGGAAGTAATGGGAACTAAGTTGGAGGGGGGAATATAAGCGGGTGTTTCTTCTTATTGGCCCTTATTTATGGAAGAATTTTGAGTTTCTTTCCGAGTTTCGTATTGAAGTCTCTAGTTCGAAGTTCTTTGATACGTAACTGAAGATTTCCAAGTCAGTTCCAGCCCTATGCCGTTCTTCACCATGGCGCAGATACTACCCTGGTCATTTTCTATGGTTGTTCAAGCAAGAGCCGTGAAAGTATCTCTTGCCGGTCCTCGCAGCCGTTCTGTGTCTCGTCACGTAACGCTCTATTTGCTTCTTCTTGAGGTTTCTGGATGTTTCCATCCACGGGATGATATTTATACCCTCGCGGGTTTTTGTCGCAAGCAAGACGCGAAAAGAAGGAACTGGTTTGCTGCGCTGTGAGAAATTCCGAAGTTTTAAAGAGAAGTTTCCCATTCGGAACACCAGACGCATCATTTCCTTAGCTACGTACCACTTTCGGATATTTGCGGTCTTGAAAGTAATCAATACATAAATACCCACCACCAACACCCCCCATTCCCCGTTCCGACCGCTTCCATAATAAAATTTTTGAGTTCAAATAGAGACTGAGTTTTTTAAAAGGTTTCCATTTAATCAAGAATTGGAGACCATCACAAGAATCGGTCAGTTTAAAACAGATGCTCGAAATTACTAAAAACGTTGTTCATAAGTTGCTCCAAAATCTTGTATGATTTTTTGATTTTTTCTTTAAAACCTTGAAAAGCTACTATAAACTTTAAGAAGTTACTAAGTACTCAACTAAACAAAGGTTTATTTTATTTCACTGTTCCTTGGCTCCTGAGCTGTTCATGACTTGCTAAAACGAGATACATTTTCTCATTCAAGACCAATTGCCAAATCTGCCCACAACTATGACCCCCATCCCCTTCCAATCGAATTGTTACTCAATTTTGTGCCCTAAATTCTCCAATAACAAAAGAACAAACAAAAGCCAATAAAATAACAAAACAAAGCCGACAATTTTCGACAAGCAACTGCAAAAAAAGCAGTGCTCCACCATACCCTAGCCAACCCCGCCTCGCCCCACCCTCCCCCCCTCCCACACAACCACCACTTTACTTTACTTAATTAAAGGGAAAAAAGAGAACAAAAGATCAAAATTAAAGATAAAATAACAGATACGTGGAATTTTAACTAAAAAATGATTTTTCAGTTAGGGTTTAGTTCACTGGTGGAAGGAAAGTTAGCTACCGGAAGTGATCTTTGTGTCACGCTAATCACAAACGGCATCAGATGAAAACGACCGTGCTGACTTAACCTGCAGATAAGCATAACTAACGGATTTTCAGCAGTGTTGAATGGGGTGCAAGAGTTATAAAATCGACCAAAGGAAACGAATCCGTTCCTGTTTAGTGGTGAGACAATCAGTCAGAGTATTCCTGTTCTATAATTATAGTTCCTTCAGGATTCGATTATGGATAGTATATTCTTTAGTAGAAATGCAAATAATCTTGTCGCTGTATAATATAACTTAACAGTCAAACAGTTAAGAAAGTGAGGTAAGCCCTCTGTCATTGAGTAGATAAAACAAATACTAATTACAGCACGTAGAGTACAAAGCTCTTTTTGTATTTTCGGATAAATTTAAAAAAATTTTAATTAACCCGTGATTGCCTGTGCGGTATGTGAATACGTTGTTGTTGTGTTTCAACTCTATAAATCGACACAGAAAGCTAGTAGATGTCTTGAAGATGAGCCATTTATCTTTTGAAATATTTTTTTGATGTAGATAGCAAGAGTATAATAGTTAATTTGGTGAGATTTGACAGGAAGTTTGTATAGTGCGATATCAACGTTTGTGACGGGCGCTTAAAATATGTCGGCAAAATTTATCATGTAGATCGAGTCCCACGGTGGATCGGTTTCTAATATTTATTACTTTCAAAATTTGAAATAATGACGTGGTATTGTAAAGGAACTGAAATATTAAATACCTGCCTTCGAGATTTGTCGTTGAGAGCAAAAAAACGTTTACTTTAGATGAGTGGATTGTTTTAGTTATGTGATTTGCGTGACGGTAATCGTGACAGCGGGCCATCGAACTAGTCAAAATACCCTGCACACTATTTCTTCTGGATGCTTCGCTTTTAGCGGGCCAAAAAAGGCACTTCGAGAGCGCATTAAAAATATGACTTGCGACTTCATTTTTACACTAAACGAGAGATAATAGAAAGATTTACTTGTCGCCGAGATAGAAAAACGGGAATAGTTATCGTTGCCGTGTGCGAGGCTGCTAAAGATGCATGATTTTCTCGTTTTTCCGGGGGGCTGAATCGGGCGTGAATCCGTAAATTCAACTTTCCTAATTTTTAGAAAAAGGAATGAGCGGTGGAACTTTTAATTGTGATTTTTGAAAATAGTTCACCAAAGGGAACATTTAGGTGAAATAAAATGAAATCTGAAATTTCCTCTTTGTCGTGGGATTTTTGATATTTACGGTCAGTAGCTCTTAATGTTTCCATGGCAGTAAGACTTCGTCAGCGTGTATATTTTCAACTTTTTTTTAAGTTTATCCTTTCTAACATTTTAACACCATTTTGATTCTCATCTACATTAGTTTTGGTAAATATTGAACCAATTGGAATGGATTTCTGCAGTTATAAATTTAAAATAAAGAAATCCAAGATGGCGGATTTAATTTGGCAGCTGTAAAGAACAACTGCCACAATTCTCACGTGATGCGACGTCATCAGTCCACTATGTGAACCTCAAAGGAAACAGTTTGGGATATACTATACACCCGCTATGTCTCACGCCTTGAAGTTACGAAGGGATTGAGGTTAATCAACCAGGCTCAAAAAGCCTGGCTGGCTACTACAAGGAAGCCTGACATTTGTTTTTCTATATCCATGTAAAGCATACTTCTAACTGGAGTTTGTAAATACAGACGTAACCCAAAATTGAAAAAGGTTAATGCCATCTTTTTTATAATTGCTCGTCTAGATATCAACCATTCTTTTTATATAAGAGTACCTGTGGAATCTAGTTTTAAAGTTTATCGTACTTAACGGGAACTTGTTTTCTAGCTTACAGCCTGTCAACAACTTGGCGACTGCATGTTTGGGGTGTTAACGGAGGAGCAATCAGCCGAAATACATAAATAGTACTGAGAATACCACTTTTAATCAGAAAAAATCCCAGGAGAACTTTTCATCTACACTAATCTAAAAAGTGTGCGAGCCTGTGAATTTACTAAAACATTTTGTGATTTCCAAGTCCAGATCGTGTCATTCACCGGCCGATAAATAGGGACCTTAAGCAACCCTGGACGGCGAGCACGAGGACGGCAACCCATGACGAGGGGGAATGGGGCTAGCGCGCCGTCCTTTGGCGCGCAAAGTTTAAACTTAAGCAAGCAGAGGTCGCGTCGGTCAGGTTTCGCTTCACTATGGCCTTTTTTAGGGATGCGAGAAACTTGTTAACGGCGGCGCTGTGCGATGATTTGATTTCAGAAGACGAGTATTTACTTCTTTGTGATCTGAACCGTTCCAAAAACCTTGATTTGCAGTACGACGAATTTACATTTGACTTGGATGAGATGGAGAATTCAGAGTGTGTTGCCGAGTTTAGAGTAAATAAACATGACCTGCCTTCTTTAGCTGAAGCCCTACAGATTCCAGATGTGTTCAAGTGCCGACAGCGTTCCATCAGCGATGGTATGGAAGGCCTTTGCATGCTTCTGAGGAGACTTGCTTACCCATGTCGATACTCGGATATGATAGCGCGCTTTGGAAGACCCACACCGGTACTAAGCATGATTACCAACGAGGTGATAGATTACATTTACAACAATCACAGCCACCGAATCATGCAATGGAATCCCACTATTTTACAGCCAGCGCAACTTCAAGAATACGCAAATGCAATCCACGTAAAGGGAGCGGCCCTTGATAATTGTTTTGGCTTCATAGATGGCACTGTGAGGCCAATTAGCCGACCAGGAGAACATCAGCGAATTGTATACAACGGGCATAAACGCGTGCATGGTTTGAAGGTTCAGTCTGTGGCTCTTCCAAACGGTCTGATTGCCAACATGTATGGACCCGTGGGTGAGTATCTTGTTTTAATACGATTTATCATCAAAGAAAAGCTGCATTTTCCGCAAAAAATTCCTATCGGAGAGCTATTATATGAGCCGAGGTTTGATTTTCGACGGTAACGTACATAGAAAAATATAAATTGCCGGGAAAGTTATTAGTTTCCTTTTTTTTTTTTAGAGACAATTATCTTATCAACTTTTGTTTTCAGAGGGCCGAAAGCATGATGCTGGGATGCTTGCAGACTCTGGGTTGCTTCATCAGTTGCAGCTACATGCTGTATCTCCCCTCGGTCAACCCATGTGTATCTACGGAGATCCAGCATATCCTCTAAGAGTGCAACTTCAAGTGCCATACAGAAATGCTATCTTGACGGCTGACATGCAAGCATTCAACACCTCCATGAGTGAAGTGAGAGTTGCAGTGGAGTGGCTGTTTGGGGACATAGTGAACTATTTCAAGTTTATAGATTACAAGAAAAACCTTAAAATTGGCCTCAGCAGTGTTGGAAAAATGTATCTAGTTTGTGCTATACTGAGAAACGCACTTACATGTCTTTACGGTAACGCTACATCTGAGTTCTTTCACCTTGATCCTCCAACACTAGCAGACTACTTTATTTGAAAAACTGTGTGAATTTGTGTACAAATTTTCAAAGCTTTAAAAGTTAGTACGTTCTTACATGCGGTCAGATCACAATAGTAGGATCATTGTTCACAACTACAACCTCAACTGAACAGCCCATATAAAACTATTAAGTACAACGAGCTGTACATATTAAACGACAACAAGTTTTAAGGGAGACAATTTATCAGGTCTGCAAGTTAATAAATGCACGGAATGTCTATTTGTTTACAAATTTAGACATAAGAAGCATCATAGCATTATTTTGCTGTTGCATCATCTTCATCATTTCCAGTTGTTGTTGTTGAATGCTTTGCAGATTTTCTTGTTCTTTCTGGTTTATACGCAACTCCTCTTGTCGAAACTGGTAATCCCTCTGTGATTTTCTCTTAGGAATTCTACAGTTTCTCCTCCGTTTCTTCGTGTTTTCTTAGGTTTGACAGCACATCCCTCTTCGGCGTTCTTTCTCTTTTTCGTTTCGCTTAATTTTTCCGTCGCTCTGAGCCTTACTTCTTCCGCACTAGCTTTATCTACTTCAGCTTTTTTCTTCGTGTTCTCCTTTCCTTTCAGTTGTTCCCCTTCTGAAGCCTCCCATTTCTCATAAATTTCTTCCATGGTCTTATCAACTTCGGTATCTTCGACTTTAATGCCAGACGCCCGCTGCTCGGTTTTCATTTTTGTTTTGAACTTTGAAAGCAGAAGCTGGAAATGCTCTCGGATCGATCGCTTTGAGACTTTAAACTTTGGATCCTTGATGTTGTTGAGTCTTTCGGCTATTTCGTCCCATACCTTCCCTCTCTCCAATGTTCGAGGTTTGAATTTATAGGGCTCGCTAACTAGGATTTCTCGGCACAAAATAACATCGTGGTTTTCTGTCCACTCCATGATATTTGACCTATAAATTGAAATAAACTGAAGTTAGCAAGATAAAATCGCTCACAAATAAATTGAGCTTTCCATGTTCAAGGTTACTTAAATAATCCTATCAGCTTTGTTTTGAAAATCGGGTACATTTCGGAGAAAGCCGAGGTAAATGCCATGAAAAGAAAAGATATATTTACCCATTTTTAGCAATGGCGGGAACTTCAATTCCAGGATTCGCCATAGTCGCTGTGAATTTGCGTTTTTGCACTGGAAAGAAGAAAGAAAAAAATCAATAGCTTTTGTTTATGCGACCTAATATCGGTAGTTTAGAATATAATCCAGATTAGGCTTGGAAAAGACACGGATTTCAAAGTTAACATTCAAAAACAAACTCACGTTCTCGAGACACCGCCAAACTGGTGAAAACGACCGCCGCGACGTCAGGTGGACGGCTCGACTATTATGCAAATTGCAGTCAACAACGCAATCTTGACTTCCGGTTGACCTCCTCGGGATCGCCGTCCAGGGTTGCTTAAGGTCGGTATTGCCAACGGAGTTGGGAGGTGTTCGCCTATTTTTCGTTTCTGTCACCATTTTGATGGATTGTTAGCTATTGTTGGTGCCGTGGAGATTGTACAATGGGGCCATCGATCTTGGGGCAGCGGTGAAAACACTGAGGGTAAGAATTCATTTCATGGAATTAAAAGGATTGCCTTTTTTTGCTTCTGTGTGTGCAGCCTCTCAATTTTTTATAAAGTTTTTTTTTTTTTTTTTTTTTTTTACCAGCTTTAACCTTGTAGAAAACGTTAAACCTTGAAACTATTCATAAAAAAAAAAAAAAAAAAAAAAAAAAACTGGCACTGAAAACGGACGCGGCTTAGAAAGTAAACTAAAAAACCTCTTCAGGAATACAAGTTTAGTTTGACTGTGTACACCATTTTTATCTCAAATCAACTCAAATATGGGTCTTCTTTAATACCAGAAAAAACTTTCATTTACCTTCGGTCAGTATAAACTGCTGGTGGGGCCAAGTAATAAGACACGATAAACCAAAACATGGAAATTGAACATAACATATTAAAAATTCCAACTGGAAGGAGGAAGATCGCTTGACTAATTACGGGTGTGCCCAAGGAGTTGACTGACTTGAGGCTACCGAGAAACAACCTCAGCTAGCGACCAGGGGCGTATACACCTTTGTTAATTTTTGCCAGGATGTTCCAGTACTAGTAAGAGTCAAAACTGACGCTTGATGACTCTCCTCTGACCCTTTCAAGGCCGGCAATTTATCCACTCGGCCACCCTGTTTGATTTAAGCAAACCAAATAACATAACGCGACACTAAATGCGCCATGGTGCGGATTCACAAAGCCCTTCTTAGTTAAGATGTATCCTAAGTAATGTTCCTTAAGAACAGGCTATTGTCAGGGCTGATGTCGCAAAACACCAGTGAAATACCAGGTGAGCTTTCGCGCGAAAATATGATATCTTCACACGTGAAAATAACATGTTACCTTCACACGTGAAAAGATCACCGCTGCTATGGTTTCATAAGAAATCGCGCCTTTTGCATTGATTTGGTATTTCATTAGTGTTAACATAATAAACAGAACATTATATGGCCGCTTGGAGATACGAAATTTCTCTTCTCGTGTTGAAAAATATTTCACTCGTTTGCTCCGCACACTTGTGAAATATTTTTCAACATTCGAAGAGAAATTTCGTATCTCCGCGTGGTCATGTAATATCCTCTATGTATATTGTTAAGAAACAATACTAACGATATATGTGTTAGTGGGAATACTGCTAGACAGAGAAGTCAGGCACCAAAATGCAATCAAGCTGCTGAAATTTTATTTCCAAATGTTAGTCCTACATTTTAATTTGTGTTTCGAAGACTACTTTAGTGTTTTCTTTATTCCTTAAAACTTGTCATCAAGCAGTTCTTTTAAAATCTAAGCCTGATACATCTTTGATTCTGTTTCAATGCCGGATGAAATTATTTTCGAGCAGTAGGTGCGTCAGTAGGCCCACCGGTAGGTCCGGCTGTAGGACCGGCAGTTGGTCCGGCGGTTGGTCCACCGGTTGGTCCACCGGTTGTTCCACCGGTTGGTCCATCGGTTGGTCCAGCGGTTGGTCCAGCGGTTGGCCCGGTGGTAGGGCACGCACGACTTCTAGGCACAATGACGCTTTGTACCCCGTCTCTGCAGCACCGTTGCGTAATAGGGTTAAAAAGCGTTCCTCCGCATTTCAGCAATATCGGAATTATTATCGGACGCCACCTACGTCTACGCCACAGTCGACGCCACGGTCCACGTCGTCGCCTCCGTCTTCTTCTCCTTCGTCTACGTCGTCTCCTAGTCCGTCTATTTCTACGGCGGCGTCGTCGCCGTTTACAACGTCTCCGGGAACATCTGCCTCTTCTGCGCCCCCTGCGACGCCTGCGCTGTCGTCTCCGAGGATCTTCACTTTCCAACAAATCGTTTCGTTCTGTAAGACAAAAAAGAAAACAAACAAACGACAAAAACGCCTTGTTACTTCATTTATAGTACTGTGACTATATAGTACGCCGTTCCAGAGCTTGTGAGCTTCAGAAATTCAAGGGTTGGGGGAGAGGGGGGAACCTGGTTTCTAGAATCCATACCCGTTTCTGTAAACCCCATCCCGTTTTCAGACTTTCAGACCAAAATGCATGGTTACAATCTATTTCAACCATAGACCGAGACGGCTACAAGAACCATACCCTTTGGCGCCGCACATACCTATATAGCTTACAGGGGAGTTCCTTACCCCCTCCCCCCTCCGTGTGCGCAACCAGTCTTGTGGCAAAAATTAATGATTGGTAGAAAATGAAACAGAATAGTCTGCAACACGAAACATGTTTTGGGGGCAACACAAGAAACTATCGTCTTGGGTTTCGTCGCGGTTATTATTAGGAGTAAGAAAAAGAGCCCGCAGCAACCAACTTTGGACTCAAGAAAAGTCTTTTTTTTATCTGTGTACCTGTGCTTAGTTTTACATTAGCTTTTCCACTATCATTTGTGTGTGTGTTTTATTTTTGACCATTATTCAGTCCTTAATGTTCTACCACGAAAAGCAAAATATTAATCCCTCAATACCGATTTTTTTCGTTAGTGAATGGAAAACAAGTGTTATTTACTTGATGGTTGTCTATACATACCTTCAAGCTGCGTGGTTTCATCTTCTAATTCCGCGATGTCCGCACTGGGTTCATCTTCATCTTCCACTTCGTTGTCTTCTTCCGTAGCGTCGCTTTCGTCATCGGCGTCTGACGCATCCTCGTCTACCCCTTCGACTTCATCCTCGTGTTCGGAATCTTCTTCGTCCTCGTGCTCATCTTCGGTGCCATCTTCGTCTTCCTTATGTTCTTCGTTCTCGGGACCATCGTCAGTTTCATCTTCATCTTCGTCTTCGACTTCATCTGTTGACTCGTTGCCGTCTTCGTTACTGTTAAATTCCTCGTCCTCGCTGCTCCAATCCTGTTTCTCTTCAATGGGCGCAGATTCTGCTTTAAAAAAGAAAACAGTAAAATTGAGAAATTAAGAAAAAAGAATTAGTCAGCTGTCATAGCCCTTGGTTTAAGATAAAAGGAAAGAAAAAAATTCAGGAAAGGAATTGCACAATCCCTGTGGAGACTTTGATGCCAATGTATGGAGAAGAATATTTATTCCGATATTATGGTCATAGTTTATTTATTCACTCCCTCCCCGACCCCTTCCCCCATTCTTTAGAAATCTTAGTAGAAACTATTTTTATCTGCATTCTTTTACAAAGGGCAATTATATAAAGTATAAACTTTATAACTCTTGTTAATGGTCACATTAAAAATTGACGCTAAAATCTTGGATCGACTCACAGTTTAACCCTTAACCCTAATATATATCAAGGAACAAATTCTCCTATCCTGCCCCATACTTTTCCTATAAAAGTACTGGGGAGAAGTTATTAAAATATGAAGAAAATTCACCTTGGATGATCATATCCTTAATTCTCAGGACCTCAGGAGTTGAATAAAAATTAATATTACAAGGAGAAGTTTGATGCCGATCACTGTTAGGACTTAAAGGGTTAAAAGCGGCCGAAATAAAAGACAAAAAAAATTAAATTTACACTGATCCTCTTCGTTTAGTTATACGATAAATTAAATGAGAAGGCAGATTAGTCTTGATTTCGAATTTAGGCCCCAGGTTTGTGGCCAGAGCTTAACTCGGCCATGCAGCCCTGTAACATAGGCCACCTATGTAGTAGGAACATATATAAGTGATACAATTTGCATAAAGAGGATTCTATTTATTTTTTTGTGTTATTTTTGTATATGGGTCTGTGCCCAGCTACTGATAATGATCCGAGTATTTTTCCCCCCTTCTTGATGAGATGCTTAGTAGTGCCAAGCATTTCTACGCTGGGGTTCATTTACATATCTGGGTAGAGAAAGACAAATAGATGTAGCGTAAGTCTCTTGCCCAATGAAACAACATGACAATGCAGAGAAAAACCTAGAATGGAACCATTCACCCCCCCCCCCCCCCTCCCCCCGCCCCACGATCTCCCAAAGTAAGTGAAGCGGGAGAAAAGTGAACACTAATCCTTTAATAAGGTAAATAATTTGAACAACGGGTTTCAGGGTAGTCCGAGGCAACGTGAAGTGTTCCAAGGCAAAGCTCATTTTGTTTTCTACATCGATCCGTACAGAATTGTACCGCCAATCATTGTATCAATCACATACCTTCTCTTTCCTCTACATTGTTATTGAGTTCAATCGCGCCATTTTCCTCAAAGGTTTCGGCCTGATGAAGATCTCTCAGCTCCGCTTCAATTTCGTTTGAGAAAGTTGCACAGTTGCAAGCTGCAATCAACAGAACAGAGCACAGAGCTAATGAAATCAGCCCTGCCCTGGGCATAATTTCTGGTTTGCTGTGTTGATCAGCTCACCAAGAAACTATGACTTTTCTTCTCGATTAACAAGCCTATTTAAATGCTTTGTGCTGTTAAAATAACATAATCTGACGAAGGTTTAATTCTAACGATTTTTCCGCCTTCTATTTTATAGTGTTTTGTATTTTGTTTCCATTGGCTAGCAGAACTCAATGACGCTTTTGACTGTAACAATTGATAAGCTTATTGTTGTTGTTACTTGAAATATCCATCATATTGAATATTTTCACCCATGATAATCTATAATAAAACATACTTACTTAATAATAGAAAACTGGAGAGCTTCCCAGGATATACCTATTAGTTTACATATCGTTGCGCATACAGTCGTAATTCCCTAGATGCCGCGTTTTAAGTGTTTATGAGTATTTTAAAAATAGCTGACATGCGTCTTTATCCCACATATTGACGTCTTTCTTGACTAGTATCGTTCACAACGTGACACAATAACAATTATAAAAGACCTTTTGATATTGAGGCGAAATCAAATTCATGATACGTGTTTTAGTCAAATGTGGAAGAAGTATTCCTTTAATGGGTCATACATTTCGTAATTAAGCCAACTTAAATCTCAAAACCGATAAGACTCTAAGTAAGAAAACCTTTTTTAAAATGTTCTAACACAGTCTTTAAGGGATTGATACCTTGCCTTTTCTACTTGCTAAAAGGCAGCCAATATTTTGCTAAAATCGATATTGTCATGTCGTCGTTAACCAAAAAGAAACCTTGATGAATCGTTTTCGGAAAAATTTCGATATCATGTTTTATTCAGACGGTTTACCTCGGCGAGCTAAGAGGGAGCTTTTGCAGGGACGACGGCGATGGCAGCGAAAACGTCACTATTAAAATGAATTTTAAATACGTCGTCGCGATTATTCCAACTCGCTGTAAGTGTCAAATGTAGGTGAAATTTCCTGGAGTTGAATTCTTGGAGACCGCACCCAAGTTTAGAAAGAGGAAAAAAAATTCTCGTCTTGTGTTTACGCCCTCCATACAACGTCCCATTAGGAAATTTCACTTCCTAGTCTTGTAGTGACGGCATAGAAATGAACCAAAAGTGTAATGCACGTACAGAGTTTTTTAGGTTATTCAGCTTATTGCCTTTTTGACGTTCTCGTTGCCGTCGCCGTCGTCGTTGCTAAGCCTCCGTAAAGGTCGATTTAGACGGTGCAACTTTTGCTCACGACTGTCGCGTGCGATTTCTAGAGCGCGCGCTGCTCGCGTCATGCAAAAAATCGCACACAACTCTCTTCATTCAACATGTCTATACGTACGATTGTTGTAAGATTTTACAACCTGTTTTAAAATCCTACGACATTTTTTGTGACGTACACGACAGTCAAAAGCGAGTTGTAGGTTTGATTTACACGAGACAATTCCTGTCGTAGGCCTGTCGTAAGCTTGTCGCAGGCGACAAAGTCGTATCGTGCGAGTCGCCCTTAATATCTCAGCGTTCGGAAGGCCTACGAGGAGTTAATGGTGATGAGACGCTAGTGTTTCGTTTGGTGAAATGTCACTTTAGAGTTTTGCGACATGAGAAATTATAATTCGATCCTTTTCTTTTCAGGACGAAATGTTATTAGAGTACGAAGAATAAATGTCGACGTCTTCCATTTACCTCAAGAAACTGCCAGGCTTTTCGGTTGAGACAAATCTATGCTATGGCTATGAGAGCTAAAGACGTGCAACTGGTGCGAAAGATGCGAAATGTGTAAACAGCACACGAGTTTTCATTTGATACGTTTAAACTAGGAAAACGAAGACTACTTTTTCAGAATTTCCGTTTCCGGAAATTTTTCACTGAGGCTACCGAAATTTCTAAAATTTTTGTAAGTCAGTTTAGAGCCTAAATTTCAGTTCTCCGCTCAGTGGCCCTGAATTGTGTTCTTATGTAAAATAGTTTAAAGGCTATCGACTTGCCAATCCGTAAGTATTTGTAACCACAGTCATATATTGATCAGTGATATCACATACGATATCAGCAGAATGTCTCTCCTCTTGTAAATCTTAATTTTAGTGGTTGACGCATGTCAACATTGTAAAGAAATATAAAAACAAAGTCAAAAATAAACATAAATGTTCTATTTTTGAGTTATTCTTAATTTAGCCAAATTCTTAAAAATATACTAAATCAGTACTTTTGTGTAATGTCAACCAGTATTTAAATCTCTGAACACGCACTTTGTTTATGAAATGGTTTATAAAAGCGACTTGTTGGGATACGTGCACTTTTCACTATTTGTTGTCTGGTTTTGTGAGCGTGTTTCTCACTCCTTTTAAAACTCCAACGAGTCATAAATACACCCTCTTTGCAATCGATATTCAGTGCTGTTAATGCGGGGTGCTGTACCGTTTGCAACGTCTTACATGGTTGGTCGAGAGGAAAAAATAGCGAACAACAGAACAATGTTCCCAGCTCTAAAAAACAATGCAGCTGCAGGTTAAAGGGTCCAGTGACACTCAATCTAAACGTTCTTGGAGTCCCCCTTTCCTCTTAAGTTTAGCCGGCTATTAAGCCAACCGAGTGCGATAACAAAGGATTATATTTCTCGCCCGTTGTTTTTTCAATGCGACAACAAAAAGTTCGAGAGTGAAACAGACTGCAAACCGCCTTATCCAATGTAATTTTACAATTACATTCAGTCATTCCTTCGCGTTGATATTAAGTAAATATGAACGCGCCATTGATTGAGAAGAAAACTTTATTCTGAAACATTTCTTTAGTCAGTTAATAGCGTACCAAACATTTCAAGGTTCTACTGAAATGTCGAGTGTTGAAATACCATCTAGATAAGTCAAATTTTATTCAGTCTACGCAACAAAATGGCTCCCACTGGATGGCTCTTTTTTGTAGTTACTTGTCACGGCTGGAGTGCTGGAGTGCAAATGTGCTCCCGGCGTATGCAAGTGCCTTTTTATCCATCGGGGGCTGAGAGGGAGCACGTATTTCGAACCTAGTTTGTACATTCAAGTCTTCAAGCAGCAATCTGTTTCCCAGAGCTCTCGCGGTTTGTTAATGTTCGGGTGAACAACAACAACAACAGCAACAAAATCAACAATTTGTACTTTATTTCAGTTCGATTTAAAACACAACTATATGAGCGAATGTGGCAAATCTTATTTATTTCTCAAACATACCCGATGATATTGAGTACTGTTTATTTTTATTAATTTACTTCAAGAAGTCAGTTGTCTAAATAGTTGATAGCCGCTCAGGCCATTTCCGAGTTGCATTGAACCTCTTTATGAAAGCGAGGCTTCGTGCATAGTAATTGTTTTTATTGTGAAAATTAGTCAAAATTAATGTTCACACGAAAAGCTTTGCCCTTAGCCTCGCTTTCATAGAGGTTCAAAGCAACTCGGAAATGGCCTAACGGTAAAATCCACCTTGGCAAATTTTCTACAGGACCCCAGCTGTGAGAACGCGACTGCCTCAATCCGTTCACCACATTGTGTGAAAAATAAAAACAAGTCTTTCAGACTGGCACCAAATGTTTAAATATGGGAGTTGTTCCAAGCATTTGACAGCTGTGATTGAATCCACTCAAAAACTTAACCCATATTTATATCCCTAATAAATAATAAAGAGAACATACCAACACTTCACGATAAAAGAAGCCTTTAAACATTTCCAATAGGAATCCCAACCATAATCAGATTCGACTGTGACATTTACGCTTACAAGATTGCTGGAAAAAATGCGATTTACCGTCGACTGGCACGAAATTTCTCGTTTTTCTTTGGATTTTTCGAGGGACTATATCACTCTATGTATAAACTTCGCTATAAACAATGTTGAATTAGCCCCTTTTATTTTTCAAAATGTATTCCCATGGGGGTACTCTTCGGAATTTTTGTTGTGGGTGTGCAGCTCGGTTCTTTAAACCCTGAACCTATTTCAGAACGAAATTAGTACTTTTCCGGTTTCCATTTTCAGACCTGGCATCCAAACTTCGTACCCATTCAGTTCAGATCTATATCCGTTTTTGTAAATCCACACCCATTGCCAGACTTTCATACCAAAGCAATTAAAATCTTTTCCCTATTTAAGGCCAAAATGGCTCAAAACCCATACCCTTTGGCGCTGCACATACCTCAATAGGGCAGTACCCCGCGGGGTACAAACCCTTTGGTGCTGCACATACCTATATACACTCGATTGCAAAAACGTTGAAACCTAAAAAGCATAAACCGTGAACGATGAGACCCAATGGCTTTACGGGTATAAGTGTACTAAATTTATTTGCATAATATTCTATTCTCGTGCGACGGTTGATGACCAAAATTAGTTGCACGTGGTAAATGATGGAAACTGTCCAAGCTTTCCTTAATGTGTCCAAGTTGGCCAACAAGGGCCAATTTGAGTGATATACAATTCGCGATTTGCCTAAGTTCAAATCAGTCAATGAACTTAAGCAATATTTGGTGGAAAATTATTCGGAAGAATTAAGTCAGCACTGTACTTTTTTATTGCAAAGAATGAGAATAGTATATTGCTGATTATGGAAATGGGGTTATTTGTTTAAACCCTACCCACAAATCATCGTTCACGGTTTATGCTCTTTAGGTGTCAACATTTTTGCGATCGAGTGTATATAACTCATATAGGGCAGTACATACTCCTCTATACAGCTTATATACGGAAGTACGCCCCTCGGGGAAATCCACTTTCTTCCTGGCAATCTGTAGCCAAAAAACGTATTTACAGTTTAGGGTTTCTTTTCATCCCCCTGTTGTATATATAGACGTCCCTTTTAAAGCGATACTAAAAATACGCGATATAGCCCCTTTAAAATTATAAGAAATTTACATTTTGTACTCCCGACTGGTTTCTTAGAGTACAGTACCTAGTTATACAAAAGTATTTTGCATGGTTTATCTTTATGCGGGAAAAGCATTGTTTAGCAAGGGCTACTGGATTTTGAATAGAAAAATTGGGGATAACCATGCATTTTTCAGAGATAACTACCGGTAAGTTCAAACTCGGAAAAAAAAAAAAGTTTTGTGTTTAAGAGCTTTTCAGAATCGCTGTTGTTTAAGTATCTCTGAAAAATTCGTGGTAATAATACCCCCAAGTTTCGTTTTGAAAAGCGCTTGCTGAGATCTGCTTTTCTCGCATAGTCGTAAACCATGGAAAATACCTCTGTATAGGGAAGCACTGTCCTCAAGCTCTAGAAAACGAGTAATTCAATCCACAAAGTACAACTTCCGCAAAAATTTCATGCTATATCAGCTGCTTTGAATGAGAAAGATTAACAGGAAAAATCAACGCTGCATGTTAACGAACGCAACAAATTTTTAATGGTTCAGTTTGGAGATCAAGTGATTAAAACAATGCTTATTACATTAAAATTATATTGATCATACTTTGGGGAGCTATAAGTGATTAGTGTTGAGTGTCAGGAAAAAGAAACCTCAAAGCAGACCGCCAATTGAAACAATATCATTACATGTGAATGCACATTATTTTTAAGAAACCAAAAACCAAACCCCAAAATTTAATAAAATATTATTATTAATAATATTTATGTCATTGGTTTAACATCCCATAGAAATATACACGAAATTTGTATTCAATTGGCGCTCAATTTAAGCGGTACTGACTTGGTTATCAGGCCCCAGTTGTTCAAAGGGCGGATAATTTTATCCACTAGATAGTTCGCTATCCGGCAGATAAAATGCGTGCAAGAGTTTATCGATAGTCCTATAATTCATGAATAGAGTAGAAGGATATGTCAAATTTAACAATGGGGTTGAGTGAAAAAAACCTGCCAAAAGCATTGGTTGGAGTACATTTGCTCGGCTGGATAGACCTTTCTCACTCGGCGGCCATGTTGAGACTCAGGAAAATAAAAAGCTTTGTTTTTGCACGGTTAGCCTCGCACTGAATTCGCGTGTGGGCGAGGCTAACCGTGCAAAAACAAAGCTTTTTATTCTCCTGAGACTCAACATGGCCGCCGAGTGACAAAGGTCTATAGCTACTTATCGAGTGGATAAAGTTATCCGCTCTTTGAACAACTGGGGCCAGGTTTGCAAAACAGCTGCATCATTTCCAGGTAATATAACAAAAACTAGAAGTGTTTTATCTAATTTCCAAACACCGAGAGGCGGTGCTAAGTTTTTTAAACTTACTTCGAGGAGTTTGGAAATAAGATGAAACACTCTTTCAAGTGTTCGATATACACGTGGCTTCTCAAACCATAATAATTCCTGGACAAAATCAAAGCAAAAGTTTTATGATAATTTAAACCCCACTTCCAAAACTCCTTCACGTTAGTAATTTCCTTGTTTTCTGTACATGAATTATTAATGATGAAATGAGAAAGTAAAACAGGTGTTAGTACAGTACGTTTCTTCCTAATCAACAGAAGTGGCACTTCACGCCTTCCAATACTGGGAGCAGATACAGGTGTATAGCAGCATTTACACGCGCGTGAAATGCATGCGACATGTTGAATTTACGCGCAACACTCGCGCACATAACGCGCGCGTAAAAATCTACACGAACTGTTACATGAGATGGAATTACAATAAATGCACTTCGCTTGTACTTAGACCAGAGGCAAACGCCTTCTTTTCGTTACACGCGACTTGCGTGTATTCTTCACCTGGCAACATTCAGGAATTTGACAGAAGGTTCGGTGGTGAAAGTATTAGAGAAGAATAATTAAAACATCTGCTCACACTAATCAGGCTGCGTGTACATGCACAGCTAACCTTGACATGCTATCAGGAGCTGGAGTCGTCAACTAGGAAGCCACAATTGAATTGGATATTGAGTACAGTTTGAACACACAGAATTCATTGTCATCCTAAAAGCTCATATTATGAAGGTTTAAGGTTGGCATGTGCTATTTGTCTTTGTCTTCGGACTCCGCTGGTGGTGTTATGCGGAAATAGCAGATGTTGAGGTAGTTACATATTTCGTTACCCAGGGCAAAGTTGTAGCGTAATTGTTCAAATAACACATGGCCCTAAAGGAGTGAAAGAAAATGTAAAATTGTTATTAGGCAATCATCATCAATCATCATCGTAGCAGTACTTAACCTTGAGACTTGTCTGAGTGTTTAAGGATGCCAAGTTGAATGGTAATTTTTACAATTAATTTTTATTGTGTAATTTTTTAAAATTATTATCTAATGGTAAAGCGCCCTGGACAGCTAGTGGATTATGGCGGTCAAGAATTGTATTTCTGTATTTTAATTTAATTTAATTTGTTCATCGAGCAGAAAGGTTGGTAATGTTCGGCAACTTTCAATGAATAAAATAAAGGTGAGGCCGATGAAAGCTTGTGCACTTTGTCCTGAAACCACACCGAATCATTAGCTTTATGACCCTGAGTGGTTCAGAATGATGTGAAAAGATAGAAGAAAGAAGAAAGACGAGACCGAAATAAAAAGGCTATGCAACATTATTTTTGTTATAATTTATATTGGCAACTTAGACTTGAGCGGGCCCGTTGTCAAAAATCCAGGTAGGCACCCTATATAAAGCTAATAAAATATTCCCGGATTTTTTTAAAATGGCTTCACTCGAGTCATGCTTCCTTGACTGTCTGGTGCGAATGGTTTTTTGTTGTTCAAAAACTACCTCAAAAGTTGCCAACATAAATACAAAAGGCTGCGAAGTCTTTCCCCCCTTTCCTCTCTCTTCTTTCTCCTTTTCTTGTCTCTTTTGCCTCATTCTAAACCTAATCAGGACCATGAAACCCATGATTCGGTGTCATTTCACAAAAAGCACTTCAGTTCTTATCAACCACTTTTTCATAAATTTGGTTAGATACACTGTATATGGTAACCTCCCACGCAGTCGTTTTTAGAGGACTTGTATTTGTGGGGAGGAGGAGTCCCCTAAAAACGACTGCGTGGGAGGCTTTGCATAAGTATATGGTTAATATAACTATTTAATTTTCCATAATAAAAAAAAAATGTGTAACAATGTGCAAAATTAAGATAAATTCTATTTTATTGAACATTACATTGAATTTTGCTCCACGTAAGCCATATTCTCGAAGTGATCAGTTTGACATAATGATTATTATCAAAAGAAACAGCAAACTAACAGTTTGTCAGCTGGAAAGCATGCACCCTCTCACAAACACCAGGGACAGATACATGTATTGTAGAAAGCTGTTGCAGTGTATGTCACAAAACACAGACATACATGTACAATACTCCAAAACAGATAACATCAACATGTACTTTTGTTTGCTTACTATGCCTCAAAAGTGTAACAACAAACATTGGCCACCACAGTCTCCTGCTATGCAGCTCCTTGATGGGTTGTCATACAATGTGTAGTGACGTGTTGGGTTGTCACGCAATGCACCTCAGTTTACCAAAGTACACATCATGACCGAAATGGTGACTTGACTTTGCAAGAGACTAGCAAGGGGAACTGGTTGTCTAATGTCAATTAATGCTTAAACGGCAAGTTGAGTTTTGTTTTTCCTTTCTTTGCTTCCTTACAAGCATTTTCAATGCTTATTTGAATTAATTTTATGTTACCGTATTTACTCGATTAACCGCCCTGGGCGCTTATTTTATTTTGGGCCCATGAGGGTGGGCGCTTATTATTTTCCCAGCATTTGCAGCAAGCGAGGACATTTTTAGAGAATAGCAAAACAAGGCATAACAAGTTTATTTCGCTTCAAAAGACAAAATAAAATGCAAATGCTATCATAAAAAGTCATGAATAATGTAAAAGTTCATTGATTACCGTATCTTGTTTTTTTTTTTTTATCTTCTTTTTAAATTTGACGTCTTTTGGTTGATCGTGTTTTAATTATTACTTGTTTCATGGGAGGTGCCTCGCATGGGTCCTCGCGTCCCGTTCGCACCTGCCCTTTAGACCTTATCACTTTAAATCACTTTGCACATATATTTCATTTCTTTCTGGCTGTTTAATTTGCTGTATGTAACATGTGTAATGGTCAATAAAGCCGTTAAAAAAAAAATCTAAAACCAACTTTTGAACACAATTGACGCTGCACGTACTTTGCGCTGGGCTAGTACATAACTGTTTTTTGTTGGGAGGGGGGTGGGGTGGGGAGGGCGCTTATAAACTTTTTGGGCTTTCCGGGTGGGCGTTTATTGGAGGTGGGCGCTTATTCGAAGGTGGGCAGTTAATCGAATAAATACGGTAATTAATTTAATTACAGTAATTTAATTAATTTTATAACTCTATGTTTTAACCAGGTGGAAGGAGGAGGGAAGGACTTTCTTATGAATGGTCCCTTTTCCTGCCATAAAGAACGGTAGCAAGAATCCAATTTGTAAAGGTGAGGCTGTAGACATACAGTGTACAACGGTCATGTCATCCTGCTTTGAGCCATGCATACTTGTTACAAAAAGTAAACAATTTGTAAGGTGTAAAGGAAGAAATTTCCAACTTACCATCATACACCAGAGTAAAAGGTACTCATCAATAGGTGAGCCATAATGGATGTTAAGAATCTGAAGAATTCCTCCAATCATTGTGGAATCTTTAAACTCAACAGGACTCCGCGTCATGCACCCAACCTGGTTTCAGGATTTCAAAGCATTTATCTACATGTATGTGAGACTAGAATGGAGAACACTGTCTTTTTCATTAGAAGAGCAATTACATGCATTAATATTAATGAAAATAATGTGATAGAATAATTATGTTAAGCCTGGTCAAGAAATGAGAATGATGTATTGACCAGTAAATGACACAGGCATACTCAGAAAAAAAATCTGAGTGCTCCTAACAGGAGTTGAACCTTCCTACGACCTTCCAATTACTAGTTTGGATGCTCTACCACTGAGCTACAGGAGACTCGTGGGAGTTTAGGCCATTAAACTAGGTTCATGGGACAAACATCCTGCGTACTCCTAGGATTGGAATCAATGTGTGGCATATGTGCGTGGAAAACAATGTACTAACACTGTCAAGAAAAATAAGATGTACATGTACATGTACATGGTGCTACGTGTACATATCTGCACATTATCAGTACATGCAATCAGAAAATGGTTCTTTGTGATTTGCTCCTACTAAAATTTGACCTTGTGTTGTGGCACTTCATAGTTCTTGCACAGTGTTAATGTCACAGTCATGTAAAAAGTTAACACAATTTAAAAGCTTTTAATAATTATACATAAATCATATACATGTACCAATACTGTAAAGATTTGATTCTCTTTAGTCTGGGAGCTCAGGGAGGGTGTTTCATTGCAAACGGGGCACAGCTGTACATGCATTTATACTGTTCTGACAGTATTATGAGAGCATTCATATGTACAATGTACAGCAGATACATGTATGATAAGCAACTCCCGTACATTGTTGGGAAGACAGCATTTTTTTCTGAGCTGTCTTTTTTATTTCAGAATACTTCTTTTACTGATATACATGTGTACATGTAAAAACACCCGATGGACAACCACAAAAACTAGCTATTAAAACAGTATGTAATTGACCACTCCCCCTTGGGGCTTTTCAGGGTCAATGAACAACGGCTCTAATGATACAAGACCATGACATCGGGAACTCCATGCCCTACTCTTTTTGAACATTGCCAAGGCTTCTTTAACCTCCCACAGATTATTATTAGGAATAAGTGTTGTGAGACGGGACCTACGGTTTATCGTCCTTATCCGAGAAGACTAGAAAGTCTAACCATTATTTTTTTTTGCAGATGTCATTACCAAGGCAGCACTTTCTCCTCAGTTATTTAAAATCCCTGAGTGTTGGTCCGGCTGGGGTTTGAACCCATGACCCCCCGCACGGTAGTCCGGTACTCTGCCAACTGAGCTAACCGGTCGACAATAAGAACAACAACAATACAATTTCAGAGTGTCATCATTAATATTTTTTGTCCGCAGCTTCAAGGTCACTATCTTATACACCTGTGCACGCAGGAGTGCTAAATCAGAAAAGGGGCCTCGCATCCCTGGTGAAAAACCTCACAGGATCTTCAAGGATCTTTGAAGATCTTCAAAGACCTGCTAAAGATCCTCAAAGACAAAGATCCTCAAAGGATCCTTACAGGATCTTTGAAGATCGTCCAAAGATCTTTAAAGATCCTGTATCTGCAAGATCTTGAACAAAGATCCTTAGGGAATCAATAAGGATCTTGCAAGGATCTTACAAAGATCCTTGTAAAGATTCCTGCAAAGATCTTTGCAAGGATCCTTTAAGATCCTCAAGGATTAAATGAAGATCTTTAAAGAATCCTTAAAAGATCCTTGTAAAGATCTTGCAAAGATCTTTGCCAGGATCCTTGAGGATTTAATGAGGATCTTTGAAGAACCTTAAAAAGATCCTTGTAAAGATCTTGCAAGGATCTTTGCCAGGATCCTTGAGGATTTAATGAGGATCTTTTAAGAATCTTAAAAAGATCCTTGTGAAGATCTTAAAAAGATCTTTGCCAGGATCCTTGAGGATTTAATGAGGATCTTTGAAGAATCTTTAAAAGATCCTTGTGAAGATCTTGCAAAGGTCTTTGCCAGGATCCTCAAGGATTTAATGAGGATCTTTGAAGAATCTTAGAAAGATCTTTGCTAGAATCCTCGAAGATTTAACATGGATCTTTAACAAATCTTAAAGGATTGTTGCCATAATTTATCAGGATCCTCAAGGATTTAATGAGGATCTTTGAAGAATCTTTAAAACATCTTTCAAAGATCTTTCCCATGATCCACCAGGATCCTCGATAATTTTTAAATTGGATGTCGCTTAAAGATCTTAAATAGATCCCTGTAAGGATTTGAAACAGTAGCAAGTCTCAGCCAAGAAAATTAGTAACACATTGTGAAGGGCTCAATAATTTATTGAACACCATGTTGCTGTGCAAAAGACAAAACTTGCAAAAACCGAACACAAAAGTCAATAAGATGGTTTACATTAAGATGATTGCACTTTACAAGTCAAGCTTTCAGTCAGCTGATTGATCAAATTATATTAATGTAACCTGAAGATTAACTACAGAACTAAGTGAACTTGATGAAGAAGACAAAGATGTAGTGAAAAGCAATAAAAGAAGTCATATTCAATTTCATAATTGAGCTGGTATGATAAAAATCCTACATCAGAATCTCATAGTGCATTTCAGAGTCACATGACTGTTTCACTGGTGGTCTGTCATACATGAAAATTGCGCAATCACTCTTAATTAAGCCCATCCTAACCAATGAAATTGCCTCGTTGTTTTTTTTTTAAATTGCATTGAGCGCACTTGGTACTGACATGAAAGCTACCAAATTAAGATTTCAGATGTTAACCAAAAGGTTACCTGTGAAGAGTTTCAAAGTTAACCTTGAGTTCCACACAGTCTGGAAAGATTAACCTGTTACCAACACATGGTACACATATATTGAATCTAATGATCAGGGCTGTCATTAAGTTGTTAGCATGTGGCATTAAGCTTCTTACCTGTAACAATCTTGTCAATTTCTCACTAAAATGATCCTTCAACCATCAAGATCAACTGTAACATCAAGGTTCTTTCAAGGGTATTCAGGCCTAATAGGTGTTATGGGATAGGGCCCTTAATGACAGCCCTGATTTCATCAATTATTACAGTTACCCTTCCCATGGAACACATGCTAATTTAATCATGTTGGTAGTGCTTAAACACAGGACTAACATGACAAAGATGCAAGGCATCCATAGGAAAATAATTACTTTAGAAAAAGAAAATTAAAAAGGAAAATTTTTAATGTTTTTTTTTTAATAAGATCTTAATCAAAATTAGTACCGTGATCTTACAACCATTCTGATTAAGGTCTTACCACCTTACAATTATTATCTTGGTAAGATCTTAGCATAAATTAAGAATGACAGTTTTAAAAAACAGTTCTTATGAAGATCTTGAAAAACAAAAACAAAAACCTTCTTCTTTGGTTCAATTCTTTATTAAGATCTCATAATATCATACAAGAATCTTGACAGGATCTAAGAATAAATAAACATGCCCGCAATACTCTTACACTGACTGTGATTATCTCTTTACTTGTATTGTTATTAACAATAAAATTTACTAGTTGTTTGTTGTGACATCTTGTACATCTTACTACTGTTTCCTTCAGTGTTCTAAGTTGATAAACGCAATGTAGACATGTGTGTTTCTAAACAAATGCTTAAAAAATATGACTGTTAAGACTTACAGTGTGCAGTTTACAGATTGTATTTGCATAAAAAAAAACTAAATGCACGGTCCTACACTGAAACTCACTTGCAAAAACACTGTCTATTACTTACAAACCTTCTTTGATGAATCTCAACTCCATTTAATGCCAAAAAGAACAAAAATGCTTTGAATCATAATCCCTTCGACTTCCATGCATAATGTTAGCTTATAAAATGAGCAAGAAAACGTGGAAAAACGTGGAATCACAGCAACACCGGCAGCCATCTTGGATTTCATTCAGACTGCGAAGACTGGGTACCATTTTGGTCAGCAGTTATGCCACTGCAGGCTCGGAGAAAGACCGTTTCATATTAGATTTCAGGGATTTCAGGCGGGATTCAAATCTATACAGCACACATTTCCTCTGGATTTTGCCTCTGCTACGCTAGAAAAATGATGGCTTCAAGTAGCAAACTGTGGACAACCACTTTTTAGAAAGAGGTAAGTTTCGACACCAATTATTTTGTGAAAGACTGCATGAAAATGTGCGATCGTCCAAGCGAATTATAGACAACGTGCATGCATATCTGCTTCTTGAAGATTATTGAGGTGGTCATTCCCTATTTAGTTTTTATATGAAGCTTTTGCAAACGTTGTTACGGAGTCATTCGTAGCCAGGTTAATATCATGACAGAGTTGGTATAAGCTGAAGACTTGAGTCATAGATCTTGATTTGGCGTGAAGATTAGTTTACGATCTTCGTGCATGGAGTGTACGACTGAAGGCAGCAACTAACAAAATTGTTACTGGTGAGAAGCTCACTGTAACATTGTCTAAAAAGTTAAAGGCATCTTAGTGGTCACTGTGATCACTCAGAAGAACTGATCAAAAGTGCACAATTTTCTGTCTGACGGTAGATTTTCATCTCGATCCTGTCTCCATTTTGTTGTCAAGGTTGTCAGACTCAAAACTGCAGCTTCAGCGTCAAGTCACCAAATCCTGCTCAATAAAGTCACTTGTAATTATGATAGTTGGAGTCTATTTTGACTGATTTAATTTTGTTGTGGATCATGACTTCTGCTACTTCTACTCGGCAACAATAATACTAAATAAAAGTTTGTACATGTAACTTGCATAATGGCAGTATTTGATCAGTTCTTGATTTCATAGTTGGAAACAGCAAGCAATATAAAGGGAACACTAAGTAACAATCCTTTATTGTTTTTGATCAATGCAATCATTTTTTCTTATAATAGGCTTTAATGAACATGTCAAAGCTGCATTAAGAATGGTAATATTTCACACATTGTAAATGGTTCAGCCTACACTCTGGAATTTTTAATTGGCTCAGAGAAACTCTCAAAACAATTAAACTGAAAAGTGGCATTCATGTGTCACTTTAAAGCTGTTTAAGAGACAGTGATCTTAATTTTCAGTTCACACAATGATGATGTAATCCTGCTCTTCAGTGGGTTGTGGCTTAATCCAGCTGCATGTACATTCCATCTCCAACATTTGAAAAACAATTGTTTTTAGTTGCTTCACTGAGTATCTCTTGTATGTTGGTGCCATTCTTTTCACTGAAAAGTTGAAAGACTCTGCTCCCAAACAGTATAAATTACTGGCCCACTGGCCTGAGTGGAAAGTCTACAACAACTCTCAATAGCTGTTGAAACGCTACTCCCCTTTCCTTTGGGTCAATGTTGTTTGAGCAAATTGGCGTGCACATTGTCATTGCTTTCATTGGACTTTACTTAGGAGGAGGAGGAGGTAGGGAGACACTTGTAACAAACAGTGTTTCAACATTTTGATGCCAATAGTAAGCTGCTGTCAGCATTAATTGCTCAGAGGCAAATAGTAGATGGTGACTTGACCAATGGGGGCACACACTAAACCTTAGTTAATAAATTATTATTGTTCTAATATTGGTACATATGTACATGTAGCTTTTTTTAGCAAGGGAAATAGCGTAAAAAAATGATATCTTGGTTTTTATTTTTGGTTTTAATTATTTTTCTTTTTTTCTCCACAGGGGCCATACAGGATAATTTCAAGCTTTCATGTTTTCTTGCTTTTAACATGCAACTGGAAGGACTTATTGGCTTTTTTTGTTATGTTTTTTAATGTTATTTTTTTATTTTTATATATCTGTTTATTTTACACTAACACTAAAGAACATTATTGTACCAGTGGAAACCAAGCTCTTATTCATATGTACACTCTGTTAGGTTGCTTCTTTCTTGGGAAAATAATACTGGCAAATAATAAGTCTCAGGATTGTTGAGAAAGGCTTTAAAGCTGCCAGGTTAATTAAGTTAAATAGATTATTATAAGTGCTTCATTAATTGATGCAAATGAAAGAAAAAGTTACATGTAGAACTTTGTCCTAGTCTAGGGAACATTTGTTGGTAAAGGTTTGTTTCTGTCACTCTTTTGTGAATTACAATATATTAGAATAGTGCTGTTGATCTTGTGAGCATGCATCACAAGAACTTGAATACAATCTTATGCCTTGTAAAAAAAGCCATAATGGCATTGTAGATGAAAGTTTCCATGTTAACTTTGAAGATTGTTGTGATAAATTTATTTCACATGAATAGCTAAGATTTATCAATAAACGGTTATCACACTTATAGTTTTTCTTGTTGGTTATGGTTTGACAATGCCTCAGCCTTTGAATTGAAGTGCTAGAAGCATATCCAGGTATGTGTAGGTTTTGCATTTTAAGCAAGCTGTGATCAAACTCTCAGGAACACATGATTCTAGGTTATTTGAATGAACCATTGTAGGTCATTGCCAGAAATGTCAGGGCAATCCAAAGAAAATAAAAAATATATACACTCCAGGGTTTTTTTTTCCTATTTTGCAGCTTGCTTGGAAAACAAAATCAAATCTTGGCCCTTTTTGATAAGATCATGACAATTTCAAGATCTTGGTAAGAAACTTATAAGACCTTGCAAGATCTTGGTAAGAATCTTATATTAAAATCTTTTAAGATTTTGGTAGGAATCTTATAAGATCTTGTAAGATCTTTGAAAGAATCTTGTGAGATCTTGTAAGAGCTGAATAAGAATAAGAATCTTTTAATCGTACAAGATATACGAATCTTTTGACAAGATCTTGTAAGGTTCTTGTAAAATTCTTATTTCTTATTAAGAATCTTGATAAGATTATTTAAGGATACTTAATGAGGATCTTTGCAAGATCTTAGGAGGATCTTTGCAAGATCTTGGGAGGATCTGCATGAGGATCTTAATAAAGATCTTCAAGGATCTTTGAAAAGATCCTCAAGGATCCTTCATTTTCTTGCCAAGATCCTCAAGGATCTTTAAGGATCCTCTAAGGATCTTCAAAGATCCTCAAGGATCTTTAAGGATCCTCTAAGGATCTTCAAAGATTCTTGAGGATCTTTGAAAGATCTTGGGAGGATCCTCAAAGATCCTTGAGGATCTTTGCAAGATCTTAGGAGGATCCTTAAAGATTCTTGAGGATCTTTGAAAGATCTTGGGAGGATCCTTAAAGATTCTTGAGGATCTTTGAAAGATCTTTATGGATCTTTGAAGATCCTTAGAGGATCCTTAAAGATCCTTGAGGATCTTTGAAGATCCTAAGAGGATCCTTAAAGATCCTTGAGGATCTTGGCAAGAAAATGAAGGATCCTTGAGGATCTTTTCAAAGATCCTTGAAGATCTTTATTAAGATCCTCATAAAGATCCTCATGCAGATCTTTAAGGATCCTTAAAGATCCTTGAAAGATTTTCACCAGGGATGGTACAGTTCAATGATGCACCTTTTAGTATAGGGGCAGTCTTGAGATACAGCTGCAGTGGGCACTTGTTGTAAAGGGGACACCTACAGTAACAACAGTCATTTAAGGTGGGGGGTGGGGGGGGGGGGGAGAGCAGCTGCATGCACTGGAAAAAGGGAATTTATTATTACAGTAGTCTAAGTACTCTGGAAGTCCTTAATACATACCACAAGTTTGATGGTGATCTTGGAACACGCCATACCAAATGCCATGACAAACAAACATGGATGCTTTTGAAATAAACTGGTAGATGAAGTCCTTGCAGTAAGATAGGCCATATAAATCATACAAGCAATTGGGAACAATGGTGACAAAACACTAGTTCCCTAAAACGAGCAAAGGAGGCATAAGCACAAACAGAAGCAAGGAATATAGTTGGTTTTCAGAGCAACATTTTGACGGGTTGCATTTCATAGGATTTTAGTTAAAAGTACATAATTATATATACAGCTACATGCTTACTTTTGGCAGTCAATAGAAAATTGAAAATAATTGTACATGTACATGTACAGACGGTACATACTGTATAATCAATTTCTCATTTACAGTTGTACTTCATGTTGATGATTTTAAACTTATCAGATCTGCATATACTGTAAGTTTCCATTTCTAGCTTTGGAGTGTAGAAACCTTTTACTTAATAGCTAGTTCTTGCAGTAAAACATGCTGTAATAACACATGCCCATTTTATATTTTCTTCCATGGTACAGTAGGACCATCTGTTTTCATAAACTCTTTAAGTCACAATGTATTAATACATGTAAATACCACTTTGACAGTAAATAAGAAAGAAAAAAGTATATAATAAATTAAATAAATAAATGAAGGAAAAAGTGACTGCACATTCTAGATAAACATAATAACAACCAAATAAATAACTTACCGCTACGGTTGAACCATTTTTGCCTTTTCCGCCCTCATATATTTGGATAAAAATTGTTGAAAGAGCATACACAGAACCAAGGACACAAAAACCAAAAACAACTGCCCTAAGTGAAACATCAAAATAGGGTACCTGAAAAAAAAAAATGAATTCATTAACTAATAGATGGGGAATTGTGTATCAACAGGTAAATTTTTCAGGACTGCTTGCATTGTTCAGGCTTCAAAGTTGTTGTTGTTGTTGTTGTTGTTTTTTTTTTTTTACAAGGGACCAGGCGCATGTACAGTCATGTAGTTGAACAAGACCTAAATAATCATGACATCTTAAAATAAAGTTACCATTATATTGAGCACTACATTCTACACTGTAGTGGTTAAAATGGTAAAGTTGTACTACAAGCCAAATGGCCCACATCGCTGGAGCTTAATCCAGTTTCTGAGTAGCATGAAGCAGCTAGGAGTATTGCTACTCTTCCCCCCCCCCCCCCCCCTACCCCCCACCAGGATGGGATGCTAGTCCATTGTAGGGTTACTTCAAGCAGTATGTTGCTGGTACCCATTTATACAAGGGTCAATTCAATAAAACTTTCACACTTGTAGTTTACCAGCTGGGCAGTTAGTTTGACAAGCCTACAAGAAAACTAACCCAATGACTAGTTCAGAAATGAGTTCAAAACTCATTGGTAAAGACTTCTAACAATGTTAAGCAGACTCATGTTGTGCATGAGCGTGCAATTACAAGGGCCCAGATTGTAAGTTACAAGTGTAAACATTTTATTAAATTGGCCCCTGGGTGAAGAGATGCAATGTGGAGCAAAGTTTCTTGTCTTTAGAAGGAAACAACACACCAATGAAGTGACCACATAGCTGACTGTCCAATTGGAAATCCTATGAAATCCTACCTCCACCTGGCCCCTGCTAGTAATGGACTAGCTCATTTTTGATATTTTAAATCATGTTGTGCAATATTTATTATTTTCTACTGAGCCACTAAATGGAAACTTAGCTCACCTGATGAGACCACACTTCAACACCAAAGATTCCTGAAATAAAGAATATAAGCATTCCGGCGAACTGAAGCTCAGTCACATCAATTCTGCAAAGATAAAGTGGAGTATTTTGTTGCAGATCTACAAAGGCAACACTAGCAATTTCTTTAAGGGAAGTCTTGAAGTTCTCTGCATTAAGGGGGGTATTCTCCAAATGCTGTTACAATTTATTACAATTATGATCTATTCTCCTTGGCTTCAAATTTCCAATCACACTGGAAGGTTCCTGGAAGGCTTCAGTTAAAATAAAATGAAAAAAACAACAACAACAACAACAAAACAAACAAACAAACATGAAAGAATAATCTGTAAGGCCTTGACTACTGGCTAAAACCATGCACACAAACCACATATTAAACACTTTTTTTGTCAGCAATGTTTAAGTAAACTGCAGAATTCGACTGGTGCCTACAATGCATTCCCTCAAGGCAACATTAACGGTTCAGTATATTAAGCTAATAAATCCTTAATTTTTCAGTTTTAGGGCTGATTTTCACTATTGGCAGAGTTAGAGTCCCAAGAATTAGTAGGAGAAGCAGAAGCAGACGAATAAACCAATCACAATGCATGTTTTCAGGTAATCTGAAATTATACTGATTTGGGCAGCAAAAAACATGTCGTGCCTGAGAATAAGCAAATGTGATACTGAAAGTTGATTTTTCCACTTCTGATTGCAACTCCATTGTTTGATATCCACTTGATCTTAATGCTTTCTGCTTCTGACTACATGTATGACACTGACTGACTCCATCGCTAATGAAAACCTGCCTAATTACACAGGGCTCAAGATTAACGGTAGCCAACTACATGTAGCCACAGACTGGTTTAAATTCAGTTTTGGCTAGTGGGTTTTGTGCTCTCACTGGCCATTTTGACTTACTAAAAATATTATCATAAAGCACTAAAGTGCTGGCCCCAGTTGTTCAAAGGCCGGATAACTTTAACCGCTGGATAAGGCACTATTCGGGGTCTAAAATATACTTCACGTTAAACGTTGTCCAAGGTTTTCGTTCACTCTTAAAATAGACTGTGGTTAGAGTGTGCATATTCGCTTGTACACATGAAATACTGAAATCTTTGCACAGATTGAAACTGTCAGATACATGTAGTGACAAAATATCCACTGGATAAAGTTATCCGGCCTTTGAACCACTGGGGCCTGGACAGAAAACTAATATAATTTAATAACCACAAAAGCAAATCAAGAGAACAAGACCTGCATTGTACATTTGTACGTTTGGCCGCTTTTTGTGCTGCATGCCTAGATTTGAGGCTTATTTTGTGTTCAGATCAACTTGAAATTCAGTTGCAAATAATGCAATTTGTAAACAGTAAATACATGTACATGTAGTAAACAGTAATTATTACACATCTAATAAAAAAATTGTCTGACCTCCCTCTCTCCCCTTTTTGTAAAGCGAATTAGTGAGGCTGTGACTAGCGAAAATTTTGTTTTGGCTAGTTGAAATCAGACCTGTTACTGTACTAGCCACTAGGCTTTAAGTGAGCTAAAACATTAGTATTAAGCCCTGCTTTACAACTTAACATCCATTACACTGCACATGTAAACACCTGTAGTATGTCAGCATGTTAAATTAAATCATTTAATTTTATTGCCTTCATGCAAAGGCTATCATAAAATAATACGTTGTTTTTGAAAAGAAAAATCTTTGCAGTTGTACCCCCCACACCCCCTCTGGAAAAAAAAAAATTATGATAACATTACATGTTACATGATAAATGTATACATGTACTCACTTTCCAAATCTTATAGTTCCTGAAACATACGCTTGCCAGTGGGCACAGTAAAACATGAACGTCGCCATAAAAGATATGAAGAACATCCAAGCTGGTTCCAAACCAAACTGCATTGCGACACAGATAGCTAAAATCATTATCACCATAGAAACAGAGTCACAACCATGATCAACTAATTCTCCCAGTGGTGATGCACTTTTTGTACGTCGGGCTTGTTTACCATCAATAGCATCAAGGGACTGGTATACAAACAAACCAACAGCACTCAAAACAAATGCCCACCATGGTGCCTGTGAAATAGACAATAAATTATAAAATAATTTGTATCTAAAAATTAGTACACAAATTAATTTTATTATCATTAAAATAAATGCCACTCTTACAGCTTCCAATATTATAGTTTTGTATATTTTATTGCACATGTAAGCAATGCACATCTTACATGTGAAGTGAATCCAGAGCCTGGTTTTTCAAACAGTGGATTTTTTAAATGCTATCCAGCAGATAAAATGTACAGTACACTGCAACCAATACAGTTTATAAGGACAGCGACTTATCCACTGGATAAAGTTATCCACTCTTTGAACAACTGGGACCAAGATTCTAAAGAACTTTTTTACCAACAAAATTAATTACTGTCAGTATAATTTATTTGCATGCAAATTACAGCAATGCGGTGTTAATTGGCTGGCAGGCATTTGTAAAGGTACTTCACAAACTGTTCCCATAGATACCCTGGGCATTTGACTAGATATGTGTACACCATGCCTGGGGTCAGTGGGAAATTTGATCTTTGCTTGGGAAGGATGGGGAATTCAAACTGGATTTACAGGGGAGAGGGGGAGGGGGGTGGGATGGGATACAGACTGTATGTTTTGATCTGCCAGAACACACATGGCTTTTTAACCTTGTCTGTGGGAATTCAGAAGTTTTTATAGGATGGGATTTTCACTTTCACTTCGAAACAGTTTTAGAGATATCATTAAAAAACTCTCTGTGTGCAAGCATGAAAATTGTTTGAGTAAAGTGAAAATTTTGTCCTCCAGGAGAGGGGCATTTGAGTGCTTATCCTTGACTTTCACGTGACATCACCAAATTCTAGAATTAAAAAACCAGGAGGCCTACAAAATGTTTACCTTCACTCAAGGAAGGATTACCTAAAAATGTGTCTTTCCACAATTTCTTAGCTCGATGTCATACTTCCTTTTGAAAGTAGAACAGTTTCAATTTCCGAGTTTTCATTGTGCATGTCATCAGAAGGACGGCCGTGACAGAGTTTTTTTTGACTCTTCGGGTGATTTTCAGGATTCTAAACAATTTAAGTTTGAGGAGAAATATTTATCTAAACTTCGAAAATTCACAAGGGAAAACAAATCTCTCCAGATGTTTTTTCTTATTTTCGGCCGCCATGTTGGTGTCCCTCAGCTCTATAAATTTGTGTGAAACATCTTGTCAAATAACTTGAGTACAGAAAAATGCACAGACCTGACACTTGGACAGATTCCTTATTTGCTTATCATCTATAACATGTCAATTTCTTTACTTCATTCATGAATGGTTTCGATTTTTTTTTCAATGGCGTGACAAAAATCAACAGTGAAAACCGGCAATTGCTTTTTTTAAGCCCCAGTGGTGACCAACATCTAATTTCTCCATACAATGTTGCTGCTTTTTAAAACATTTAAGTCAGGAGAATAAAGGAAATAATCACCAAAGATGAAATGCATTGATTTTTAGACAAAGTCTCCCAACCAGTAGCATAAGAAATATATGGAGGACAGTGATAAGAATATACCTCTTGGTATTAGGGCTGAAAGGGTTAAGGGTTAAGCATTTGAATGACCCAGGGGGGAAGGGGGGAATTTAAAAAACGAAGACAACCTTTAAAAGTTCAAATGCCAGAGGGGTTGCCCTGGGGGTGGGGAAGGGAATGTTGAAGTTTCAAATTAATTGGTGCATAATCTTTTCATTCTTGAGGTGACAAAAATTAAAATTATTTTATATAGTACAATATAGCCTTTAAATTATAAATATACAAAGCTTAAGTAAATAGTTTATGGAATTAATTCCCACAGCTGGAAACAAGTATTTACAAATACATTGGTAAATGAAATTGAAGCCGTTTTGCATTAATTTCACGTAATTTCTAGCTTGGGAAGTAAACCAACTACATGTACATGTGCGGCGTACGGCTGTACACTGTCAGTCAAAAGTTACAGCATCATAGTCTGTCCGACTAATAAAAAAATATGATTTTATCACAAATAAAAAAAAAATGTTCTGTTGCCGTGCTTGAAGTGTATCTTTATGAATGGAAGGTCATTTTCTTAACTTAATTAGAAAAGCTTTATATTCGTGGACAATATTCATTAGATATTCGTGGACAAGAAACTTAATATACTAGATGACCGGGGAGCGATTAAAGTGCTTAATAAAAGCGAGACAAATTAGAGTCTCAACTACAAACGAACAATATTTTGATTGCAGGGAATAATATGTTAAAAAAATGAAACAAAGCGAAGGTATAAGCTACATGCATTATTCACCAATTATATAACACGGCAAATTGATTGGACCAAAAACTTCCGAATAATGAAAGTACTGTTTCTACCCCATTTTAGATACAAAACTCACCTCTCCTTTAGCTTGAGGACAGTATGAAATTAAAATGAGTGACGAAACAACATTAATGGCTAGTCCAGAGACCGTGAGAGCATTTGGTGCTATCCACATTGGTAACTGTTGAACCAGCCATCGCCAATAAACTTGAAGGGTAGGATCCAAAATCGAAACGCATTCAGCGCTATATTTGTGCTCCGCGAGCCTTTTCAACTGCCTGTCATTCAAAACAGAAATCATCGCCGATGCTCTTGTTCTGCAGCTTCCTTTGCGACGAATTTACTGTCAAAACGACGACGCTCGCCACGTAAATACAACAACATTCAGTGACACCGCATACAAGCGATGTATTACTTCCCTTGGTTTTCATTCTTCGAACTACTAAGGCCTGGTTACGGATTCGCTGGCGCGGTCGCCAAGATTACCGGAAGTTTAAAAATGCACGTTTCCGGTTCAAAGCTTTACACAACTGTAGAAAGACTACGAGACAGCTTATCTTAGATTGTTTGGAGTCAATCTATCAAACATATTAAAATTTGTTTAAAGTTTATTAAAAGGCAGACCGTAAACTGTCAAAATATCATGTTTCCAGTCACCTTTTCAAGTCCATTCTTTGGGCAAACCTTTCTTTTTTTTCCGTTTCCGCTTCAATGCGCAAAAAAAAAAATTCCATTTAAAGATTATTTACACAGGCCGTTTGTAAAAAGAGAGAATTAAGTAACAAATTCAAGACGGAATTTTTTCTTTTTTTTTATCTTTGATGATCTGTGTTTCTGGTGCTTTTATCTCGAAAGAGTTCTCGAATTCCTGCTTATAAAGAGATTTCTTTGTTATGCAAAGTGAAGCGTCAACCTGCATTGACCCAGACTCCTTTCTGCCCTTTCTGCTGTCACGATATTTGTAATGTCCGTCTGTAAAATCCGCGAAGATTGGGCCAATATTTAGAATTTGTTGGCTTCACTTAACAGGGAGCTATTGAGATAAGCGACTCGGAGGATCAAAACTCTTGGAATTTAGCCATAGGTAAGTAAGATATAATTAAAATCAGTTACTCTTGGGATTTAAGGAATTATCTAATGAAGCGTTTTATGGAGTTTTTGCATTAGTTTACTCCGATTTCAGCATAATGCTCTGGCTGCGTTCGAGATAAAAACTGACTAACTTTGCGGCAGTTGCGATAAAAACGGCTTTATTTTGTTATCCTCAGAACGTGAGACCTTATAAACTCCATACTGACAGACCAGGCTGTCAGAACACTATCGATTGTTTCGTTCACATACTCCGATCAATGTGCTCCTGCAAATTTTAATTAAAACAGTCACGTTCTTGTTGTGTCAATTGTTACCAGACTTTAGTTCGATCATTATTCATGACTTCACTTTCACTCAAACCGCGTTGAGTTCGAATAGATGGATGCCGGGAAACATCCTCGACCTCGACTTCGATTTCTACAGTTCTAAGGTAAAGTTTGAAAAATTTGTGTGAGTAGCTTTCACTTCAATGTCTAAGTACTGTCAAATAAGCTGTTTTATGCATAGTCTCAAAAGTTAGAGCATTCACGCTATTATCATCATCTCAGTGATCAGACTACGGTCACTATGTGGGAGCAAGTGCCTGAAGGTCCTCTGATGCCAAATGGTCCAAGAATCGAACCTATGTTCAGGCGGTTTATAAACGAAATCCGTTAAGTATGTCAGTTCAAATGCGATCTGAATAATCGTTTTTATTATTATTACATATAGTATCATTAAATACGGTTCGATTTATTTTTGTGTAACCAGTCTTTGCAAAGGAAAGTTCGACCGGCTCGTTGTAAATTTCGATATTGTGCACGGCTTAACTTAGCGATGTGAACTGGTGATCATGTTAGGGAAGAGGCAGATATTAACATTTGTATTTGGTTTCATGATCAGTGATTATTTCATCCGTACTGACCGAAAAGCCAGTGTTGTGTATTGATCACATTCAGTAAAATCATAAGAAAGTCAGTGAACGGAAGGTTTAACCGACCTTTCTCCAGCAATATTAGTGTTTCAAAAATGCTCTAAGACGAAGAGAAAACTTTCAGACAAAATGTTTATGTTATTGTTTCAATTGGCGTGTTGTTATGCTTACGGGGAGAATGGATTTGACACGTACATGGTGAATGCATTTAAGCATGAATAATTCACATGCAGATTGTTTTCTCTGCAAGCGGCCATGTTGGAGGTTCAGAACAATAAAAAATATTTGCATGAAATAAAATTTATTTCCCAAAGAAAAATCATTCCATCGTTTCGTTCCTCCAATGGCCACCGTGGAAACACTCTTTAGCAATAAACTTTTTCATATGACATTACCGAAAACTTAAAGCCTGTGGCGTGACGAAACCTTCAAGGAAATCGGTTATAATTCAGCCTACAGCATCGGTGTCATTGATCATCCCACAGCCTTTGATTTCCCGCAATAAAGGAGAACCCCTGGGTCGGGAAAATCCTTTAGTTTCCAGTATCTAATTTATTATTATCATCATCATCATCATCATCATCATCATCATCTATTATTATTATTATTATTATTATTATTATTATTATTATTATTATTATTATTATTATTATTATTATTATTATTATTATTATTATTATTATTATTATTATTATTATTATTATTATAGCGGTTAAAAAAATTGCAGGGGTTCTGGGGACAAGTATGGGCTCTGTAATGCTCACCTTGTGTACAAACCTTTCCGTTGGCAGACCACGTCCACCATTAGTAACAATTGACACAACTGAGAGGGCAAGACTCAAACTAAAAAAATAATCAAGTGCGTGTGATATGGTTTACTACAATGTTATTACAGATCAACCACCTATGTTGGCACGCCTACTCTGAGCATGTTTTAATTTAAAGCTACTTCTTTTCTTAAAGCTGCTAGTGTATATCAGGGGCACCCAACGGATCGTTTCGGTAAATTATCTGTTCGGAAGGTCCTTAATCCCCTACAATCTTCTGAGGGGAATATTCACCTCGAACTTTCGTGAATTGGGAAATTTAAGGCCTAGTGTTTTCTGATTGATAAAAATGTCGTTTGGAGTACCGAAAAAAAATCAGCTAAGATTTTCGGAAAGGAAATAAGACCTACGGTTTTTGGGAAATGGACAAAAATGCCCTAGTAATTTCAAAAAGACTGAAGTTCCCCTAGGATAACCGAACAGATAAAAATATTATAGCGCAGCCTAAAATGAACCCACAGAGCTTTAAAGGCACTCCAGATAGCCTAAAATAGCGTTTCAAAGGATCTAAGAGAAAACTGTCGTTGGGTGCCCCTGGTATATCACAAACATACATGTATATATGTATTTATTTTATAAAATGTAATTACTTTCGATCTCTTAAATTGTACTGTATACTTCATTTCTTTTAGTATGTTTATGTGTCTTCAATATATTGTACATGTACATTTCTTTTTCTCTTTCCCTGCCCGCCTCGATTAGCTTTCGCTACGTGCAGTCCAGTGAAATTAGCTAAAAATTGGTAAAACATACAGTAAAGATTGAGACTGACAAATGAAAACGGGCAAGAGCGAAAAGAAGCTGGAAAGTGATGGGCTAATTACATGAGGAAAATGAAAGGGTGACAGTTTTTTTCCCAATTTTCACCCTCCAGGCGGTTTCTGGTGTATTGCTGATGAGTCTATCGTTTTCGTAATTGTCTTCTTTCAAGGTAAACTGACTAAGGACCGTCTGTGACTTCATCTGTCTATCATCATTACTTTCCATGGACAGTGGTTTGATTTTCTTGTTCTTACATTTCCCAGTTTTGTGAGTCCATCGAAAATGACAGATTACATCAGACGAGTACTCACAGGAGATGTGACGAATCTACCAGGAAAAGAATCCAATATAGTCCGTATATTCACAAGCTCAACCTTCACAGGTATGCTCATAACGTTAACATTAATGACTGAGTCAGAGACATTCACGCTGCTGTTGTGCGAATACGCACTAAAATATGAGTGATCCAATCGCCTTCGTCAATTCACTCATAGACAACGGTTGCGATCGCTATTCCGATTTTTGATTTATACATGCATGACCTACTTATCTCTGTGTTTAAATGGCAGTCATGCAGTTGTGTACTAATCATGCAATTAGCCTACTCGTGCAAGTTTAGAGCGAAAGTCAACTCTGCTGCGGCTGGTTGACCATTGTTGATGCAAAACTTGGTGCCTTATTCTAATTCACTGAGCACGTAAACGTAACATTAATTAAAGGGAAACTAGTACATGAGCTAGAAAGTACTTCCCATTCTCAGAAAATGAAGTGAAATTTGACCAAGAATTGAACCTTTTCATCTTTTGAGAGGGCGAATTTGGAAAAGTAAATGTCCTAGAAAAGAAAGGGAGCAATTAAAATGTTTTTATTTGGACTGTATATTGGAGTTATACTATACTTTTTTCAGCAAACGCCTATAACAAATGTATGTGTCTAGATGTCGTTGTTATTTTCTTTGACGTCGTATAAATTCTTTTTCTCATTTTACGATCTGTCCGTAGACACCATCGAAGAGAGAAATCGACTAATGAGAGACGTTTATCCGAGCTTGCGCACTTACTGCCAGCAAAGAGGGTTGGAATTTCAAGTGGTTGACATGAGGTGGGGTGTGCGTGATGAAGCTACCGCCGACCACAAAACAAACGAGCTCTGCGTACAGGAAATTAAAAACTGTCAGCGACTGACGCCAGGACCAAACTTCATAGTAAGAAATTCGAAAAGCGTGGTTCTATTTTTAATCAAGTCTTTAAATGTTATTCAATGAACACTATGCAGTTTCTGTGCGTTAATTGGATTTGGTTTCAATACGTTCGAGTTGTTTCCTATTGGTTGTAAATGGTTAGAGCAAGCATTGGCTGCATGGTCGAGTAACTCCGCATGCGGTAGAGTTATTAGGCCAAACTGCCAGTTTGCCAGAACCCTGTTTGCCAGCATTGTCCGGTGTTTTCGCTTAACAGAGACGCAAGGTTGAACGAATTATTTTCTTGGCGAAAATGATAAGCAGAACCGTAGGGGAAAAAGTAAATTCATTTTGGTTTTGGACCTTGTCATGTAGCAGTGGCGCATGGGTTGACAAAAATTTAAGAAACAAATGTAAATATATGAGACATATATTTTGAACTGCAGAAGAAAGATTAAATAGAAGAAAAATCGTCGCAGTTACTACGCAACTTAAGCAGTTGCGAAAAGAAAGCCTGAAAAAAAATCAGGCTTGAACGGGATTCGAACCCATGACCTGTGCGATGCCGGTGCAATGCTCTACGAACTGAGCTATCAAGACAACTGAGAGCTGTTCATATTATGAGTTCGTAATATACCCGTGAAGGATGAATAAATAAAAATTTTTAATATATGAAACATATATTGTGAACTGCGGATGAAAGATAAAAGAGAAGAAAGATCCTCGCAGTTACTACGCAACTTAAGCAGTTGCGAAAGGAAAGCATGAAAAAAAAAATCCAGGCTTAAACGAACTCATAATATGATCAGCTCCCAATTGGCTCCCAGTTGGCATGATCATGAGAACAATTCAACTCTCAGTACCCTTATCTGACTGAAATTTTAGAATCAACAATGCTCTTTACGACTGAGTGAAGGATTTAGTTTCTTACAAGGTCCTTTAGGATCTTGTCAAAGTCGCAGCAAACCTTATTAGGAACATTGAGGATATGAAGAACCCTTAAACTCTTTAAGGACCTAAGCAACAACCTGCTAATGTGATGGAGATCTATAATGATTTTAGCCTGGCAAACCTGCAGATCCAGAAGTTGCTGAACGATCTGTGAACCCGGCACAAGGGAGACATAATCGTATTTCCCGTCCTTGTCCCGTCTTTGACGAGTAAGATGGTGTTTTCACGTCAATGACAACTTGATTTTTTTTCTGGCCGATCGAGTTGAAGTTGAGGTGCAAACGAACTTTAATCACCAGAAATTCGCCTTTGTCACGAGTTTTGTCCTGCCTTGTAAATAAGCTGTCGTATATTAAAGTAGGGTGCTTGATTACTTTTGTCAAAAAAACCGTTTCTAACACGTTCTTTCAATCAGTGCCTTTTAGGAAACAAGTATGGCTATCGTCCGTTTCCATACAAAATCAGAGCGTCTGAGTTTGAGGTGTTGGTAGAGGTGGCTCGGGAGAAATATGAACAGCCCGAACACATTGACTCCCTTCTGGAATGGTACTGGAAGGTCAGTATGTGCAAAATAATTGATAGAGGTTGAACCTGCAGGTTAAAAAAAAAAAGGGGGGGGGGGGGGTAGGAAACTTCATGGCGAATGCAATGAAAGCCAAAAATCTAATCTTCGAAAACTCTCAGAATGAGAGAATCTGATTAAGGCTAGCTACAAAGGCCTAGTTATTGCTTTCCCTGTATAAATACACAGTGCAATGTTCCGTGGACAGAAAAGTTGAAAGTTAGAACATTTTGTTTTCTCAGGATACAAATGCCATTCCCACGGAGTATGTGCTTCAGCCAGTTACGGACCGGTTTCCTTACTACAATGACTTGAGTGACGAAAACAGAGAGAAAAACAAGCGAGAGAGAGACCAGTGGTGGGAGATTTTTCAGTCTTTCCAGATACTTTTCAAGAGGATGGCAAAGATCGCTTTGGAGAGAAATAAGATAACTTTAGAGCAAGCACACAAGTATTTTAGCTCAGGTATGAGTAGGAATAGGTTTGATCTACTCTTTGACTTTAAAGATCCTTACCATAATATAATGGAGTCAATGCCAGGAAATAGCTTCGACAAGCCATTCCAACTATGGAACATCTTAATCATCCTTGACTCGCAAGATGACAAGCTTGACTCTTGCTCGATTTGCAACTCGAACCAGAGCGAGAAACGATTACAATCCCGAGTTTATGTCTCAAATTTTGCATAAAAAATCCCAAAGGATACACAAATAATCCATCAGATTAAACTATTGATAATTTAAGAAAGCGTTGACGGTGAATTGGGACCCGAATGAGTCGTTTTAAGGAGGATGTAGCTTGATTTCAAACCACACGCGAACGGAGCCCGTCAGGGATAGGGTCTTTCACACCAAACATATAACCGATCTTAAAAGAAGAAAAAACTAGCTTGAATTTCTCATATATTAAGATCATGGCGGATGTTGTTGTCGACGCGCGCAAAGCACAGTGGTTGACTAGGATCCTTTAAAGATGTGAATGTGTAAACTTATAAATTTCAAAGGAGGAAAGTCACTGTAATTTATATTAAAACTTGAAACTGACGATAGACGAGCAACTACACGAAGTTTGTTTCAACCCCTACACTTTCACTGATGATAGCTGCCAACATAATTATGTTTCCAAAGGGTCTTGATACTAGCAGGCAAGTCAAAAGTTTTAAGAAAACAACAAAACATTCAAGTCATAAAATATGTTTCGACAGAGACTTTTGTCTTCTTCAGTTAAAGTGCAAAGCGTTGTAAGTTGACTTTATAATAAGTAGACAAAAATGTTAATTATGATAAACGGTGACAACAGAATGAACATGAAACGTGACAATGTGAGAATTATAAGGATAGTTTTAGATTTGAATGAACGGTGAAAAGAAAGTTCCTTAGAGATGCGTGACACTTGAAATTGTATTCGTATAGGACTGATATAGAGAGATGCGTACCTTCTTCTCACTACGTAGTTATCGGTGTTCTTTTCTTGGAACCGATCTACGGAGGGTAGCAACTATCAACCGTCCAGATGCCCTACGCTCGTCTGAGCAGTACGACGGAACCGTTGATAGAGTACCTCTGGTTCTCACATACCACCCGTTTAACACCCAAATCAGAACTTCCAAATTCTATCAACCGATCAGCAAACACGAGATATCTTCCCACAAGCGCCTTTCATGGCATACAAACGCGACCTCAACCTAAGAAACATGCTTGTACGCTTTCACGACCACTCTTCCACTGAGCAGTATGGATCACGTGCGTCTGAACGCCCCCGTTGCTATACTTTATGTATATGCAGTACATCAGCCAAGACAACGAGATACGAGGCCCTCGCTACTCTTTTTCTGTCCGTGGCCATTTCACCTGCCAGTTCAGTAATCTAGTGTACTGCATAACTCCTGTAACCAATGCCCTACCATTCTTTACATTGGTGAAACCGGGCGGACCCTTAGGACTCGTTTTAGCGAGCATCCGCAACAACACTCCTGGCTTCCCTGTGGCCCAACATTTCAACCGGCCACGGGTCACAGTGTTTCAGACATCCGGCCGGGTGCGGGGTATGCAGTTATACAATGGGACAAACCTCCAGCGAAAGCAGCGTGGAATGAGGTTGATTTTTTAACTTGGGACTGTTCAGCCGGATGGACTTAATGTCAATTTTAGTTATTTGAATTGCAACTTTTAATGCATGCGCGGGCTACTCAGATTCATATGCGCGCGTGTTTCCAGTAGCGTATTTCAATGGTTTTCTCCACACTGAATAAGGGTTATATACCCGAAACGTCTGTGTTTCTTCTGTTCTTCCAAAACCATTTTTGACACTTTTTGATGAATTTTAGATTTACATGGAGTAATTGTTGATTGGAAGAAGGTTGTTCTCTTTGAATATGTAAAGCCTCTTTTATCTTAAGTTGAAAAATGGTAGAGGCGTGATCTAAAATATGGAAGCAATCTAATGAACATAAGGCACGACAATGTTCAGAATTCTGTAGATGTTTGAAGCTGTGAGAGGCCCTATCACTGGCTAAGTGCTCACGTGCGCGTGTGGAAAAATGCCGGGCTGTTTCACCGACATAACAGGCATTACAGCCCGCACATGCAAACTTATAAACCACACGCGAACGGAGCCCGTCAGGGATAGGGTCTTTCACACCAAACATATAACCGATCTTAAAAGAAGAAAAAACTAGCTTGATATCTAAATCATTGCAGTCGCGCTTAATCAAGAGACGAATCCATTTTCTTGGTGACTACGGAGAAATGTCCTATATAATTAAAGTAGCTTGAAGTAAAATGTAGGCGAAGTGGTAGGAGGGAACCCCGAGAACCAAGATTATTTTGGGTCCCCGAGTGATATAAGGCATTTTCGTGCCTTATGTTCATTGGATTGCTTCCAATTATTTTAGATCACGCCTCTACCGTTTTTCAACTTAAGATAAAAGAGGCTTTACATATTCAAAGAGATCAACTTTCTTTCAATCAACAATTACTCCATGTAAATCTAAAATTATCCTTATAATTCTCACATTGTCACGTTTCATGTTCATTCTGTTGTCACCGTTTATCATAATTAACATTTTTGTCTACTTATTATAAATTCAACATATAACGCTTTGTACTTTAAATAAAGATGACAGAAGTCTCTGTCGAAACATGTTTCATAAACTTAAATGTTTTGTCGTTTTCTTAAAACTTTCAACATAATTATATAATGAAGAGCTTTAACGGGCAAGTCGGTAACATATTCCACTGGTTTCCTCTTAGGGATTAGAATTGTACGCTACACCAAACATCTGTCGAATCTCAGTAAGAGAATTGGTGATACTCTGCATTAGCTAGTCGACGACAAATGTAATGGACGGTGGCGGTTGCAAAAATTTTATTGACGTTTGAAATTGGTTATTTACGATTTTATACCATGACGTATATGATTAAGACCTTCTGATTGTAATGGCATATCTTAGATGACATATTTGAAATCTAGACTAATAACGGATCACAACAACTCCTGATCATGGCCTCATCATAAGAAACTAGAGTAAAAAAAAAAACGTTTGTTATTTTACATGTAGTCCAACCAGGAATGATAGACAAGTCCTCTAACTATCTTTACTGTTTCGTTTTCAGTAACCGAGGAGGAGATTGAACATGGTATTCTTGGTTCTTCAAACCCTCACTCCCAGTCCCTTTGCTACATTCGCCATATCTCCGATATAGAAGTAAACATTGGCGAGAATAATTCTCGAAATTATACCGATATTTTGGAAGGGAAACAAGACACTGAAGCGCAAAGTTTCTTGGGCAAGTTAAAACGCGATCGTGTTCTTCAGAAGCTTGGAGAAGACAACGTCACCCACTTTGAAGTTCCATGGAGCAGTGGGGGAATTAACGCGTCTGACAGAATGCATCAAGAATACCTCAACACTTTCTGCCATAAGTTTGAATCAGATGTCCAGAGACTGATCAACAAGAGCTTACAGCATTCTGCTAAAGAAAAGGCGAAAGAAAGCACCCTGTATAAGGAAGTTCTGCATCATGCTTGGTTTTGCCAAGACAAGTGCGAAGCCTTTCGAGGTCGCGAGGACGTTTTAGAGAAGACACACACATTTTTGAAAGATTTTGAAAAGCCTGAGCCTTTGGTCATCTACGGTTCGTCGGGTTCTGGGAAAACTTCAATTATGGCCGTCGTTGCTAAATCGGCAAAGGAATGGCTCGGAGATGGAACGGTGTGTATTTTCCGTTTTCTTGGAACTTCCCCTAACAGTTCATCGGTTCGATCCACAATTTCCAATATTTGTCTTCAGATTTGCGAAGTCTACAGCATGGACCAACCAAAAGAAGACATTCTGGAAGATTTCTCTCAGCTAGTTCGTTTTTTTCACAACATAATTGCCAATTTGCCTTTGAGCGCTGTCAAGCCATTGGTGCTTATCTTAGATTCTGTGGACCAATTATCTGCCGCGAACAACGCTCACCTCATGAACTGGCTACCGAAGAAATGTCCACAGTTTGTCAAGATTGTCATCTCGGTCTTGCCAAATTACTACGATATTCTGCCGAATCTTCGACGAGGTCTTCCGATGGAGAGTTCGTACCTTGAAGTACCCATTCTCACCATGGATATGGGTACACAGATTCTAGAAGCATGGCTTAAAGGAATTGGACGAACCTTGACAAATGAACAATTCCAATTGGTGTTGTCCAGTTTTACTCAGTGTCCTCAGCCTTTGTTTCTGAAGCTTATATTTACTGAGGCATCGCGATGGGCTTCTTACACGAATGTTTATGGTCTTGACCTTGGAAGCGACGTTCCTCAAGCCATTCGCCTCCTGTTTCAACGCCTAGAGCGGAAGCACGGCAAAACGCTTACATCGCGTGCTCTCGGCTACATTACCGCTGGCCGAAATGGCCTCACGGAAAATGAACTCGAAGATGCCCTGTCACTTGACGATGACGTCATTGATGACGTGTACCAGTATTGGGATCCTCCTGTTGAAGGCGTTGTTCGATTGCCAAATTTACTGTGGGCTCGTATACGCCATGACATCGACGAATTTCTGACCGAGCGACAGGCAGACGGGAAAACCGTGATAGCTTGGTACCATCGACAATTCTGGGAGACTGCGCAGACTCAGTACTTGTCAGATCCCCAGGAGAAGCAGTCCCGTCATTTGCTGCTGTCGGAGTATTTTCAAGGTCAGTGTGATTTTTTGCCAACGGCAACTGCAAAATGGCAAGTTTGCGCACCTTAATTTTAGAAATCTGAAGATACTAAAGAGAGCATAGTACATGGCGTCAACGTATCGGTATTTTGTAGTTTCTGAGCAGAATGAAAAGCGCGTCAGTCGGATTTTCTAACTGGAATTTCGGGGTCACTATTTGCTTTTAATTTCAGAAAAAAAAAAATACTCTAGGTCTCCGTTATCGAATATGTCGCAATGTTTTGTAATCGGGAGTACAAATCCCTGCCAACCTGAACCAAGTGGCGCTAACAGTGTTTTTGTGAAACTTACTTACTAAATCAAAACAGCCTTTTGTCCCATCCTTTTAAAAACCTCGTCTTTTTGTATGTTGTTTTTGTTATTAGGGAAATGGGGTGGCGGACGTAAGAAACGCATTACTTTGACACGCAGAAAGAAGACATTGCCAGACGCTGATAGACAGGTTTCCAGTCAGCCTCTCAAGTTCAGTAAAAGCGTTTTCAACTTAAGGAAGCTCAGTGAAATGCCTTTTCACCTTATCCACTCGGGTCACACTGACACACTGAACAGCGAGGTCCTGTTTAATTTTGAGTGGATTCAAGGCAAAGTACAGGGCCAGTCACTCAGTGACGTCTTAGAGGACTACTCTCTGGCTTTGGAAGTTAGACCGGAGCTGGATTTGAGGTATGAAGTAGTTTATAAAATTGAAAAAGTTAATATGATAATCGTAGGGCTTTTCTAATTTGGGCAGTTTTCTGTTTTATTTTACTTCATTTATAAATGCTTTTTTATTTTATAAAGAAGAATGACCAACAATTCAAATATTATTTTTATTAATACTTCTTCTGGTGGTTGTTAGTTCCATCATACGGTGTAGTTTTAACATTTCTTGCTCGATTCGGCTGTTCTCACATTGCTTCAGCTTAATCAACGACTCCCTCCTGCTTGTTGAAAGATTTAGTGAAGGGTTCTAGTCAGGTTGCTATAAAACTGTTTTAGGCTTATCAGTCACGTCTTCATCCCCATTCTAACACTGCGTTATGGTTGCTTAACATAACTCTTTTTTATTGTTGTTTTATTGTTCTAACATTGCTTTAAGGTTGATCCACAACACTCTCATCCTTGCATCAAGCAACATTAAACAAGATGGGAATTGCCTGGCACCTCAGCTTCTTGGCAGACTGCTTGCCTTTGGAGACCAGTTTCCACGAATTGACGACCTTATCAAGCAGTGCAAGCGCTGGTGCTATGCACAGACATCTCCTCTTTTTATCCCCCTATCGGCGTGCCTCATCTCGGCCGGCGGGCCCCTGAAAACCAACCTTCGTGGTCATGAGCAGAGAGTGAACGAGATTGCAGTCACAAGTGACGATAAGTTCATTGTCACGTCAGGGGAGGACTCATTAATTAATATCTGGAACAGCACTAATCTTGATTGCCTTCACACGCTGAAAATGGCTGACAGGGGGCCGAGCTGCCTTGTGTTAACCCCGGATGAAAAACACGTGATTGCTTCTGCCAAGTCCGCCGTAGGCGTGTGGGACATCGACTCTGGAGAAGCTGGACAACGGTTTGACAATGAAGGCGTGGTCACGTGTTTAACTGTCTCCCCCGACGGCATTTATATTGTGACTGGTGGAGGCGATGGTGTTGTTCGGGTGTGGCTTACATTGAACGGTGCAAAGCAGAACTCGTTGCTTGGCCATGAAGGTAACAGCTTTTTTATTATATTCATACCTCCACACGGTTAGCTAAGTAATGGTAAGAGCACCGGACTGCTGGGCGGAAACTGATGGGCTTAAATCCCAGCTGGACCACCAACTAGGGTCTTTACACTCTGTTTTTTTTTTTTATAAGAACCTTTTTTATAAGAACGTCGAGGCTGAGAATAACCAAAATTTTAGGAACGTATTAAGAACATTCCTCAGGCTGAGAGTCGATTAAGAACGTTTTTATTTTGCTAATCTGTATATAAAATCAAGGTAAATTAACCAAAATACTTAAGGGCATGTTTTGTATAACATTAACAATGGTGACACACACACCTCGGTTTGTCATAATCAGCAGTTCTTAATACCATATCTCAGTAGCAATGCACTTTGAATAGGTCTCCTGTTCACGTCCGCATTGATTTGCTAAACTACATGTAGTGTATACCATGTAATTTAAGAACATCTTCGAACGTTTTCAGCCTCAAATCGCAAAAAAAGTATAAGAACGTTCAGCCTCAGCTCCAAAATTAGACGTTCTTATAAAAAAAAATCAGAGTGAATTTAAGTGATAAGATTACGCTGGCTGTGCTCAGAACTTTGTCTCAGCTCAGATGATCGCATCATTGAGCGGTGACGTCAAGCCGTTGGCCTTGTGTCATGCAGGGTCAGATTCAAGAAGCCCTCCTAAGTTAAGATGGCTGCTAAGCATTTTTTCTTGACAACAATTTATTGCCGGAATAACAATACCCTATTGTTAAAAAAAGATAAGATATATCGTAACTTAGGAAGTCTTCGTGAATCTGGCCCCTGCATCTTCTCAGGGGATGTTATAAAACTTCACATCACTGTTCGAAGAAGAGTAGGAGACGAAGTTTCCAATGTTAGTGCTGCTGGACTTTTATTCATGGACTCTGGGGATCCACTGGTTGGGCAGCTAGCATGGGTCACCGATTCCTGTTCGTGTCTTCCTTTCCCTCCTGAGCCTAATAAACAAAACAAAACAGCACGTTGCTGTTCCATAGCTGAAAATTGGCTGAAATTAGTTCCACGAGTAAAATTTTAATTCATTTCGTGTATTGCCCAAGGAAGGAAAAACCGCAGGTACAAAAAATGGACCACTTTAGTTGATTCAAGAAGTCCGGGAGGTCGCCTATAACCTGTATGTTTCACTTTTTCCCACTCTTATTGTTGGGAGCTCTTAGTTCATCCTTAAACGTGTTGAAACATTGAGAACAATTATTAAATTCATACATAGTCTTGTGATGCATTTATTGAACAGTACAGCGTATTTTGTATTCGACACAGAAGTATAAATTCTTTACGACGTTCTGTAGGAGCAATCAACACCATCACTGTGTCAACAAATGGTGACGTAATCACTGGATCCCAGGATAGCACGGTTAGGCATTGGTCCCTCACTGTTGAAGGATGTCAAGCTGTTTATAAGGGCCACTCGAGTCCAGTCCTCTGTCTGGTAATGTCTTGCGACAATGGGAGCGCCATATCTGGCTCTGAAGACAAGACGGTTAAAGTCTGGGATCTGAAAACAAAGAACTGCGCTACTCTCAAAGGTCATGGAGGTGAGGCCTGTGCTACTATAAGAAATCATAAAACTTGGAAATTTATACTGAGGTCTTGCTTTATAGAAACATTTTAAGAAACTTCATTAATAGTTTAAAATAACTTTGAGAGTTGGGATGATTTGAAAGCAATGGAGTATATGCAATCCCTGTTTGCACCAAGTTATAGAACCAAATGACATTACCTAACTTAATTTTTAAATACCGGTAAAATGGCTTCGTAGAAAGGGCAGAACACCAACCGTTATTGGTCAACATTTATGGACGGTGCCCAATAACACAGCGGTATTTTTGTGCAGTTTATGACTATGCGGGAAAAGCAGATTTAAGCAAGGGCTTTTGGAATCCATTAAAAAATTGGGGGTAACAGCGCTTTTTTAGAGATAATTAAGCAACAATTATTCTAACAAGCATGAAAATACAAAGGACGGTATATGTATGGCGTTTATCTCCAAATTGAAGCTTTCTTATCTCTGAAAAATGCATGTTTACCTCAAATTTTCCTTTTGGATACCAAGAGCACTTGCTAAGTTCTACTTTCTCCGCATACTTAAACCGCGCAACAGTATCCCTGTGTTAGTAGGTACCACCCATAGGAAAACCGAGTATCTCGAGATGCGCAGAACGTATGCGCAGTAACAAAAGCAGGCACCGTCCTTTACCCGATTGCTAACATTCCAACTTAATTTTTATCCTATTCACGACGATAAAGTTAAGAGAAAATACGTCCAGACGCCTTCTATCTCCTTTTTCCTGCCTCATGTACAGCATTGGAAGCTCTGGTCACTTCTGCCTCGGTTCAGTAAGATCTGTTCTTTTTGTTTCACCTGCTGTCATCTTCCAAATGCTGTCTCTCTAATTTCGCACTCTTCAAATAAAAATTACTAAGTTGTGTATGTCTCTTGTTTTACTACTTAAAGATTTAGGCATCTGTAAATTGTAGCATTAACAGCTGTGAGGGGTCAGTTCCAGTAATTCACCATACTTTTTTGCAGGTTTAGTCAAGTGCCTGGCTACTATGAACGATGGCCGCCGAATAGTGTCCGGATCGAAAGACCAGTCATTGAAGATTTGGGACCTTGTCACGCTTCAGTGTTGCGTGACCCTTAAAGGTCACACAGACCTAATTTGGCGTTTGGCCGTGGCCTCCGATGACAGTTTTATTGTGTCTGCTTCCAAAGATGACATGCTAAAAGTGAGCTCACTTAATTTCCTTGTTATCTATTCACAAACAAACAGCACACATTCACATTGGTTGCAGTTGGTTTGGTAAGATGGTCATAAAGCAACTGCTTCTAATTGCCTGTGAGCCGTATATAAATTATCCGGCAAGGATACTTTACGGATGATGTATCAAAGAAAAGAGTCAAGGATGATATGTCGCAGGTGCATATGAGGTGTGATATAACCAGAGGCCATAATATTAACAAGCATTTTCTAGTTTTTCAAGAAAAAAAAATGCTTCTGAATATGATGAGGTATATGGCCATGATAAATCCTGAATAGTACCAAATGTTTGCATTTTTAGCAGTACAAGTGGTATAGTTATTTCTACTAATTTTACCAGGTGTTTCAGTGTTTTTATTCCAGCAGTGATTTGAACCAATTTTTATTCTTAAAACATGGTTTCAATAGCTTTTATTCCAACCGTGGTTTCAATGACATATATTTAGCAACTTATGACAGGCTACAATCAAAAAGTAAACCAAGTTTTTTTTTATCCCTTTTCTACAGACATATGGTTGTTTTTCGTACAAACTAACCCAATGTGTTTCTCGATCTCTGAAAATTTAAAATGTCTGTGCTTTCAATAGAGTCAAAAATAGAATTTTTGGTAGAGAATTTTGTTCAGGTAACGAGCTTTTCGAGTCCAAAATTGCTTCGGGAGTTTGAAAAACGCACAGCTGACCCAAAATAGACTAAAATTGCATGTATGCAAAAATAAAACAAAACGTCGTATTTTTTATGTGAAACTAACTTGTTATTCCTTTAATTTTGACTAATTACAGGTCTGGAATCCAGTGACAGGCGAATGTCAACAGACTTTGATTGGTCACTCTTCCTGGATTTCTTGCGTTTCCATAACAACGGATTGCAAAACCATTATTTCCGGTTCAAACGACAAAAACGTTAAGCTTTGGAATGCCACGGGCAATGAGCATGTTGGGAACCTGTTAACGCCTAGCGATCATATCATCCATCATTCAACGCAGCCTGAATGTGTTGCTATAACAACAGAGGGACGTTGGGGGTTATCTGGGTCCAAGAATGATTCCTTGAAGTTGTGGGATATTTCTAGTGGCAAATGCGTCAAAAGTCATCCAGCCTCAATTGCTTGCATCTCTGCTTTGCATAAATCAACGCAGGTAGCTACTGGATCGCACAATGGCGATGTAACACTGTGGAACGCCGACAGTCTTGAAGTGCAGCACATCTTTCACGTTCACCAAGGAGGAATAGTGTCATTGAAAGTGTCTCAAGATGACAATTTCATTTTATCGGCATCCAGCGATAAAACTGTGGGGTTTTGTCATGTTGATAGTGGCCATGCTGAACAGCTTGTTGGCCATTCAGACGCAGTGTTGTGTGTTTCTCTTATGAATGGAGAGCTCAACGCGATCTCAGGTTCAAAAGACAAAACTGTCCGAATGTGGAACCTCATAAAAAAGAGCTGTGAACGAGCCTTTACTGGCCACACTGGAGCTGTTGGCTGCCTGGCATCAACAACTGACAATAAGATTGTAGTGTCTGGTTCTGGTGATTTTACCATCAGGGTATGGGATACTGAAACAGCTGAGTGTCTGCACACCCTAGAAGGCCACCATGACTCGATCAAATGCTTGGGAATCACAGAAGACAATCGCTTTGTAATCGCTGGGTCACATGAAGGCAAGGACCAGCTCCTGTTGTGGGATCTCACTAATGGGAGCTGTGCTCGCAAGTTCATCGGTCACACTCACGCTGTGATGAACCTCAAGATCCTCTCACGTGACAAGCACTTGTCAGGGCCACATGATACGGACAGTCGCGTGTTGGTGACAAGCTCGCGTGATGGAACCATAAAGGCGTGGAAAATGGCAAACGGAGAGCTGATCAACTCGTTCGATTTCCAGTCACAAGTTAAGTACTTTGATGCGTATCCCACTGATGATGGATTCTCTGTAATGCTTGTGACCAAATCAGGCACAGTGTCTGTCTTAAAACTTTATTATCCCAAAGAAGAAATGAAACGGGAAGAAAGTAATCTACCGATCACTGAAGATTCTCCCGTTGTAAATGAGGATAATTCGTCACTAAAAAGTACAATGTCTGAAAGCTGCTGTCCCTGCTGCCGGTCGTGTATTTGTTGTCAAAAATGCACTGTGTTGTGAGAAATACCTCCCATGTATGAAGTAGTATGAAGAAAGCATTGTGTGGAGGAACAATGCTGTCGTGGTTAGCTTATAGCGCGGCGTGCTTTCGATTAAACTTTCGGTCGTAAGATCGGAGGGTCGCTTTAGGATACAATCAGTGTCAAAATTCGCTAAAGCTTCCCCTCCTTAACCGCTGCACAATGTCTGATAGTGCTGAAAGCGCATATCCGTGACATTTTCATTAAAATTCACAACAACATTGGATAGTGATGGGAGCGCGTATCTTCATATATTTTTATTTAAATTCTCAACAACATTGCCTGGTGAGAGAGAGGGAGGGAGAGTTTAGAGCGGTTTTGGTTCAACAAATTGTCACTGGCTGTAAGGTTGTTCTCTCGATCTGCATTGTTGTGTTGTTTTGTCAGAGAAGAAACCTTACTCCACATTGTTTCGTTACTCAAGTGTATATAAAATGGGTGCTGGCGACAAACAGCTGGGAGTAACCTTGTGATAGGCTAACATCCCATCTAGGGGGAAGTCGCAGTTGCTTTTAAATGCTACACACTGAAACCCGTGGTTAAGCTCCGGCCGGCTCGACGAGCGACGTCATTCCTTTATATCCCGCTAGCGCATGAAGGTTAATTTCCTCCGTGGGAAGCGAGACGTGCTCACTGACTGCAGTCCGAGGACAACATAACAAGAAATAATAGCTACAAAAGGCCGCTGTCGATTGCCCGCGCCGCGTATTCCGGAGTACTGAAGAATAAGTGAAATAGCTGTTAGATGTCTGTTTATAAGTAAATTTGAAGACATTTCTACAAGCTTTCACTGATACATGATAATTTAACAACGACTTTGTACTCCAGTAACTCCAAAAAACCCTTATGAGGGATTTTTTGGAATCATTGTATGTATTCCTATTCCGGAATTGGGTTAATCGAACGCAACCTTTGTGTGTAAAGCAGAACAACCGACAGACGAAGCGCATACTATAACACTCTTTCCATAAATACTCCGAATCTTTTACACAAACGAATTGTTTTCTGTCACAAAAATATAATATCATTGAATGGACTAGGTTTTAGACATTTTTTTTTTTTTTTTTTGCTTTTGTCTTTTCGTCAACCTTTCTGAAAGTGTTAGTTACCAGTTTTTTCGGCCAGTAGAATTTATTTCTACGTTATGACCAGATAATAAAACCACGTGGATTATCTCATAGTTTTTTTCTTCCGACGGTGGCTCATAGTGCTCCTAGACCTTATAGAATGCCTTTTCTACTTTTCTAAAGAAAGAAAAAAATTACGATTGCCTCTACGTATTCCATATACAATTGTCCGAGAAAATGCTGTGTTCCCTTGAAAGTTATACACAGAGGATATTTTTCTGATTAACGCTATTTTTCTTATTAGCACTTACTTAAATTTGGTTCATGATCGAACCTACCAAGAGTAATTGGCAACAGTGAGACTTAAGTATTTTGCTCATAGCTGAATGAAATCTTGACGTGTGGCCGATTACATTAAAAACTGTTGGCGCCGCTTTAACATGGTTTGCTTTTTATCGCCAAATAAATTAAGACATTTTGGTCCGGCAGACGTTGCCCAACAGCGGATAACATACGAAAGGAAATGAGTCAAAGTTTTTTTTTTTAATTTTCCTTTTCCAAATGTAGAACAATTTCTTCATCCGTGAGGTAATATTTGTTTCTAAGTATGTCGCAACAGAGAATGTTGACTTTTTTGGCTAGTGTGTTGTGTGCTTTTAGGTGTGTGAGGTGTCTTCTCTAATAAACAAAGACGACAAAGGGATCCTTATTCATTTCTAAAACCCAAGCTGTATACATAACTTCGCATTCAACAGTAAAAGCCTCGATGGAAGATAGAAGAGATGAAGTACCATATTGCCGTTAAGAGAAAAAATGCATTGGTTATGGTAAAATGAAGACTATGTACTTTCTCAACACTGGAGTGATCAGGTTTTCATTTTCAACAGGACATTTTCACTTTGGCGTCATTTTATTACAACTGCCAGAATCCTTCTGGTTTTTGTTTTCTCATGCTGATTAGAGCTATTGTTCTTTGCTGTCCACTGGGATTAAAAAAAATTGAATTTGAAAAGGAAAAGGAAATGAATTCTGGTAATTGTAGTAAAATGACGCCATCATG